>NW_026903239.1:17500-391746 GCF_024500385.1 Phyllopteryx taeniolatus
TGTGGAATTTTTGGAAAACTCAGTTTTCATCACTAAAATCCCAATGCAATGCGGGAAGGCCGTGTGAAAGCGAGGGCTGTCAGGTCCTTGTTTCAGCACGTGACGGCCGGCTCCATCTCCGCTGAAACGCTGGCCGTCCGGCTGCCCTCCAGTCTCCAGCCTCTCAATCCTGATTCCCATTCACTGACAGAACCATTCACGGTGTCCGAGCAGGAGACTGGGATTCGATTCCCCCACAGATTCACCTTTTGGTGAAGCTGTTTTTCATGGCAGATTTATAATAATAATATCATTTTTTTTTAAATGGCCTTTAAAACACCCAGTTTTAAACTAGGAACCTTTCACGTGAGGTGCACATGATCACCACTAAACTACAGTAACTTCCACTCCACTTGAAATCATGACAATTAATGTCTGCATTGGTTTCTTTTGTAAAAGTTCAAGCGCAGTATCATAATGTTTCCTTGAAACACTGTGCACTTTTAAAACACAGGCAGGCAATCCAAGAGAGGCAACAGTATCCAAAAACATGAGGCAAAGAGACAAGGTCGATAATCGGAACAGGGTCAGGTCTTACTGTGAATCTATGACGTGGAAACAAGGAATGCTGGAACGCGACGACAAGGTACAACGAACTGGCAACGAGAGGAAATGAGACACGAGGTTATATACAAGGGGTAATTAGGGTGAATGAGGCACAGGTGATGAAGATGCTCACAGGAGCAGGTGTGTGTGAAACAGGGGGGAAGACAAAACCCGGAACACACACACATATATGACATATTCCGCATAATGTTAAATTGCAAACATAATCAAGATTCTGTCTAATTGTTAATAAATTATGGCTTCAATATTTATTTTATCAAATAAAAATCTATGATAAAATGGAGAGTGACATGAGTGTTGCATTTTAAATGGTAATCTGTATTAAATGTTGATTGATATTCTTATCAATACAGTAAAATGTTGAGATGATTCACTTGATCGACAGTTTAATGCCTATCATGCCCTTCACATTAATTCACTGTCGTCCTGGCTCAGCATCCTGCAGGTTTTCCTTTTACATGGGACAGTGAAAATCCTCCCAGGGGCTTGCAGAGGGCCCAATACTTTCGTGGGGCTAGTGGCACAATGGCTAACGTGTCTGACTACTGATCAGAAGATTCTCAGTTCAGCTCGTGTGCAGTTTTGCATGTGTTATTAAACCCAATTCAGAACGCTGTATTTGTTACGTTCACCTTAAACGTCTGCGTTACGCTAACTCATGCAACACTGTCAATGGGGTGAGGTCTTTCCATCCAACATAATGGAAACCCCTAAGCTTAATAACTAAAAAAAAACTTCCTATATTATTTGTTGTTTTATAATTAACATAATAATACATAATACATAATAATATGTTGTGATCGTCGTATGAAATTGTTTGCAAGAAGGACAGCAGAGTACGAGGAGGAACTTTGTGAACCAAAAGAGGAGAAGGATAATTTTTGTGTCTTGTAGGCTTGTTGAGTAAACATTTGTTCATGCCAACTGAAATCAGTCTTCACTCCGAAAATGTGATTGCAATGGTGGGAAGTAACCAAATACAGTAAACCCCCGCTATATCGCAGTTGACTTATCGCGGTCCGGCTCCATCGCAGACTTTTTTTGTGTTATTGCAGTTGTTGCTCTAATTTTTGTACTGTTAATATCATATTTTTATCTATTACTCTTACGCTCTTGCAATATATTGTGTTTAAAGGGGTTTGTATACTTTTAAAGGTGTTTAAAGACCTTAAAAAAGTTTTGAGTCCCGTAAATGCCATAAAAACAAACTGCGATTGGCTGGCGACCAGTTCAGGGCGTACCCCGCCTCCTGCCCGATCATAGCTGGGATAGTGTCCAGCACGCCTGCGACCCTAGTGAGGAGAAGCGGCTCAGAAAATGGATGGAGGGATGGATAAATACTGGTTATCCTTCAGTGATAGTAACCTCAGGAGCTTCAAAGATTATGAGAAGGTCGTCGGCCATATTAGGACTCAGGATGGAGCTGATTGCATGACGGCATTAGAAGAAGGCATGGTGTCCCTCCAGATTTCGGAGCCACCAATATTGAATGGGACTCTCCCACTTGCCGCAGTTGTTGGCGGATACTGTATATTGCTTAACCAATAAAGTTGTCTGTTCATTGAGCTTGTATCAGCGGAGTCTTTTTCAATGTCGCCCTTCACAATTTGGAGTACGACAGGCCTGTCGGGGGGCTGTGGGTAATAACGGGGCAGTTCAAACGAACCGTGTGGGCAGAACAGCCGGACGTTTGCGATGGTGGGGCAGCACCATCTAAATTGAGTTTTTATTAAGTTGTAAATAAACACAATGTGAGGTATAGGTAGGTGTCCTCCATTTAGCAAGAGAAGATCGTTTCAATGAAGAATTTGGGAAATGAAGACAATACTTGAGGTGAAGAAAAGATCATGTTAGGCCTGGTACACACAAAGACAATCAGGTTGTTTTTGTCCCAGTTTTGCCCTATCCCGACCGAGGACATCAAACGCCAGACTGGATTATGTTTTAAAAGATTATCCTATGAGATTATGTCAAGAGGAAACAGTAGAACGTACGCTGTTTTAATTGTACTTTAATTTTTTTCTCTTTGTTTTAAATGTTTATAAGCTGTTTTTTTTGTTGTTGTTTGGAAATGCTTTTAACCATGTAAAGCACATTGAGTTACCTTGTGTATGAAATGCACTACATAAATACATTTGCTTTGCTTTAAATCTGAGCTGTGTTAAGAGCGGATTTGTTCAGAATATAGGGACCGATATGGGTCGGGGCCGAAAAATATTTGCGACTCTTACAAAATCTCCATGTGAAACAGAATGGAGCCAATCAAGAAGCGCTCTGACTCAGGAACAAGGAAACAACCGCAAATAAAAACAAACGTCTTACCTGATGTCATGGGTTTTTTTTTGTATAAAGGTGGGTTGCCCAGACAGCAAAAAGTATTTTCCAAAGCAAGTCCCTTATGGATGACATCGCCATTCTACAGATTTGTTTCCAGACCCGTGGTGGAACACAATCCTTCGGTATGTTGTTGTGCGTTTCAGATTATTGGAGCACACCACACACAACATGACAGAAATTGTTTAATGGCTGATTTTTTTATGTTCATGCGTGGGGTCTGTAGCAGATGAAAACACTTTTAAGATTGGAAAAATCCTTATGTGTGTCCCGGGCCTAAGGAAGTAGAATTGTCGAGCGTGGTGTGTGTTGGAGGAAATTTAGGTGTGGAAGTATATCTGTGCCAACAGATTCTCAATTTGAATTAAACTTTGTTTTTTTACACTCAATGTTGAATTTTACTTTTAACATCAAAATATCCAATCCAAACATTTCAGCTTCAAATATTCAGCTGCTCCATTTCAGAAGCAAATTCAACTCGCTGGCAGAAAAGGCTGTTAAAAAGGCAAAAAATATAATAATAATAATAATAAATGCTCTTAATTATAAAAACATAAAGGAAGGTAAACAACAATTTTCTAACCACAAATGAGGTATCAAAAGTTGTGTCTCGGCCACTCTTTAATCAGACGTTCTTTATTTTAAATTCTGCGTTACCATCATGACGCAATTCCCTAAAACCTACGGCTAAACTTCCATTGAGAATGAATGGGCCTCCAATAATTCCCACATTAACATTCATTTCCCATTCCAACTTCAAATACCATACAAACTGTTTGCATTTGAGCTAATCTCCTGACTTATTTTTATATACAATTTTTATTATATAGTATCATGATTCATTGTTTCTGATTCAATTCACGGATGATATTGGAGTGTTTGGAAAACGATTCACTACATTTTTCGTCAAAAATTCAACCTGTGTGACTGGACACTGTCACAACTGCAAACTGGACAGTCCTGGACAGTCCTGGTGAAACTTTTTTGGAAAGGTATCAGATAAAAATAATTATGGATATTATCAGAATCAGAATCATCTTTATTTGCCAAGTATGTCCAAAAACACACAAGGAATTTGTCTCCGGTAGTTGGAGCCGCTCTAGTACGACAACAGACAGTCAATTTACAGAACACTTTTGAGACATAAAGACGTTGACAAAAGAAAACAGTCACTGAGCAATAAAGGGTTGCTAGTTTTCTGGTAATGCCGGTACATTTATTTTTTTTAAATTTTTTTTGGACAATTGTGCAAAAGATGCAGAGTCCTCTAGCACTTAGAGCAGTTCCAATGACTAATATTGCAATAGTCCGGTGCAATGACCATTGTGCAAAGGGCACCAAGACTTCAAGGAGTGCATGCGGTTTAAAGTGACGAGTAGTGCGATAATCTGGGACAATGTTGGTTGTGCAAATGTTGCAGATACTCCTCAATCAGTGTGCAAATGGAGCAGATGCTACTCTGGCATGAGTGGTCATTATATGCAAATCGTGCAGCATGGCAAGACAACTACAGTGACTGCACGAGTAATACATAATTGGCCTCACAGAAATGTGAAAACGAACTCAAGTCAAAAAATTGCCAGCATGTTGTAATGGAATTGTAGGTTAGGTGTTTAAGAAGTTGATCGCAAGAGGGAAGAAGCTGTATGAACAAACAAAAAAACATTATAGCAAATAATGATGACAAATGCATTTACACTTGTTTTGAATAAAGTGCAGGTTTACCTGCGACTTCTTATTGTCACGGTTGGTAATCGTATGACGTTGGATTGTGTACCACAGATAAACGTCAATACTCTGGTGCTGGATTCCTGGATCTGGCAGGCTTAAATGCAGGCTGTGATGATTGCTGATTGGGAACAGGTGAACGGATGAGGTGCTGATTGCAGGGGAGAGAGACAGGGAGGGAAAGGTGAGGCAAAAAGCGCCACCAGAGTTCCAAAAAAGGGAAACACCATGACACTGATGTCTTTTTCAACATAAAAATAATAAAAAATCTTGGTGTAATTGAACAAAAAACACGGAATGCTCAAATGTTCTAATTATATTTTTTACTCAGCACTCACTAGTCACGATGTGTGACGTAGTGGTTACGTAGCTCTCAGTAGCTTGTGATCTCCAATTTCCCATCTGTCCAGGGTGAGACACTTTCCAGTCTGCCTGTTCGATGCTCTCTTTGACTACTTTGGTCTGTCTCTTGGTAAAGTGTGCGTTAGTGTTTAGCTGAACTACAGTATGTGATGGAATTTTGTACCGTGGTTCAAATGTGTGGTTGGTAAACACATTTGAACCACGGTACAAAATTTTAGCTCTCCATCGTGCAATCATGAAGAAAACCTGGTTGAAATGTCTCACGAATTGATGTTTGGCCTCGGCTTGCTTCTTGCTTCGGGTGATTGTGGCTTTTCATATTACTTATATTCCACAAGTTGTCGACAGCGGCGGCTTTCAGCAGTTTATTGCATGGCCGTCATGGTTTTTCCTCAGTCGTTTTTTTATTACTGCAAATCCAAAATGTGTCCATACTTCTGATTTAAACTTTGGTGGAGGTTCTCTAACATCTTCAACAAACAATAACAGTCCAGTTGCCTTGACTCAACCTTTGCAGATTCCACTCGTGAAGTTTTGCCTTCTGCTCAGTGGCTGAGCCACCATCATATTTCCTGCACTGCGCATGGGAAATTTGGTTTGCTTTTCAGACTGGCCCACTCAAGAGCGCCAGAAAAAAACTAGTTTGATACTCCCATGATCACTTTTGCTGTCACAGATAGGAAATTTAATCGAGTAACGCTGACCATCTTTTTTATTAATAGTAGTTAAAAAAAACATATTCACCCATATCAAGTCTGCCGTACCGAAATCCAAATTCCTAGTATCGATACAATCAATTTATCTTCTAAAATGATCTAGATGTATTTGTTTTAGCTGAGGACAGATTGATGCAATTGGATTTTAGGAATATAAATTGATACATCGATATAAAGAATTAATTGTTACACCTCTAATAATAATTTGCGATTGGCTGGCGACCAGTTAAGGGCGTACACCACCTCTCGCCCGGAGATAGATGGGATAGGCTCCAGCACTCCCGCGACCCTAGTGAGGATAAGCAGTACAGCAATTGGATGGATGGGTAGATAATAATAATAATAATAATGATTTTTACTTGCCTGACCATATTGCTAAACGACCAGTATTAATCACTGTGTGCTGTGTGTTTGTGTACGTGTGGGTGGGTGGGTGTTTTACGTGTGGGTCTTTTTTGTGTTTATTTTTGTTTATCTGTTGTTGACCAATACTGGCCACTCATGCCAGAGTAGCATCTGCACCACTTGCACATTGACTGAGGAGTGTCAATCGACATTGTCCCAGATTATCGCACTACTCGTCACTTTAAACTGCATACACAACTTGAAGTCTCGGCGCCCTTTGCACAATGGTCATTGCACCAGCCTATTGCTATATTAGTCATTCAAACTGCTCTAATTGCTAGAGGACTCTGCAACTTTTTGCACAATTGTCAAAAAAAATAATAATTCAATTGTACCTGCATTACCAGATTACTAGCAACCTTTTTATTGCTCAGTGCCATGATTCTCAATTTGAATTGATAATTCGGATTCTGATTTTACATTGTGGGGAAGGGATAGATTCTTGAATATTTTTTTTGAGATTTTAATTGTCTGTTTTTTAATTTGTTTTGATATATGTTTATATAGTCACTGATGGTGTAGTGGTACACTCACCTGACTTTGGTGCGGGCAGTGTGGGTTCAGTTCCCACTCAGTGACGGTGTGAATCCGGGTGCGAATGGTTGTCCGTGTCTATATGTGCCCCGCGACTGACTGGCGACCAGTTCAGCGTGTAGTCCGCCTTTCGCCTGAAGTCTGCTGGGATAGGCTCCAGCGCCCCGCGACCCTAACCAGGATAAGCGGTGTTGAAAATGGATGGATGGATATATTTATATTGAAATTACATTTCTTCATATTTTGTCGAGGTCATTTGTTTGCATTTGTTTTTTATTTGGTTTATGGGGGGGACATTGTTTCAGTTCCACGCTCAATCTGTTCCAAAGTCTCACTCCATTATTTGATATGCAGAATTTTTTAATTGTGGTTAAAGTCAGCCAAGTACAACATTACTTTGACTTAACAGTGCCCCAGCTTAGCGGTTTTTCCACTGCGGCCTTGTCGCTTGTGCCATTTCTTTGCTTTGTGTTGCCAGCATTTGTTTTGGGAGGGATTTGAATGGATTAAAGGCATTTCAATTCTTTTCAAAGGGGAAAATGGCTTTGACATGCAAGACAATTGAATGAGTCTCACTGTTTGAAGAATTGTTTTTTATTATGGATCCCATTTACACTTTTCAACCGTTTCACCAAAAGTCAAACATCTAATCACAATCTAGTTCAATCAATCATTTGCTCCTTTTAAAACATTAGACTAAAGTATTTTGGCACCAGTGATAATTCTCAACATTTGTCCACATTTAGCTTTTAGAAGATACAAAGAAAATGAAAAGATTGAAAAAATAAAAGATGGTAGACCGAATACAAGATTGTAGATTTTTGTAAATCAGTATGATCGTAATTTCCTTTAATATTAAAAATGTAATTTTTCATTTAAAGCTTCTTCATCACTGCTTTTCTCACTGCACACTTGTGTGTTTTAGCCCGATACTTACGAGAGAATCTTTGACCGCAAACTGAGCAGGTAAAAGGTTTCTCACCAGCGTGGGTTTTTGTGTGTCTTTTTAAGCTTCCCTTGACAGAGAATCTTTGACCACAAACTGAACAGGCAAAAACTTTCTCTCCTGTGTGTATTTCCATGTGTCGTTTCAAATTGCTCAGAAAAGCAAATATTTTCCCACACTGAGAACATTTCCGTCGTTTGTTTTCAGTGTGACATGTCAGATCACCTTCACTCTGTCCATCATCATCATCAGTGTGAGGAGGGTGTGACGTCATGTCGTCACTATCTGATAGTGGAGCTAAGAGTCCATTTGCTTGTGATCCTCCACAGTGGTCTCCATCAGCTTCTGTTGTCATGTGTTGACTTGAGCTGTTGCTTGGAGCCTCCGCCCCTCTGCTCCCCTCACTTTGACCTTCATCTTCACCCTTCAATGGGACACCAGTCAATGGAAACTTGGTGATGTCCTCTTCCACTTCATGTTTGATGTGAGTGTGCTCTTCCTCATCCTCTTTTTTAATGGGAGTGGGCTCCAATTTCTCTTCATCTTTGATGCGGTGGACCTCTTCATCCTCCACTTCCTCTTTAATGTGAGGGGGCTCTAGCTCCTGCCCCTCAGGACCAAGATCTTCACTGATGTATGCAAGACACAAGACAAACACACATGGTTTGGTCACGTCAATTGTCATTTTTGACTTAAATGTTGTGTCATATGGTTTATATTCATATTGAAGTTTATTAGGACAGTCAGTTGAGTTAAGGTTTATTGGATATAATGAAAATTGGCAGGTCAACATTAACAATAAAATGTGAACAAGTGTAAAATAATAACATGCATGAAACAACATGTATCAATAATAGTAATACAGTGGACCCCTGCATTCTCGTAGTTTGGCATTTATTTATGGATTTGCCATCCTATTGTAAAGTATGCCAATGTAACAATAAGTTGCCAAAAGGCAAATTTAAAAACATATTTTCATGTCAAAATACTGTCTACTGTGTGCATGTTATTTATTGTAGCATCTCTTAAATTTGGACGAGTTATCCACTCAACTTAACTTCCATTACAGAAGTCAGAAGGCCGTTTGTGTGTGTGTGTGTGTGTGTGTGTGCGTGTGTGTGTGTGTGTGCGCACGCGCGGATGTATCTGTGTGTATAAGTAAATATAGTAATAAATAATCAAAGTATAATATCATCGTATACTGTACATGATAGCTGCCCTTGTTTTTAGCCTGCTAACAGCTTTTTATTCACAATATACTATGATTGAATGTCATACATCCATCCACTGTCCGTCCTGCTTATCCTCACCATGGTCACGGGCGAGCTAGAGCCTCTCTCAGATGACTCTAGGCGAGAGGCCGGGTACACCCTGAACTGGTCGCCAGCCAATCGCAGGGCACACATAAACAAACAACCATTCGCACTCACATTCACACCTACGGGCAATTTTGAATTTTCAATTAACCTACCATGCATGTTTTTGTAATGTTGAAGGAAAACCAAAGTACCCAGAGAAAACCTACGCAGGCACAGGGAGAACCTGCAAACTCCACACAGGAAGGCTGGATTTGAACCTGGGTCCTCAGAACTGTGAGGCTGATGTGCTAACCAGGCGTCCTCCGTGCCGCTGGAATGTCACGCAATATGTAAATATGTAACTTTCTCACATTGTACAGATGGTTTTGTATATGCTTTTATTTTGCTTTGTTTTACTCATTTCAGTAAGCTCCTCTTTGAATAGTTTCGATAATGTATTGAGAGTTTAATTTTTCTTTACTGTTTTGTGTTTTGGATACGCACTTACGACTGATCGGGGGCTGTTCCCCGAAGCACCTTAGCGCATCAAAATGGTGGGAAGCCGTAGTTCCGACCCAGTGGATGAACAATTTTGGCGTATCCGAGGACACTTTTGATGATCTCTGCTCTCGGCTGGCTGCTGAAACCTTTGACTGACAATGGCAGGCTGAACACCCAGCAGTTCATGTACAATAACAAACCAAGCAGAGCCAGAAGAGCAGCTGAGCATGCATTTGGAAGACTAAAGGGCAGGTGGAGATGCCTGTTGAAACGCAATGACTGCCACTTGAGCAAAGTCTACGGTCTTAACATGTTGTGTTGCATCATCTGTGTAAACTGAATGGGGATAATGTTCCCTTGTTAAAGTGAAAACACTTTGAAAAAAAACAAATCTTCCACACATTTTTACAAACAATTCATGTAAGTCGTGTAAAACTGTGAAACTTTGATAATGCAGCATTGTTCAGAACCCTTTTACATTTATATGAATACAAATTAAAATGATAAATATTGGTCAGACTATTGGATGCTTACAATATTATATTGACTGTAACATCACACATTGCCCGTATATAACAGTCATACTGCTCAAAATGGAGAGCATTTCCTAAACAAGTGAGAGAGAAGTGAACTAACCTGCTCTGCGTAGCACAATGAGAGGCTGCAGAGTGAAAAGAGCATAAAGTTGTTGACGTTGTGGCTCGTTCTCCACTTTTGATTCCCAAAGTTCCTGTTCGTACTCTGCTCTCCTTCTTGCACACATTTTCACAACACTTTCCACGAGCGGAAACAGAATGCACATTCATTCAAAAGCTGCTGTCGACTACTACTCACGCCAGGCACTCCACACACAGACTGCCTGACTTGAGCCCACGTTCAAGCTTAAATGTCCCTTTGCTCTTTCATCTTTGCTGACGTCACGACAGCCAATCACCAGGCACGAGCAACTCATGGTCCACGGGGATTCCAGTCTAACATCAAAGGACATCCATATTAAAAGTAAAATAATAATACAATAAATAAGTAGCGCACATCTTGTTGTATTTTTCTATATTGTATTTTTTATATTTACTTTCCATCGTATTCATTTCCCTCGCTGGCCTCGTTGGTGGCGCACCAATGACGTAAAAGAAATGACGACACAGAAATGAGGCATTTGTTGAGCAATGGGTGGTGCGCGGTTGGGAAACGCTGACAAAAAATATTATTTTGCGTAACTGTAACATACAAAAGTCACACAATATTTACTTTGTAAATGAAAAAAAACAAGACTATCAAACAAAACTTCTTGACTTGCAAGCAAAAATCAGACATTGGGAGATAATCTAACTCAAGCAAAAAAAAAAAAAAGCTTACTTGCAATGAAAATATTTTTGGCTTGCGATGACGATATTCGCGTGTGCGCTCCTCAGCTTTTTGGCAAAAACAAACAAACAAACAAACAAAAAAGCCTCATGAAGATTTGAGGCTTTCCTTCAATTTGTGCCGGAACACATTCGGAGTCAGTGAGAACAACATTACTGACATCTGGTGGACGAAAGAAGTCACAGCAACCTACGGCACTAAACTGTGTGAAACAAGACTCTCTCGTTGTCTTTTAGCAATAAAAGATAAAATACGATGTTGGTCGATGTAGTATTTACATAATTCTGATCGTGTTAATTTAATTTAATTTAAAATGGGAATGCATAACAATGCTATGTGCAATTGACTTTGGAGAAGATCCCCCACCAGCGTGCCAACTCACGTGTGTCAATACTTACACAATATTTGGGATTCATTGCAGATGAGCTCATTGGGATGTGTCAGCCTCTCACCCAGCTGGATCATTTGAGTCTGGGGCAATGGACTTCTGAAGTATGACTCGCATCATTCGTCCTGGCTGGAGTCTACGTTCCGCCTCAAGCTAACACGAACGCCGCACTGCTAACGCTCGCCGAACAAGTCAACGAAATAAAAAAAAAACACCCGGACTCACCCCTCATTATTCTCGGGGACTTTAACAAAGCTAAACTCAACCACGAACTCCCTAAATACAAGCAGCACATCGACTGTCCTACCAGGGTAAATAATACTTTAGACCACTGCTACACTACGGTAAAAAACGCATACCGCGCTATTCCTCGTGCAGCCCTGGGCTCGTCTGATCACTGCTTAATATACTTCATACCGACATACAGGCAAGAACTTAAATGCGCGAAGCCTTCAGTGAAAACAGTGAAAAAGTGGACCGATGAAGCAAAGATGGAACTTCAAAGCTGTTTAAACTGTACAGACTGGAGTGTCTTTGAAAATTCAGCTGACAGCCTTGATGAATATACGGACTCTGTTACATCCTATATCAGTTTCTGTGAAGATGTGTGTGTACCAACAAAATCATTTCGCACATTCAACAACAACAAGCCGTGGTTCACTGCTAAACTTAAGCAGCTTCACCAAGCTAAGGAGGACGCATTATCAGAGCGGGGACAGGGCCCTGTATAATCAAGCTATAAACCAGCTGACTAAAGAAATTAACATTGCAAAGAGGAACTATGCAGAAAAGTTGGAAAAACAGTTTAGCGCTAACGACTCTAAATCAGTCTGGCATGCATTCCAATCGCTGACTAATTACAAGCGACGATCCCCCCAAGCTGAGAACAATAGCACACTAGCCAACGACTTGAATACCTTCTACTGCAGATTTGAAAAGGACACTTTCACACCCTACACTCAGCCGGACGCACCCCCGACCACAATCACACCTCTGACTTCTGCATTAACCATCCACGAACAGGATGTGAAACGCATCTTCAAACAACAAAAGATTAACAAAACGGCAGGCCCGGACCATGTGTCCCCATCCTGCCTCAAAGTCTGCGCGGACCAGATCGCGCCAGTCTTCACTCAGATCTTCAATAGATCTCTGGAACTGTGCGAAGTACCATCCTGTTTCAAACGCTCCACCGTCATTCCAGTCCCCAAGGAACCTGCAATCTCGGGTCTAAATGACTACAGGCCTGTCGCCTTGACATCTGTGGTCATGAAGTCCTTTGAACGTCTCGTGCTGGACCACCTCAAGAGCGTCACAGGCCCCCTGCTGGACCCCCTGCAGTTTGCCTACCGAGCGAACAGGTCTGCGGATGATGCAGTCAACATGGGACTGCACTTCATCCTTGAACACCTCGACAGTGCAGGGACCTATGCGAGGATCTTTTTCGTGGACTTCAGCTCAGCGTTCAATACCTTCATCCCTGAACTCCTTTCATCCAAGCTTCTCCAGCTCAGCGTCTCACCTGCCATATGCCAGTGGATTTACAGCTTTCTGATGGGCAGGACACAGCAGGTCATTCCAACAGCTTCTTCCCTCTTGCAATCAACTTCTTAAACAGCTAACCTACAATTCCATTGCAACACACTGGCAATTTTTTGACTTGAGTTCGTTGTCACATTTCCGTCGGGCCCAATATATATTACTCGTGCACTCACTTTAGTAGTCTCGCCACGCTGCACTATTTGCATATCTGTTGTTGACCAATACTGGCCACTCATGCCAGTAGCATCTGCTCCAATTGCACACTGAAGAGAATCTACATTTGCACAATAAACGTTGTACCAGATTATCGCACTACTCGCTTGAAGTCTCGGCGCCCTTTGCACAATGGTCATTGCACTGGACTATTGCAATATTAGTCATTCGAACTGCTCTAAGTGCTAGAGGACTCTGCATCTTTTTGCATACTTGGCAAATAAAGATGATTCTGATTCTGAATCTGATTCTGACTGGCACAAACTGAAGTTTGAATCAAGTATGACAACGTCAGAATTTGTCAAGTAAACATAACATTTGTTTGTCCATATATACAATGATCGTTACAAAATTAACTCTTCCAACACAAAAATTGAAGTTGGATGAAAGCTTCCGCCATACACCCTAACCAGAAGAGATGTTCCCACTTACTTCGAAGATAATTTCATTTAACAACTGAAGTTTAAACGATGATGTACAACACTGATAGAAAAATATTGCAAATACGATTGATGAGGCTAATTGAACGCAGTCAATTTCATTGCTGCTGATAGGCTTTGATTTACACTTATTAGTTTAGGCCTACTTGCATTCAATGTCTCAATAACAATGACCTGGAGCCCAGTTCAGGTGTTTCATCTCAATCTAATTTATTGAGAAGTACCTATATGAAATAAAACAGCCTGCCTCAAAGACTGTCTGCAGCCAGGTTGACATTGCAAATGAGGATCAGTTCTCAATTGCCTCACCTGGATAAATAAAGGGTTAAGTTTTAAAGGTACCAAAAATATTTAAAACTTAGATGAAGATATAAAATAAGCCTAACTTGAAAGCTTGAAATAATAGCCTTTTTTATTGATCCAGTATGTGTCGGTCATGATCAACATCAGCCTCATTTGCCTCAGCTCCCCTGAACTAATAAGTGCGATGGAAACACAAACCACATGGGCCACAGGAACCTTTTGCTACCGGGAGCTCAAAGTTCCTGGGCTGGTTGGTGGAAAAGCCCCCAAGGTTATTTGGGGAGCCAGATGAGTTAAATTAATTGGAAATAATAAAAATAGCCAGGTCAACAACAACAATAAAGTGTGAAAAAGTGTAAATTAATAAAGTGCAAGTTTCAATAATGGTATGGATTGGCATTTGCAAATTAACTTATTCATGTATTTTTTTTGGGGGGGGGTGGGGGGGGTGGGGGGGGGGCATCCTTGGTTAAACACAGAAAGACTTATTCCCAATTTTGCACGGAGCAAAAAAAAATAAATAAATAAATAAACAAATAATTAACAAATCTATATTTTTATGTCAAAATACTGTATACAGTATGCATTATATTGATGGTATTGTAGTATTTCTTTCATTGAGACGAGCGCTCCGCTTAACCAAACTGCCTGTTTTGTGTGTGTGTGATTGTGATTGGTGGGGGGTAGATTGTGAGGCAGCAGTGCCTGGGTTCATGACCCTTGTCCTGCATGCTTCCCCTCCTGTCCTGTCCTGTCCTGTCCTTCCCTCACAGGGTGTAGCACTACTGCCCCATACAACACTCATATCTAATGTCATTGTTCTATCCTCCTTTTTGCTTGACTTAACAGGCGAACAGGACAAAAGAAAAAGTAAAATAAAAGTAGTTAGATGAAAGCCAAATTATGATGCTTCAGTTATTCACTAATCAAATGGGTGGGGCCAGGGAAAAAAACGTCGAATAAAACTCGATTGCAGAGTAATTATGGATAATCAACTGATGTTTCATGAACTATTTCCAGGTGGGGTATTTCGCAGGAGACCAAGGCATTTGAGGCATACATGGAGATCATGTCAACAAAACACCTCAACTTTGATGTGCACTCTGCATTCTTTTCACAATGCCCTCATCTCGGTGCATCACCTGACAGGAAGGTGTCCTGTGACTCTTGCGGCTCTGGGTGCTCGCAGATCAAATGTCCCGACTTGGCAAAAGACAGGACACATTTAGAAGGATCAAAAGAAAAAGACTTTTGCTTGGTTGCTTCCTCACCCTCACACATGACACTGCGACTTAACACACGGCACAACGATTACGTTCAAGTACTGTGCCAGATTCATGTTACAAAATCACAATTCTGTGACTTTTCTGTGCGCTCACCTTCAGAATTGTATATTGCGAGAACAACCCCAAATCCAAGTTTCAGAAGATACTTTATGAAGGCAACAAGGTTTTCAAGTGTGGGGTGTTGCCAGAATTGCTAGGAAAGTGGTACATACGAAATACAGTGCTGAATCTGATCTGTAGGCCTGCATCTGGAAAGGTAAACAGAATAAAGGGAACAACTGTTTGTAATTTTTGTGGAAATAACCTTGAACACCCCAGGCCTTGGACACAAATGAGATGCTTCCGTGTGAGGTGATTGAAATTACAAACTTTATAGTGTTGTGCTGTTTTTAGTTGCTTCATGTTCGAGCTCGAGCTTTTAAATCTGAAGGACGCTCAATGAACACCGCAAAGCAGTCCGTTACAATAAATTATGCTGACACGTTGCGTAAAAAGAACACAATGGGAAGCTGCATCTTAAGTGTTCTCTTTACGGCCACAGTATTAGAGGATGAAGCCTGCTTGCCGTGACTTGTGTCCAACGGCGAAACATTCTTGATACTGTTGACTGATGAATCCCAAAGAGGTAGCCGAAAAATGCCTCAGACAGATTGAGACGCAGCTTTATCAGTGTCAGACAAATCTCCTGACAGACTTGAGGGAATGCTCTTCAGTGGCAGGGAAAAACGATGACACAAATCCAAACACGAACATGAAAGTCTGTAACTTGGGCAGTCCTGTGCAAAATGTTATTTTCTGGTCATCAAATTGTGAAGGGTCAAGGGTGCGCTGTTTCAACTCACTTTCTAAACTGTGAACTTTATCCCTCAGTGACCGACATTCAGTGTTCGATGATTGAATCTGTTCATGTAACGACGCAATGTGTGTCTCGTCTGTCTGGACCTCAGTCCCAGGGACTTCATCCATCTGGACCTCTGCTTCTGGTGCAGGAGTTTGATGCAGAGTCAGAAGAGCTACGGCAGCTAGCTCTCTACTTGTGTTCACAAGTCTTTTCTCCGAAACCTTTTGAGATTGGAGACATCTTTCCAGTTTGTGGACAGCCCGATTCCGATCAGCGGTGGAGGTGAAACTGAATAAACTTGGCACGTAGTCAGGCTGGAGGGGATCATCGCTCTTCCTTTCTGAAACAAAACAACTAAGAAAGTAATATTCCATTTATTGTCATGATTTCATGCTCACTTACTAAATTTGGCTTGTGGACATGTATTTTGATGGATATTTATTGAGAATCGCAGTCCATCAGTTAAACACAGCGAGGCTTTGAGAGGGGAGTGACAAACTAAAAAAAAGAAAAGAGAGTCAAAGGAGAACTAAATAATATCGGAAAAGAAGACAAGCAAGACAAAGCACGAGCTGCAAACATGACGAGGAAAGGAAATCATTATATACCGAGAACAACGTCTCAAAAGTATTCTCTGTCAATTGACTGTCTGTTGTCGTACTCGAGCAAGTATCGGGGACAAATTCCTTGCGTGTTTTTGACATACTTGGCAAATAAAGATTCGGATTCTGACGGCACATTAGATATGAGTGTTGTATGAGGCAGTAGTGCTGCATCCTATGTGTAAAACTGCAACTTTATTGCTTTGTGGGATAAGTTTTCGTGACCCCTTTGTACGTAAAACTTGATTCCTTTGGCGCATCCATTCGACACGCCCACAGCGTCGTTGAGCTGGGAGGTTTATTCCAATTTTGAAGCCTGATTTTACATTCTTAGCAATTTGTTTTATTCTTTCAAATTTGGCAGGCTTGTCAACATTAGCCTTCTCTGTGGTGTGTCGAATTTACATGCCATTTTTTGGCTTCGTGCCACTTTAAAAGCATTTCAGTTCTTTTCAGTGGAGAAAATGGATTTGAGATACAAGTAAATTGAGTTCCTCTTACTGTTGGAAGCGTATTTTATTATGATCACATATACCGCACACTTTCGGGTTTATCGCGAAAGGCCACTGCTTCTTGACAATTGAGCTCAATCAATCATTCATTTATTTGATATGGACATCACTAAAGTATTGGAAAACCAGGCATGCATCACTTTGTGTATTTTGGCACCAGTGCTCATTTGGAACATTTGTCACGGGAGGTTTTTAGAAAAGACAGACAACACGATGATGAATGTGGTAGATAAAATACACATAGATTTTTGTAAATCCGTATGGTAGTCATTACTTTTTGATATTCAACATTTACAATTTCAAAGAGGGCGGCACGGTGGACGACTTAGAGCGTCAGCCTCACAGTTCTGAGGACCCCCGGCCCCGCCTGTGTGGAATTTGCATGTTATCCCCGTGCCTGCGTGGCTTTTCTCCGGGCACTCCGGTTTCCTTCCACATCCCAAAAACATGCATGAATTGGAGACTCTAAATTGCCCGTAGGTGTGAATGTGAGTGCGAATGGTTGTTTGTTTCTATGTGCCCTGCGATTGGCTGGCAACCAGTTCAGGGCGTACCCCGCCTCCTGCCCGATGATAGCTGGGATAGGCTCCGGCACGCCCGTGACCCGAGTGAGGAGAAGCGGCTCAGAAAATGGATGGATGGACAATTTCAAAGAAAGCTTCTTGATCACCGCAATTCCCACCAGCACACTTTGTGTTTATTAGGTGAATACTTAGTAGAGAATCTTTGACCACAAACTGAACAAGCAAAAGCTTTCTCTCCACTGTTTCTTATCATGTGTCGTTCGCTCTTACAAGCAAAAGTTTTCCCACACTGAGAACATTTCCATCTTTTGTTGTCAGTGTGACATGTCATAACACCTTTGGACTTTTTATCATCATCATCTTCATCAGAGCGAGGAGTGTCATGGTCTGTGTTCTGGTTTGGGTTGTGTTTAGTTTTGTTCCATGTTTTCCTGTGTTCCATGTTTGTCGTGTGCTCATTAGGTTGTCGTGTCCACCTGTTCTGGTCTCCTTTGTGTCGACCAATCGGCTCTCTCCAGGCACTCGTGTCTTGTCCAGGTGTTCCTCGTTGTCTCGTCAATTTGTTTGTATTTAGCTCCCTGGTTTCTTTCGGTTCATTGTCGTTGTCACATGTCTTTGCCATGTCATAGTCGCCAGTTGTCTTTATCATTGTGGTATGTCATTGTCAGGTGTCATTTTCCCTATCTATTCCACGTCTCACTCACAGGTCAGAGTTTGTTTCCAGTTTTAGATATTCAAGGGTTTCCTTGTTACTTTGGTTTGGTTATCTGTTGTGGGACTTTGTTCAGTTTTGCTTTATCCAATATCCTTGTTTTCCTTTTTTGAAGATTAAATATTATTTTGAGACTCCCGCACTCCTGCCTTGCCTCCCTGCTTCCCTGCAATTGGGCCCACCATGTTCTTGCCTTGCGTTCCTCTCCTTCGCCCTAACCACGTACGTGACAGAATGAACCGAAGAGAACAGGACCCAGCGGGAAGAACATGGCGTCACCCTGGACGCCACCAAACTGCCTCCCACTGTCCTCAGCCTGCCATCCATACCTACCCTCCTCCAGTAAGCCATATCGTTCAGTCTTTTCTGTCCTTTTCATCGGGTCCCCCCACTTGTCCTACTATTTTACATCTACATGTTTCTTTAGATTCAGATTTTTCTGATTGTGAAGATGGCCCCGATTTAGTTAACCTCCTGTCTGATTCTGACTCTGACTTAGATTTTTCTGGTTCCTTCCCTAGTTTATCCCGTCCTCGTCAGTTTTTGTCATGTCTCCCCGTTTCCAACCCCAGTGAGTCCAAAGCCCTGCAATTGGGTCCACCATGTTCTTGCCTTGCGTTCCTCGCCTTCACCCTAACCACGTACGTGACAAGGGAGAGTGTGACGTCATGTCGTCACTATCTGAGAGTGGAGCTCAGAGGCCGTCAGCTTGTGATCCTCCACAGTGTCCCTGCTTTGCAGCTTTTCCACTTAGGCGTTGTCGCTTGGGCCACATTTGCTTTAAGTTGAGAGCATTTTTTTTTGGAAGGTTCCCAATGGATTAAAGACATTGGGGGAAATGGATTTGACATGCAAGCAAATTGAGTCACACTCACGGTTTTAAGAAGTGTATTTTATTAAAGATCACAAATAAATGTTAGTTTACCACCAAAGGTCAAATTTTCTTTCCAGTCTTGTCAATCATTAACTTATATGATATAATCACTAAAACATTGGACAAAATGCATGCATTGCTCAAAGGAAGTATGGGTCTTAATGGTCCAGATTTCACAAACAAGTTTGTTTTATGTATTTTTTTGCTCAAGAAAATTAAACTGGCAGTCATTTCCAATATTAATACATTTTGGAACAATTGGTGAATAACGAATTTTCCTTCGAACGCCCCTTTCTCATCACCAAAATCGAACATTGGAAAGTACTGGCATAGCTGGTGTGGGGAAAAAGCAATGCACTGTCTGATGAAATGGCAGTAATTGGTCATATTTTTACTTTTCAGGAAATTACAAAAAGAACAAAAAATACAGCGTGCTTGAGTTTCCAAACCCCACTTTGTTGAAGCTGGTATTATATCGGACAATGCTGTCATATATCATTGCACCACATGAACAACAGCTGGTATCCCAAAATCATGTTCAATCACTAATTTAATTTGCTGAAAAATCGCTAATTTATTACGGTCATCAGTAAAATCATACAAACACGGCGGGCGAGTGCCACATCCTTGCAGGGCTCATGCATGAACCCAATAAAAGCAGATTAATAGCAAAAAACTGTCAACAATCATCACCCAAATGTATGCGGACATCTTAACTCTTGGCAGCTTCAACCTCTGAAAATATTCCAACAATCGGTCCAATTTTTTTAGATTTTATGGATCAGATAAGATCAAATCAGATCAGCTGCAGTTTCGGGACATGAAGCGACGTAACACGTTCGGGCGGGAGACCCTCGTCATGGGTCATCCGACGTTATGACAGCCAGCCAAAGTCCACCCACGTCTGTCACAAAATGCCGTCCACAGAAACGCCTTTGTGATCAATACATAAATTTGATCTATACTTACATACGCACCTGTAAATCAATCTGCAAGCATGACTTGACGTGGGATGACGTGGCTGTCGTCTTTCCTCGAGGAGGCATTTCATGTTTTTAAACAACAGGCTTTCCAAACATTTTTTACTGTCACTATCTTCGTTCATTATTTTCATTATTGTCCCAGACTTTCAATATGGGCAAAAATTACACCGTGGAAAACAGAGAAGTTCAATGAGGAAATGTAATCAGCTCCTGCTTGTTACGTGTCAGGCTGTGACAGGCTGACATGTCCAAAATGTGGGCGGGCCAACATCTGGTGAAAATCAAATATTTCATCAGTAAAGCGTTCTAAAATTACTACTGAATCTATTTTGGAGGGCTTTTTTTTCTGCATACATCATTTATGAGTCCAGCACGATGGAATAAGTGCCCATGTTCAGACCATTAACTAGTCCCTTTAAAGTATTTTGGCACCAATGTTAATTCTTTCCACTCGTGGGGCTTTTAGAAAATATATGGACAACAAGAAGATAGATAACAATAAAAGCTGGCACATAGAATACTAGAATGTAGATTTTTGTCAGTAAAATAGTAATTACTTTTTACAACCCCAATTCCAATGAAGTTGGGACCTTGTGTTAAACATAAATAAAAACAGAATACAAAGATTTGCAAATCATGTTCAACCTATATTTCATTGAATACACTACAAAGACAAGATATTTCATGTTCAAATTGATAAACTGTATTGTTTTTAGCAAATAATCATGAACTTAGAATTTGATGGCTGCAACACGTTCCAAAAAAGCTGGGACAGGCTCATGTTTGCCACTGTGTTACATCACCTTTTCTTTTAACAACATTCAATAAACGTTTGGGAACTGAGGACACTAATTGTTGAAGCTTTGTAGGTGGAATTCTTTCCCATTCTTGCTCGACAGTCCGGGGTCTCCGTTGTCATATTTTACGCTTCATAATGCACCACACATTTTCAATGGGAGACAGGTCTGGACTGCAGGCAGGCCAGTCTAGTACCCGCACTCTTTTACTACGAAGCCACGCTGTTGTAACACGTGCAGAATGTGGTTTGGCATTGTCTTGCTGAAATAAGCAGGGTCGTCCATGAAAAAGACGTTGCTTGGATGGCAGCATATGTTTCTCCAATACCTGTATGTACCTTTCAGCATTAATGGTGCCTTCACAGATGTGTAAGTTACCCATGCCATTGGCACTAACAGCCCCATACCATCACAGATGCTGGCTTTTGAACTTTGAGTCCATAACAGTCCGGATGGTTCTTTTCCTCTTTTTCCTCTTATTTGTTTAACACAACGTCCTGACTTCATTGGAATTGGGGTTGTATATCGAGTACAAGTGGTTCTACTATTGCTTGTGAATCGTATTTATTGCTTTGATTTTCATCTTGTATTTAGGCACTGAAAGCGATGTTGGAAAAACAGATATTCGAAGGAGGCTAAAGCTGCTAGAATGAAACATGTGGACCTCCTCTATTTGCTATACTTGTAGGAGAAAGAATCGCAGGTTCAACTGCAAATGGGTCGGCCTGTTCTCAAACTGATCCAGGAGGTGGAGACCCGTCGGAATAGTACATTTAATATGCTCCAGAGACTTTTTCACCAGAGGAAACCGGTTGGTGCAGCCCTAGCTGGCTTGAATACTGACATTGCTCCTATTTCTTCCCCTCGGCATGGGTCATCCGATGTTATGACAGCCAGTCAAAGTCCACGTCTGGCACACAATGCCACCTCCAGAAACGTCTTTGTGATCTACACATACATTTCATCTATACATACATACACGCATATACTCCACAATTGTGGTGCAATCAATTCAAAATTGAACTGACGCATGAGGAAAGGAATCTGAAAAGAATTAGTTCACGTGGCTGTCTTCCTTTCTCACGCAGGCATTTCACTGCCGATTTATTTAAACAACAAGCTTAACAAACATATTTCACTCTCTATTTTCACTCAAAATTATCTTTTAAAAAAATAAAATAAAATAAAATAAAAATTAATACACCCAGGCTTTTCATATGGGGAAAAATAACACCCTGGAAAACATAGAAGTTCAATGCGGAAACGTAATTGGCTCCTGCTCGTTATGTGTCAGGATGTGACAGGCTGACATGTCCAAAATGTAAGCGGGCCAAAATCTGGCTGACAATCAAGTATTTCATCAGTGAATTATTGTAAAATGACAACTGAGTGTATATTGGAGGGCTTTTTTTTCTGCATACATCATTTATGAGTCCAGAACTATGGAATAAGCGCCCATGTTCAGACCATTAACTAGTCCCTTTAAAGTATTTTGGCACCAATGTTAATTCTTAACACTAGTGGGACTTTTAGAAAATATACGGACAACAACAAGATAGATACAATAAAAGCTGGTACACAGACTACAAGAATGGAGATTTTGGTAAGTCAGTAACATAGTAATTACCTATTAGAGTTAACATTCACGTTCATTAAAAGCTTCGAGAGCACTGCTACTCACACCAGCACACTTGTGTGTCTTAACCTGATACTTATAATCTCTGACCACAAACTGAGCAGGACAAAGGTTTCTCACCAGTGTGTTCTTGTGTGTATTTTTAAGTTTCCCTTTTCAGAGAATCTTTGACCACAAACTGGGCAAGAAAAAGGTTTCTCACCAGTGTGGGTTCTTGTGTGTAATTTTAAATTTCCCTTCACAGAGAATCTTTGACCACAGACTGAGCAGGAAAATGGTTTCTCACCAGTGTGTGTTCTTGTGTGTACTTTTAAGTGTCCCGTCTGAGAGAATCTTTGACCACAAACTGAGCAGTAAAAGGGTTTCTCACCAGTGTGTGTTCGTGTGTGTACTTTTAAGTGTCCCTTCAGAGAGAATCTTTGACCACAGACTGAGCAGGAAAAAGGTTTCTCACCAGTGTGCATTCTTGTGTGCATTTTGAAGCTTCCCTTCAGAGAGAATCTTCGACCACAAACTGAGCAGGAAAAAGGTTTCTCACCGGTGTGTGTACTTGCGTGTAAATTTAAGTGTCCCTTCACAGAGAAAGTTTGAGCACAGACTGAGCAGGAAAAAGGTTTCTCACCAGTGTGCGTTCTTGTGTGTATTTTTAAGCTTCCCTTCACAGAGAATCTTTGGCCACAAACTGAGCAGGAAAAAGGTTTCTCACCAGTGTGGGTTCTCGTGTGTACATTTAAGTGTCCCTTCCGAGAGAATCTTTGACCGCAAACTGAGCAGGAAAAAGGTTTCTCACCAGTGTGCATTCTTGTGTGTCTTTTTAAGCTTTCCTTCACAGAGAATCTTTGACCACAGACTGAGCAGGAAAAGGGTTTCTCACCAGTGTGTGTTCTTGTGTGTACTTTTAAGTGTCCCGTCTGGGAGAATCTTTGACCACAAACTGAGCACGAAAAAGGTTTCTCACCAGTGTGTGTTCTCATGTGTTTTTTCAAACTACTCTTATCAGCAAATGTTATCCCACACTGAGAACATTTCCATCGTTTGTTGTCAGTCTGAAATGTCATATCAACAACTTCAGACTGTCCATCATCATCATCAGTGTGAGTAGAGTGAGACATCATGTCGTCACTATCTGATAGTGGAGCTAGGAGGCCGTATGCTTGTGATCCTCCACAGTGGTCTTCATCACCTTCTGTTGTCATGTGTTGAGTTGAGCTGCTGTTTGGAGACCCCGCCCCTCTGCTCTCCTCACTTTGACCTGCATCTTCACACTTCAAAGGGACACCAGTCGATGGAAATTTGCTGATATCCTCCTCCTCTTCCTGTCTGATGTGGGGGCGCAGTTCTTCCTCCTCTGTTTTAATTGAAATGGGCTTCTCTTCCTCTTTTATGTGGTGGACCTCTTCGCCCTCCACTTCCTCTTTAATGTGAGGGGGCACTGGCTGCTGCTGCTCAGTACGGAGATCTTCAGTGATGTCTGCAAGACACAAGACAAACACACATGGTTTGTTAAATCTGTTCTCATGTTGTGACTTTAATGTTGTGTATTATGCTTTAGATTTATATTTAAGGTCAATGTGAAAGCCAGATGAGTTTTATATATTGGAAATAATAAAATTTGGCAGGTCAACAACAATAAAATGTGAAAAGTATAAGCATATATTTTTTTAATGATACAAGTATCAAAGGAAATACAGTGGATCCATGCATACTCCTGGTTTGGCATTTTCAAATTTTTCTGTATAGGTTTTTTATGTAACTTGTAAAAATAATTTCAGCAACAGTAAAGTGAATATACAGTTCCAAATAATTTTACACAGCCTCACCGCATTCATCCCAACATCATTGTTTAAAACGTTTGTGAGGGATACTGTACATGATCACTGTATTTGTGTTAGCTTGTTATGAACCCTGTATTCAACATGTGCTATGATGGAATATCATACATTATGTATAAATTTAACTGTATCACATTGTAAAGTTTGCTTTGCTTGTATTTTTTTATTTGGTTTACTCATTTTCAACCACCCCCTCTGAATAATTTCGAGTGACAAAATATTGACAACTTGTTCCTTTTTTCTTCAGTTTTGATGTTTAATTTATTCAATACCATGTTTTGGCACTATACCGCTATTCTAATATACAATAATGTCCTGACAGTTTTATTTAAAGAATGACAGATTTTTAACCAAGTTACTCAAATAGATTTCCAAGTCAACGAAAACATGATGCTCCTGTGAAATTATTGTATGGTTTTCGCATAGATTCAACCTGGATAATTTTACCCTGAGTTCCTGCCAGCAGCCTCAACAGCGAAAAACACTTACATAATAAATAGCCTAGTTTAGCTTGCTTGCCGTAAACAAAGAGACATTTGTAAGGAAAATATTGCTAAACAAAGACCAAGTGTGAGTACAAAGTATTGTGATATCTGTGTGAAATGTGTGACAGCAAAGTACACGGAGGGTTAGCTAACTTATCTCACAGTCAGTCACTGCGCACTCAGATTGACTAACTTCAGCCAAGCTCGAGCTGAAATGTTCCTTTGCACTTTCATCTTTGCCGATGTCACAACTGCCAATCAACAGGCCCCGCCGTTAACGACTCACACTCAAGACTTCAGGCATTCCACGGTTCACTATTGAACAAGTAATAAGAGGGGAACTACTTATAACCTGAACCTTGAGGCATGCTGGGTTGCTATCAACTTCGCTGATGCTACAATACGTTGACAAGTCGATGGGACGTTACTTGGACGGGCCGCCCAAGTGAATTGAAAGCCCCCCAAGACGACGAAACTAGAAATCCCCCCGCTCCCCCTAAAAAAAAAACACACATACTCTTACTGTACAGAAATAAGAAAAATCTCCACTCTGACCGTCTGCCTCATGGCTCTGCACCGTGGTTAGCCAGGATAGCTAGCGTCACTAGTCGCCAGATTATTCCGTCCAATAACACATACAAAACGACAGCACGGCATATATATTAAATATATTCCATTTATATTAAGTGTTAGTACCCCCTATTTTTGGTTGCCGAAACCAAAAATGGGTGACAGATGATGAAACGATAGAACCTTTTCATTGTACAAGTGGGTATTTGCAATTAAACTTTACCAAATATGGATATAAACGAGGGTAGGCCAGCCCCAGCTGGCTTTGTAACACTCTTGGCATAGGCAGTCCTGCACAAGCCGAATACTTGCGCTTTTTAACGCTCTTTGTAGCAGCAGATGTTGCATTAGATGTTTTGGCGTTCTCATTCTTTGTGTAAGACGAAAGAGGACAAGAGATGCAGCTTCGGAACGAGGGCTTGAAAAACATCTGACAAAGATTAGGTCGAGAAATGGACAATTACTGCAAAACTTTAGGGAGTGAGAGCCCTTCAACTGCAACCTAAACCCTTTCCTAATCTTATTACAAATTTTAAGAAGCAGCTCGTCGAGGGATTGGCCGATTTGATCAATCGAATATTCCCTTTGAATTGGATTTAGTTTTTAATCATGTTTTGGATTTTCACATTTTGGACTGTTTACATATGTCATCGAATGAGACTTTGAATGGAATCAACTTTTTCCTTGGACTGATGTTTTTGGTTCATTTGGGTTTTTCAACTCAAAGGATCGGCTTGAAATGTTTTGTCTCATACGCGAGTAGATATTTCACCAAGTTACTTTTTGTGATTATTCATATTTTTATTTTCATGATTTGATGCTTATGTCCTTGCTAAATTCTATTGATAAAAAATCCCTTTCCTGTTTATCGAAAAATGCCCATTCTTTTTATTTTAAGAATGATAGACACAGTGTTAACTATATTGGCAGACATAATAACAGTTTACCAACATTGCCTATTAACATTTTTACTCATTTTCTTGAAAAGGTTATTTCAGCTGTAACATACATTGAAAATAGGCTCTGACTGTCGTATAAAGACCGTCTAATAATCCTAGCTCAGTAACAAGCGCAAAAGATTGTTAAGAGCAGACATGCAAACAGCAAAGGCATGAAAATGGTGATCCAAAAAAAATAAAATAAATAATAATAATAATAATAATAATAGGAAGGGGGGGGGGTATAGGGGGGATCCCTGGGCAGATTTTTTTTTATTTTAACATCAATTAAGCAATCTGGAAGACTCTGAAGAGTCTAAAGAAAAAAAACCTTCACGCAGAAAAACATTTATTTACACTGCTCAAGTACATGTTGATTTACAAATTTAAGATTCTAATCAAATTTGCCTCATTTCTTTGCTGTTTTGTTCTGACCTCCAACTTGAGCCAGGCCCATCTCCACCTGCACCCGAGGCCTGCTTCAAGCTGTGGCACATGAATAGCATCCTCCTCTTTAAGCACTCTCATTCTGGAAAATAATTGACTAAACTCATTGCCTGTTTCACGTCATTTTTCACTCTTACCAACTTCAAAGGGTAATCCCAAATGCATCCTACAGGAAAATATGAAGTACAATATTTTTTACGTTTTTATTGGCCATTTCTGAATTTGAAGTTAGTTCATTCTGTGTTATGAAATAATTCCTTACATCGCTCCGTCGCTTAACACATTTAACATTATCATCCGTAAATTAATTAGATAATTGTAGGAGTGTTTCCTAATTAATACAAGATGGACTCGCGGGTCAGCTCCTGTCGCCGATGTTACGTGTGCTTCGTGGTTCCGCAACCAGTCCCTTGACCCGCAGCACCTCAACGCGCAAATACGAAAGACCAGTGCAACAAATACGACACTGGCTGACCTGATGAGCAAAAATGGTGCTTAAACTTAAGAGTAGCAATAGAGGATGGTGGGAGGTGGGTAGAGTATCCAAACATTGTAATCAAGTAAGAGTACTGTTACTTGACAATGATGTGACTCAAGTAAAAGTAAAAAGTAGTGCTCCCAAAAATTACTGAAGAGTAAAAAGTACTCTGTGAAATAATTACTCAAGTAAATAGCACAAACAATAATAAAATAAAACTAAAGTTGCGAGCAGCTATAATCGGGCCCTCGCACCCCGGCCCCGTTGGGGTACTGGCAGTTTGAGGTGCTGGCAGGGTGGGCTGCAAATTTCTCTCGGGCAGTAGGTTGGACACCACGCTGTAGGTCAAGTGCAAACGTATGGCCCATAATGAGTAAATGTGGGCAACACAAAAATGGAGGATGACCAGCAAATGGGCCCCGGGCCATAGGTTGAACACCACTGCTGTCAGAAGCGCAAAGCCTTCTCAAAGGTTACATTGAGAAAATGCGGGCCCCCCCAAAATGGGGGGATGGCCCGCCTACCCAGGCCATAGGTAGACAAATGAATAAGTCGCCAAGAGAAGTGACGTCAGCCCCAAGTGTGAATGTTTTTAAGTGCACGCTAAAAACTCTTCTTTTTCCCCCTCAGAGCATTTGCACTTTTAAATATTTCTTGCACTGTTTGCCGTTTGAATTGTACTTTTATTGATTGATTGATTTTTTTTGTATTTGTTTTTCAATGCTTTTAATCATGTAAAGCACATTGAGTTACCTTCTGTATGAAATGCGCTATATCAATACATTTGCTTTGCAATCCTTTCCCCCCCCACCGACAGCACTTGAGTCAAAATGTCGCCACTTGCAGATACGACGCTCGTACACTGACCATTTGTCTCACATTGCTTAAATCACTGAGCAAAAGTGTCCCTTGACGAATATGACAAGCACCCAGAATGAAGTCGCGCACACACACTACTTGTCACCATCGTAATAAATTGGCCACAAATTTGACTGTAGTCCTAATGAATAAAACCTGCGCGACGTTCATCTCGGCTCTTCCGCCGCATTCTGTGCGTCTTGCTTGAGAGGCGCGTCGCGTCACTGGTGTTCGCCTTTCTTATCGGTCTGAAATGCTCCCAAACTTGCAGCATTTTGCCTTCTTTTTTCAGATTTGTCTTCTCCGAAGTCATCGCCATCATCTTCCTTATTTGTGTTTAACGGCAGCTTGCGAACAACCACAATCTTTTTTTCCCCCACCCGTCGACCTCACTGGCAGTTGCGAATGCGATTTTAGGATTGATTACAATTAAATACAGTAGTTCATTATTAATAGATGTAACCTAGAGCAATTTCTTGGAAAGTGTTCTATACATGTATTCACAATGTGTAACTTCATTTAGCCCTAACCTAATTAAATAAACATGGAAAAGGTTTGTGGTTGGAAGGTGCATCCATCCGTGCCGCCACGATACAATATTCTATTTTAAAACAATGTATGATTTTCAGGTTCAAAGATGGCCCCGTCCCTTAAAAAGCAATAATGTGCATTTGGATTAGGTACAAAAAAAAAAAAAAAAGAATAATTACATCATAAAGGGTTGCTTCTAATTCAAACTTCTATGCAGCCTTCCCATACACCTGGCACATTGACTCCAAATGGTGAGAAAGATGGAGCCGATTAATACCACTTGCAGGCCGAGAATTCCACGGATGTCCGCTGGTCCACACGTTGCGTAAACTGCGGAACGCGCGTGATGACGCATTTACTCCGATTAGGGAAGGCAAAGAGAATTGTTAACCGTTTTATGATTCGGGGGGTTGCCGTGTCCGGGGTGCCAGCGGGCACCACGTAGCTCCGCCCCTCATTCAAATTAGAATGCATGCAACAAGTGAACCAACCTGCTCTGCGAAGCACAGTTGGAGGTTGCAGATTGAACCCAACGTCCAGTCGTTGACGTTGTGGCTCCTTCTCCTCTTTTGGGCCCCAAAGTTCCTCCTCGTACTCTGCTGTCCTTCTTGCACACATTTTCACACGACGATCACAACACTTTCCGCTCTACGTTGGAGGGATGACAGAGGCAAGTGATAATCGGAACAAGTGAAACAATTATATCAGGATTAAGATTTGGACACTGCGGGTTAAATTGTACGTTAGTTAAAATGGCAAAGCACCAAAATCAACAAGAAAACAGCAGAACGTGCAAATATGCATTGCAAGAAACATGAGACAGAAAGAAGAGCAAATTTGTGTGGAAACATTACAGACATTCTACAAAAGGATTCAGAATCCAGATTAAGATAATAATAACAAATAATAAAGATTCAGAAAATAATCGTAAAATGACGGAATTTAGTTGAGTTTACCAGTGACCAAGAAGAACACTTTACCTGTGGCTTGATCTCTGCTTAGCGAATTGTTGATCAGAAATGTGTCTCTTTTGTTAGCAAGCTAAAATAAAATAAGCTAAACTAAGCTAAGCTAAACTCGGCCGAGAAGCTTCAACGTGCACGAGACGACTCCAACCGGACACGAAGATTGCACGAATGATGTTTTCGTCCACTAAAGTCGTGATGAGGGGCGTCCCGCGTCGAGGATTCACAACATTCGGTCCAAATTCAGGAAGACTTGCTGAAGCGCGATGGTACCTCCTCCCACATGGCGAGCAGGGAAAGGAGATGCATTACCCATGATGCTTTACGGCAGGCCACCGATTTGAGCCGCCCTAATTTTGTTCATACTCGGCATTACGGTAATAAACCACCTTCAAAATAAAAGCCCGACAGGGACGTCAATGCTTCGGATTTAAAATCATTCTATGAAATGAACTTTCTGTCATAACGCAATCAGTCCATTTGTGATAGAAAGTCAACTATGCCAGAATTGCAAACAGCAATGTTAATTCAAATCTTGATGCATTTAAAAAAAAAAGTTGATTTGAAATCTGCATACATGACTGCCAGGATATATTTTTTCCAAAAATATAGATACAAAAAATAATAATAACCCCATTAGTATCGCAAGACCAGTGCAGATCTGTCCCGAAATCTGCATAGTTCACTGTCATTACCCCTGATTTCAAAAAAATAAAATAATAAATCCTTAAAAATCAAATGTCTTTGGTATCTTTGGTCCAGTTCTGGGGGACACGAGAGCACCTCAGGTCTCCACCAAAAGGTCCCAACCAATTCTGATATTCCATCCATCCATCCATTTTCTGTCGCGCTTCTCCTCACTAGGGTCGCGGGCGTGCTGGAGGCTATCCCAGCTATCATCGGGCAGGAGGCGGGGTAAACCCTGAACTGGTTGCCAGCCAATCGCAGGGCACATAGAAGCACACGACCATTCGCAGTCACATTCACGCTTACGGGCAATTTAGAGTCTTCAATTAACCTACCATGCATGTTTTTTGGGATGTGGGAGAAAACCGGAGTTCCCGGAGAAAACCCACTCAGGCACGGGGAGAACATGCAAACTCCACACAGTCGGGGCCGGGGATTGAACCCCGGTCCTCTACCTGTGGGGCAGACGCTCTAAGCCGTCGCCCACCGTGCCGCCGCCTGCCTGTAATATAGTCAATTTGTTCCAGCCCATATGGTGACCAAACCCCTATTCTTTCCTAATTTTCCGCTTTACACCCACCCCCTTGCGTCATGGACTAGCCCATGCGCTTCCTGACTTAACTGACCGAAAAAAGGGCTGGGGGTGCCCCTATGAGACCCTCCTGATTCCTCCCCAATTCGGTGGAGTCTTGGCACGCTCCCCTAACAACCCGCAGCGGCTTGCAATATCTTACCCCTCAGTTGTATTGTAACTTAAATTTGCGTGAATTTTCACATCATTTCCCTTTTAGTTCCGTACATCGTAGAGACCCTAGTTCGGACCCGACTGCGTCATCAAGTCCACATTAGGCCCCAGACTCTTAATAGCTCATTATACCATAGTTACTCTATATTTATTGTTCATGCCAAAATCCATATATCTGCCCCTTTACGAATGATAACCTCTGCAGGGGTGTCAATAGATGTTTCGTATTACTCATTACCCCTCAATCATATCATACTCACCGTCAGTGTCACGCTAAGGTACTTACTACCATATCATGTGAACTTCCTCGACAGTATTGCATTAGACATTCCGATATTGGTCATACTCTGTATCCCACCAGTCATGCATGCACCATATCATCCTAAGCTTTCATCCATCCACCGTCCTCCTCGGAAGACCGCTTCTCTCCTCCATCCAACTTCCTGTGATGAACCTGCTTAAACTAGAAACCTCCAATAACAGTATAGTGTTGAATCAAAGTTCAGAATTGGAATACTAACCTCCCGTTCGGATACATTACGAATCAATGTGTCCACTTTACCCGGGCACCCTTCTTCGACAGCTGTCCCAGGTCCGCCCGGCAGTTGATGTTACTGGTGGGAGTCAGTACAGCAAAGTTCCTAGAGGCTGCTCGCCCAGCAAATACACAACACCAGAAATACAAAACACCATCCACATTTAAACAGGTCATCTTCCCCGTTGCAGAGGCCCAGCTGACAAGTCCTGCAAACAAGTCATTTAATAAATTAATCACAGCTCTGCTAAAGATGCTCCTGCCAAGGGGGTGGACTCCATAATTCCTGCATTCATACCCCAGAGAAGGGACAAGTCGGCAATGGTCACCAAATATCGATATTATTGAGAGGGGACACACTGGGTTTTCACTTGTCAATAAGTTCACGCGAACACTACCGAGCCTCCCATAGTCACCTGTTCAGGAAACGCCGTTTTCTGTCATAGCTTCTAAGTTTGGCTTATATCCACTTACTTTCTAGCTTGTTCAACTAAGTTAGTGGAACATTTTGAAGTCTAACTAACCTTTGCTCTTGTCCTCCTTTTTACAGTTGTCCCTGATTTGCAACCTTCCTGACCCCCGTCCCTTACGCTCAGGCGTAAGCTCTGCCTATTGTAAAACTCGCACACGCACCAGTCGTAAAGCTGGCCCCCTAGCTGGGATGCCGGTGTCCTGTCATAAACACACTGTGGTTCCGAGTCGGAGGTCACCCGGGAGAACTCCGACGTCCGTCGGGCATGGGATGAATGAAGACTTTGAGACACTTGGCGTTTGGGCTAATTCGACTTATTGAACAAGCCTTAGTGTCATAACAGCTGCTTACATTGCCAGAACGACGAAAAAGCCCCCGAAAACCCCTGGATCTAAGTTTATCAAGGTTTCCTTCCCTGGGCGTGGCATTAGCGCCTCCCTGGGTGCACCCGAAGGATGGTGCTCCTCATGACCATATTTGGAGTGTTAAACTGGCCTCCATGTTGGTTGCTCTTTGGGGGGGGGGGTGAAATAACCCTACCCGCCTGCTGGCATCTCTTAGTCTATAATGCAAAACAGTCCTCTTTGAAGACCGGGACGCCTGTTGTAAACCCCAGACAGGTTTCGGTCAGGGAGGAGCAGGAAACCCCAATAAACATATAACTGGTTAAAGGACGTCCTTTGATGTAGAATTACAAAGAAAAGATAGTTGGTGTGAATACAGGTCTCCAACCATTTGACCCTTGCAAAGGAATTCTGATTGTGTTACTATTAAACTATACTACAGTACTAACCACCATACGATCACGGCTTGGGTTGGTGGAACCTGGCACGAAAGTTGTCTGTCTAAACGTTTTGGCTGTTGCTGGCAGCAAGGATGAAATAGGACTAACGTATTTTGTATACCAAATCATTTGCATAACAAATGCATGGTCTGTGAATTTTTTTGCCATTTTCCCACTGTGCCCACCTGTAGTCGTGCCACTGAAAAGATCTGTCAATCTTTGCACATTGCTTCATGGACACTGTGGGGGCAGGGGGATACGACAAAAGAAGGCCTAACGTCTAAAGATTGGAAATATGTTCAACTCCAAAACCCTTCCAAAATAAATGATTTAAACACGTGGATAACCAAATACGGTTTCGCTGGCCAGCTAAATTTGCAAAAATTAGTTCAACTTCGAAACGAAATAAAGTGTCGACACAAAAATGATATATCACAAATAGAAAAAGATGGATTTGACGACTTACTCTTCTGGCTAAACATGGCGTCTAAAAGAGAAAAAGGAAGTGAGAAAAAGAAGGACTTAACAAATGAACAAAAAGAGCAGGCAGGTAGGGATAAAAATATGTTGTTTCAAAGAAAGGAAGATGACGAGACAGGACCAATGGTAAGAATTAGCGAGAAAAAGGTGTGAAAAAAATGAGGGAACAAAAGCATCAGCACCCTTGTACCCGGTTTTGCCACCTCATGAAATTCCTCCAACTCATGAGTCAGAAACTCAACGAGTTTTACAATCAGGAGGGATACAAATGAATTGGTCTAAAACTATGGGAGAAACATTTTCTCCCAGTCCCAAAATAACAAATATAACCTCAGACGAGGGAGACATGGATTTATATCCAATGATTGAGGTGGCAAATCCAAATGTACAAGAGGACCACAAAGAAACTATTTTGGTCTATAGGACCTGGACTAATGAGGATGTGAAAAAGGCCGTAGCCGGCATCACACCCTACAAAGTAGGGCGCTAATGCCACGCCCAGGGAAGGAAACCTTGAAAAAAATGCTTTACATGCGAATTCGAAAGAACACATTAACAGATGGGTAGATAAACATTGGATAAACCTTGGAATATGTTAATCATGCCCTCCACGCAGAAAGAGTGTTCGTACAACAAAAAAAGAAGATAGATGTCTTCCTCCACGAAGGAGCAGAAATATACTATCAAGGCAGAGGGGGAGCAAATTTTAGAGGACGCGGCAGAGGCTGTGGGAGAGGAAGATATGGTAGAGGTCGAGGTAGTTATGATAATACAGGCTGTTGGTGCTGTGGAGAGAAAGGCCACATTGCACGTGACTGCCCTAAAAAAAATAAAAGACAATACGGACAAACTACCGCATGACTAAGCCAGCCTACTTCCCAACTCAACAAATCCTCTTGTGTAATCATTAAAGAGAATGAGGAAGTGCATTTCAGTTTACAGGACATTCTGAGTTTGGACACTGAAAAACCTGAAATAACCTTGTCAGTAAATGGGAAAGAAATGAAATTTCTTTGCGATACAGGAGCATGTAGGACGGCATGTCGGGAAAAGATTCCAGGTTCCAAACTATCGGGACATAAGGCAATAGTTAGATCTGCAAATGGGCAAATTACTTTTGCCATGGAACTTGAGCCTGTGTGGATTAGAGACCCACAGGGGAGAACTTGTAGAATGCCCATTTTCGAAGTCCCGGAGTGCCCTGTGAATTTGTTGGGAAGAGACGGCTTATTCCAACTAGGACTTGTACTCATTCCATCATCAAATGGAAATATTGTAGTGAAACGAAAACAGGAATTAAAAAGAGAGGACCTCTATGTGACACTGGAAAGCAGAGAAATCACATTCTATTACACAATCGATATCCCAGACAAACCACCGTTAAACATGGGAAAAGCCCTGTTTGTCTTGCAGCTTATCACGGAAGTAGAAGATGATAAAAAAGGTGATGAGCTGCATATAACTCTGTGGTACAAAAACATACCAGGGCCAGACTCAGGATATGAAAAAAAGTTACGACATGTGACACCTGATAAAATTACTGTAGATTATCTGTACTCAGACAATGAAGCAAAAGTCACGGCAGGAATTATTTTACCAGACAAATTAAAGGAACTGTATAAAAATACAAGTGTCCCACATATTTCATTGTGCAAAGATTATGAGTCACAGTGGAAACATATGGGAACATTAGTAAAACAAGTACAGGAGACAGATGATTGGCAGCAAATAGAAAACAAACTGGAATACAGTGCGTCAACTGGTCTAATTAGGAAGGCGATGTTTTGGACAATACAGGGTGATGAAGGGAAACACATGCATCCTGTTTGATTAGACCAAATGATCCTCACTGAAATTGATGAAGAAATATTAAAACAAGTTCCAAAAAAATGATGGTCCACAGGACCATTTGATGTAGGCCTTATTAAAGGGGCTTTACCAGTACAAATTAGACCCAAAACAGAATATAGACCAGGGATTTGTCAATATCCATGAAAACCAGATGCACATGGAGGAATCAAACCGGTAATTGAAGCACTAATTAAGGCAGGAGTTATAGTGCAGTGTCCAGAATCACCATGTAACACATCCATTTTTCCCATAAAAAAGGCCCCACCTTCAGTCGGTTGGCGAATGGTGCAAGATTTACAGGCAGTAAATTCTGCAGTAATACAGAGAGCAGCATCCGTACGAGATCCACACACATTGTTAAATTCATTGAGACCAGACGCTACTGTGTTTACAGTGGTGTACATAAGTCATGCTTTCTTTTCTGTACCAGTAGAAAAGAACAGTCAATTTTGGTTTGCATTCACATTTGAGGGCAAAAAATATACATTTACTAGATTACCACAAGGTTACTGTGAAAGTCCAACCATTTATTCACAAGTAATGAGAATGGCCTTACTGCATCATCTAGCAGAAGAGGGACATAAAGTTAACAAAAATAAATTGCAATGGTGTAAAAGGCAAGTCAAATATCTAGGCCATAATTTAAGTGTAGAGGAAGGACTATATTAGAAGACAGAGAAGTTATAGTCTTAAAAGCCCCTAAACCACAGACGAAGAAACATATGATTTAATTTTTAGGTCTGACAAATTATTGTAGAGCATGGATTCCAAACTATGCAGAAATTGTTGCACCATTGTCAAAATTAATGTATGAAGCCAACCTTAAAATGACATCACCTGTTCAATGGAATACAGAGGCAGAAAAGGCCTTCTGTGACATTAAACAACATTTGGTGTCCAGTGCTGCGCTAGGCCTTCCAAATTTAATGATAAAACATTCATTCAAATGGTAGATTGTAAAAGCTATTACATGACCTCCGTACTTACACAACAATACGGTGATAAGCTAAGACCATGGGCTTATTTTTCGACTAAATTGGACAGCGTGACGTGTGCATTACCGCATTGTGTCAGAGCAGTTGTGGCAGCTTCGATGGCAGTAGAGAGCAGTTCCACGATTGTGTTATTTCATCCATTAACTCTTAAAGTCCCACATACAGTGTCTGCTCTCCTATTGCAAACCAATATGGCGTTTTTATCACCTGCAAGACATTTATCTTACATGGCCATCTTGCTGTCACAACCACATTTGACTGTTGAGCGATGCACAACCTTAAATCCAGCCACACTAATACCCTTGATGAAGGCACGCAGCATGATTGTCAGGAATTGGCTGAACAAACTGCTAAATGTAGAGGTGATTTGAAAGATCAACCATTAAGTGACGGACAGGTTCTATATGTAGATGGTAAAAACAGGATACGCGGTGGTAACTGATACTATTGTGCTAAAAGCTGAGTCACTACCGTCACATTACTCTGCCCAAGCTGCTGAATTAGTAGCATTAACCGAGGCATGCAAACTCATGATAAATAAAGATGTTACAATCTATACTGATAGCCAATATGCGTATTCCACAGTTCACGTGTTTGCGCAATATTGGGATAACAGAGGAATGATTACGTCAACAGGGAAGCCAGTAACACATGCTGAATTACTTAAACAATTATTCCACGCAGTGCAACATCCACAAAAAGTGGCAATTTGTAAATGTGTTGCACATACATCTGGCACTGACAAGGTTTCTAAAGGAAACGCATTTGCTGACAAAGCCGCGAAAGAAGCAGCCTATAAACCATTTTTAGGTTTGAAAAAACAAATTGAACAACAAACCTTAGATGACCAAACACTAAAAGACGTGCAACAACAAAGTCCACAACAAGAATGCAATTATTGGGAAAAACAAGGTGGCACAGAAGGGAAAACAAATGCTTCCAAAGAACCTATTTAAATGGGCTGATACATGGACACTTTACAACCTATGGTTTCAATTTATATTCAAATAATTATTGTAGAGCATGCATGATCTGTGCACAACATAATCCGCAAGGGCAATTGCGATCTACTCGAGGTAAATTCCCAGTGCCTACATACCCCTTCCAACGCATTCACATGGTTTACATAGAATTAAGTCAAAGTGAAGGAAAGAAGTACTGTTTGGTTATCAGAGATGCATTTTCCAAATGGATCGAATTATTCCCAACAAAATCACCTGATGCTCTGACGGTGGCAAAAGCACTATGTAAAGACATCATTCCAAGATATGGCATACCTGAAACCATTTACAGCGATAATGGGACTCATTTTGTAAACCAAATAATCAATAAAATAGGAACCATGTTCCACATTAATTTGAAAAACGATTGTGCTTACCACCCTCAGAGTGCAGGTCTAGTGGAAAGAATGAATGGGACAATAAAAAATAGACTGAAAAAATGTATGGAAGAGACAGGAAGGTCATGGACACAGTGTCTTGACCTCGTTAAAATGTACATCAACATTACAAGCACCACAGGTTTAACACCTTACGAAACATTGTTTGGAAGACCTTATAGACTTCCGTTGTTTAAACAAAAATGGCAACTTGATGACGAAACAAACTTAGTTGATTACATGAGAAAGTTGTTAGAGAAACAAAATGATTTAAAGAATCTGCTGAAAGTAAACATGTTTCCCAGCAGGAAACCAAGTTGGTTGGACCGGGAGACTGGGTCCTAATTCGAAGCATCAAAAAGAAGCACTGGCATTCACCAAAGTGGGAAGGACCGTATCAATTGTTATTGACAACACCAACAGCCCTAAAAATAGCAGAAAGAAACACGTGGGTTCATTTAACACACTGTAAAAGAGTCATTTCAGCTGAGTACTCAAATAGGGAAGGTGAGCAAAAGTCTGATAACGGAGCGGGAGCAGATGTGTAGATTCTGAAAACGCTTGCTGGTCAGTGAAGAAAAAAGACACCAACCCTTTTAGTGAGAACTCATCAGAATGGCACACCCACATTGGTTACGACATTTGATAAGTGGATACGTAGTAATTTCGGCTACTATGGTGTTGGTTTTGTTTTTGTGGTACAGGGGACGTCCCACCCTAAATGATACAACCCATTTTTTAGAAAGAAAATCCCCTACCAACTGGACCAATATGACGAACCCAATAATAAAAAATTTTGAATCATTAACTCGTATCAAAAGGAGTACAGCTGATGATCAGAACTGTGGGCATGGCCTCCAAACGCGGCAAAACGGTTTAATATTTTGTGCCCCCCAAAATCAAGCTGCTTTAATCATAATTCCATATGCGGCTCTCACCAATGATGCTCAAGAGAATGGGCAGAGTTGGGGATTTGGATATGACTGGTATGCAACTATACGCTTTAAATGGGAAGACCTTATTGGTGAAACAGGTTATGATTGGTCCAGTTGGTCAAAAAGAACAGCAAAAGAACATAGAAAGAAATTTAACTTAAGCAAAACGGTCCATAGTTTAATATTGAAATACAAATCAAGTCACCCAATGTGTTTGATGGTGAGCTTGTGGGCCTATTCTGGCGGAAAAGATCCCCACTTCCAAGTAGCATTGTGTTATGGGAACCGTGTTAAACCAGAAATGCCATTGAAAACTTCAAAGAAAGGTGGATACATTTTAATGGTTAACAACATAACTACTGATGATTGGTTCCTTGTTGTCACAGGAGTTTCAGGAGAAAATAACAATTGGTTACTATTGGTGGAACAAGCAGCAAATGTAGCGAGAAAAGATTGTGTGGTTTGCATGGGTCCCAGGCCTTTGTTGCGCATAGTTCCGGCACAATTATCACAAGATTGTATTATTCCATTAATGAACGCTACTGTACCAACTGAGAGGTGTAAATCATGGGATCCTATATATCCCGTAACAGAAGCAGACAAACACAAACCGATGTTTTCTACTTTAGTAGCACCAAATAATTTCACTTGTATAAACATGATTAGTAAAGGCAAAAAATTAGGACCACTGAATGACACACAGTGTAAAGTAACCTTAAAAGTCGGACCAAATTGTATGCCAGTATCACGGAGCGACATCTGGTGGTGGTGCGGAGATGATAGACTGTTTGATAGATTTCCTAAAGATATAGCTGGATTGTGCGCTATTATCACTTTGATATTGCATGTGTCAGTATACCCTATGCTTGTTCAAGATTTAATGGAAAGGGCACCAATGTTTTTGTCCAATCTAGAACATAGACAAAAAAGAGATTTGTCCTGGCAGGGGCAAAATAATCCAACATACATCGACGCCATAGGTGTTCCTCGTGGGGTGCCAAATCAATACAAATTGGCTGACCAAGTTGCAGGAGGATTTGAGTCTTTCATATGCTGGTGGTGTACGATTAATAAAAATGTTGATAGGATAAACTATATCCACTTCAATGTACAGAGATTAGGAAATTGGACTCAGAGTGGGTTGGAAGCTGTGCATGAGCAGCTCAAGGCTACCTCTTAATGACGTTCCAGAACCGCATAGCTGTCGACATGCTCCTCGCAAGAGAGGGAGGTGTTTGCGGTATGTTTGGAGAACAATGTTGTACATACATTCCAAACAATACTGCTTCGGATGGCAGCTTGACCAGAGCCATCGATGGTCAACGGACCCTCAATCACAAGATGAAGAACCACTCTGGGGTGGACACCTCCTTGTGGGACAGCTGGATGGACGTTTTTGGTAAATACAAAACCCTAATTTCACCAATATTGATATCAATTGCTGTTGCAATGAATGCAGCCATTCTGACATTTTGTGGATGTTGTTGTATCCCATGCATTCGGGCATTAATCAGTAAATTAATCACCACAGCCATAACCCCCATGGAGAACCGTATGGAGCTGATGTATCCATTACTGTTTGATGATAATGATAATGATTATGATTTTGCTTTAACTGATTTGTTTCCTGATCCAGATGATTACGATGTTTAAACTACAACATTCATGTATGACAAGTTTACTCTGAGTGTAAATGTATTTGTTTCATAAAAATGATTCTACAGTTAAAAATCGAAATGAAGTGACTGTAAGATGACGTGAGAATTTGTGCAAATACATGATAAACAGGAGGGAAATGTTAGATAAATTGTAGAAGTTATCATTTATTTGCTTAGCTTGCATTAGTATTATGGACGATTTTAGATGTCTCGCCTTCGAAAAGATGACTCAGCATCATCCGATGGAAGGGCGCCTGGACCAAGGACGTGATCGGATGTGGTCGGGGACGTGACAGGTGTTGGTCCAATATTTTGTGTTGTGTCTTGTTGCTTAAAACATTATGTCTTGTAAAACCCTCCTATTTTCAAATATTTTGTGTTGTGTCTTGTTGCTTAGAACGTTATGTCTTGTAAAACCCTCCTATTACAAATAAATGCAGGAGCGACGGGAGAAATTGTTTAGAGCGTGTTGAGAGGCTGCAAACTGAACAATCTCCCATACACCCTCCTCATGAGAAAGAAAAACCAGCGTCTTCATTCCTTTTGTGCATTTTTATTGGTGTTGGGTGAGATAAATCCAACAAAAGCCCTGAATACTAACCAATGAGTGGTGACCGTGATTTCATCATTTTTGCTGTATACATCCATCCATCCATTTTCTGAGCCGCTTCTCCTCACGAGGGTCGCGGGCATGCTGGAGCCTATCCCAGCTGTCATCGGGCAGGAGGCGGGGTACACCCTGAACTGGTTGCCAGCCAATCGCAAGGCACATACAAACAAACAACCATTCGCACTCACAGTCACGCCTACGGGCAATTTAGAGTCTCCAATTAACGCATGTTTTTGGGATGTGGGAGGAAACCGGAGTGCCCGGAGAAAACCCACGCAGGCATGGGGAGAACATGCAAACTCCACACAGGCGGGGCCGGGGATTGAACCCGGGTCCTCAGAACTGTGAGGCTGACGCTCTAACCAGTCGGCCACCGTGCCGCCGGGTGATAACTTATACAATGTAAAATCATGTGAGGAGGCTCAACTTAAAAAAATGAATGCTTATTGTGGACTGTAATCATTAAAATAAGCACACAAGTCAACTTACTCTCGTTGTCAGTGATATAATGTTACAGCCAAACACGGCACATGACGACAGCGGGACGGTTGGAGGAAGCCCGGGAAGTTAGACAGTCGGCACTGCCCCATTCACTAGTATCAAGTTACCCACGAAGCCATGTTGTCTCTGTTGAAAGTTTACAAAACTATATGAAGTATCCATATGCGTCTTCAAAATGTCAATGCATCGCTTGTTTATTTGCTAATTTTTTGAGCTCTTAAATAACGTCACAAAACTGTTCTGTAAAATCGAGGCATCCGGTGAAGATGCATCATCAGGTGGAGCCATCGTTAGCTTGCTAACTGCACGCTGGAGTGGTAAATGGGTCTTGTTATGGAAGCTAAGCGCAGCTAACTCACAACTGAGCAGCACAGCCAAACGAAACAACGTCATGAGTTATTATTAAATTATTTTATTTATTTATATTATATATATATATATATATATATATATATATATATATTATATATATATTATATATATGTATATATATTATATATTTTATTTTATATTATTTATTATTCATTATTAAACAACATCCATCCATCCATTTTCTGAGCCGCTTCTCCTCACTAGGGTCACAGGTGTGCTGGAGCCTATCCCAGCTATCATCAGGCAGGAGGCGGGGTACACCCTGAACTGGTTGTCAGCCAATCACAGGGCACATAGAAACAAACAACCATTCGCACTCACATTCACACCTACGGGCAATTTAGAGTCCCCAATTCATGCATGTTTTGGGGATGTGGGAGGAAACCGGAGTGCAAACTCCACACAGGCGGGGCCGGGGATTGAACCCCGGTCCTCAGAACTGTGAGGCTGACGCTCTAACCAGTCGCCCACCGCTCGACAGACCATATAATTAAAAAAAGGTTTTCACCTCTCACATGCTTTAAGCACATTTAAACTTATTAAAACACACTTTTTAACATGTTCGTTACCGCCTGTCCTCACTCTCGCTCGCACAGTTTCCCAAATAAGAGGTAAAGCGTGCTTGCTTCAAGCTGTTTATTTGAAAAGTAAAACGTAATTGTTATTGCCAATTATTTACAATGCCTCTTTTGACAAGGCCGACAGCCCCAGCCAGAGAATGCCCACTTTCACAGATTCATTCAGGGAAGCTTACAGAGTGAGAGAGTGAGGAAAAGGGGGGTCACTAACAATACCAAAGGTCACACACACTACAAAATAAAAAGGCACATTGGTTAAAATATACAGCAACCTAAACATGCAAATGAGACAAAGAGGAGAGACCCTCCACTAAGTGACCCACCACCTGTAAACCTATGGCAGCCCACCTGTTTTGGACTTGTAAAAGCCTTTGATCCAATCAATATTGACATCCTCTGCCAGTGCTGCAGTTTCCTGTCAGGATGATGACTTGACTGAAACAGTCTGTGGTCCGACCCTGCCGAAATCCCCGGTAAGCCGACCGTGGCTGAACAAGGTGGACAACCGGCAGCCCCGTCATTAGTAAGGAAAATTAAAAGAAATCGCCTTCCTCATCTGTCAGTAAGATACAGAAAACAGATTATTATTACAGTATTAAAATAATAACAGTCGCAAGCTCTCAATCATCTATTTCATAGTCTACACTCTCAATGTAGACAGCAACACTGCCCACCAAAAGCGAAAGAGCACATGAACTCAACTCCCCGTCAGGGAATCGAACGCCGGTCTTCCGCGTGACAGGCTTATATACTGTCCACTGTACTAACAAGAAGTCTTTCTATCTATTGCACCTCACATTTGTTATCCAAATAATTTGCTTTACAAAATTGTGAAATACTTTCGTCCTTATGTATTGCAAGTATCTTTGACTCTTGTTGTCTGTGATCTGACTCTGTGATTTACACTTTCAGCAATTAAGGGATACTTACATATTATTTGATATGTGAACAAAAGAGCAGGTTTACTTTGATAAAAGAAAGCGTAAACCCTCCAAGTGGGTGTGTGTTTAATTTATGGCATTTTCTTACACGGATTGCCTTCATGTATTAATAACAAAACTTTTGCTATGATTATTATAGTTTTGTTATGACTAGCAGCAGCATCAGGGGTTGAGGTCACTAGCAGAGGGGTTATTGAGGGACTGGGTGACCCCATGCTGGCGCTGGTCTTGGAGAACAACGAGGAGGAGGAAGATGTGGTGCTCTTATTGGGGGAGAAGGAAGAGAATGGAACAGGAAGCAGCAATAACCCGACCGGAAGAGATGCCGTGTGTCAGGCTGCCGTACTGGATAGGCAATTGTATTACCCAGTGTATACAGCAAAAATGATGAAATCACGGTCACCGCTCATTGGTTAGTATTCGGGACTTCGTTGCAAGGCAGGAGGGACAAAAAACATTTGCTCTTCGGTTGTGTTCACCGGGGGCCTCTCCATCTAAATTCGTAGTCCTGAGATGGATCGCATACAAGCCAATCGGGTGTCGGAAAGCGCCAGCTTATAAAACAATCACTTCCAGAACATCCATCCATTTTCTTCACCGCTTATCCTCACTAGGCTCGCGGGCTGCTGGAGCCTATCCAAGCTAACTTCGGGCGGGAGCCGGGGTACACCCTGAACCGGTCGCCAGCCAATCGCAGGGCAGATAGAAACAAACAACCATTCGCACTCACATTAACACCAATGGGCAATTTAGAGTCTTCAATCAACCGACCACGCATATTTTGGGGATGTGGGAGGAAACCCGAGTGCCCGGAGAAAACCCAACCAGGCACAGAAAGAACATGCAAACTCCACACAGGCAGGGCCTGTCATGGTCTATGTTTTGGTGTGGGTTGTGTTTAGTTTTGTTCCATGTTTTCCTGTGTTCCATGTTTGTCGTGTGCTCATTAGGTTGTTATGTCCACCTGTTCTCGTCTACTTTGTGTCGACCAATCAGCTCTCTCCTGCCACTCGTGTCTTGTCCAGGTGTTCCTCGTTGTCTCGTCGATTTGTTTGTATTTAGTTCCCTGGTTTCTTTCAGTTCTTGTCGGTTCATTGTCGTTGTCACATATCTTTTCATTGTCGTTGTCACATAACCCAGAGCTCTGCAAAATGTATAGACTCCTCTGTCAGGAATAAATTGGTTGGTTTTTATACATTGTTGTGAATGAAGTTCTTTCACGAAAACGAGCAGGCGTGGAACCACGGGAGTAATAGGAGATTTTAAAACACAGGTTCATTCAAATGGTGAGCCCGACGTGATCCTGGAAGAACATTAGATAAAAAGACAGAGGAGCGGACAGGAATTAATAAAAAAGGTGAGCAGAAGCCTGTTTGATTATATCACGAATTCTGCACATTGGAAATGGTGAAATTTGGGAGACTTGTGGTACAGTTGTTTTGTTGTCAATAGTTAATAAGACGTGTTGTTAAAATTGCATAATTAAAAGTCAGGGTAACGGAGGACCTGACGTCAGGGTAACAAGGTACCTGACAGACCAGGATCAGAGAAAATCCTGGAAGTAGGGTAACAAGGTACCTACTTGTCCCGTCGTAGACTGACTTGAAATCGGACGCGGTTTCAAATTGTAACGTTTCGGTAGACGTTGGGGATTTTGGGACCCCCAAAAACCGATTTAGAACAAGATGAGTGTGCCACCAAAACTCGGGGTTGTGAATTGGACAGTCCAGTGTCGAGGTAATGAATGTGATATGTGTCGGATTTGTGGATTGAAATAGAAAGTCAGAAAAAGAAACAAACAGGATTAAGAAGTGTGTGGGCAAAGTGGAAATGAAAAAGGAATGTAAGTTGTTTCACGTAACAGAGAGGTTATTCTGAAAGGGAAAAAAAGGAGGAAGGAAAAATTGGATGCTGCAGGGTGGAGAGAGAAAAGAGATTTGAATAAGAAAATAGAAGAGAATGAAAAATTGAGGAGAAAAATTTATGAGATTTGTTTGGTGTGCCCTGCCATGGCAGCTGTTCTGCGAAGAAAAAAAAGAGCGACAAATTCCCCCGCTAAATACAATTTACGGACCTTCCGAAAACGGCCCCAGTGACGTCCCTATAACCGGCATTGCCGGTCAAGGGAGCTGCTCAAATGGCAGACCATTTGTAGAGGGGAAATAAAACTCCTATCAATTCCGCACGAGCCCGCATTCAAAAAGGTGGGTAAATATACAAAAATTGTCTTTAAAAAATTTTGAGTTTTTACAGAAACCGCTGCCCGGACTGGCTGCTGTTGGTGTAATTTGGATCCAGGGGCTGAAAAAGTTGACGGACAACATGAGCCTGGCGTGTGGTGACATAGTGAGATTGATACGCGCCTGTTGCACCAATCGGATGATATTTTGACACGGTCGGGTCTGAATAATGTCGAACCTGAAATTTTATTTGCCCCTTTTGCTCCTATAGTATTTGCTGTGTGACATGTTCCCGTCCTCTTCCCCAACGGTGCCGAAGCTTCCGGACTTCAAACCTCTCATGGATCCCAGTTCTCACTTCGAAAATTGCATAAGTATTTGGACAGATAAGACAGGATCACATCCCTCCCGTTTAAGAGAGCCAAATGTTATTTATAGAATAGCTTTACTTAAGACATTGCCGGTTGAAGTTAGGACTGAACTTATTAAAGACCCTGACCTCATGAAAGGGGGAGATAGCTTCTTTAATTGTCATGTGTCACACCATTTGAAACTTTTTGTCGACAGAAAACACAAATCATCAGATGAGGTAAAGGACATGCAGGAACAATTTGTGAAGCTACAATTGGCCCAGGCCCGTAAAGTGGCCATTAAAAAAGAAAAAAAAGAAAAATGGAAGCAGAAAAACAGATGTGGATGGCGCAGGGGTCAACGAGGAGACGAGGCGGGAGTCGTGACAGAGTACACCAACGAAGGCAGGGGAAGCCCTTGCCGACTTCCAATGGACCAAGCGTGCTTCAATGGTGGTCAGTATGGACACTGGTATCGCCAATGTACTGTTTCACCAAAGATTCAACAGCGATCTCCAGTGGAACCCGGACAGGCCACACCTCAAAGAGGAGGCTACAGAGCTCCACGAGGGAGAGGTGGACGCGGCCCGGCAACAGCATCCGCAGCAGGCTCCACAGCAACAAGAGCCATCTCACCAGTACTACTGCGATGAGGACTGGTCCGAATGCCCAATGAGCCCGGAGCCAGGGGACGGAGGAAAGACAGAGCCTCTGAACCCCGCTAAGGGAAGACAACCACCTGAATGAGCTGTGCAGGGGTGCCCATGAGTGTGCCGATCACGATACCATTAAAGACTGAAATTGCTGGACAGACGCATGAACATCAGTTTGTCCTCATGAAAAGAGGGGCTCCAGTGAACCTGATGGGCAGAGATCTGCTTATCAAGACCAGGGCTACCATCCTTTGTAGCCCGGATGGACTGACGATACAGTGTTTGCGAGAGCAATTAGCTGATATGAGTATGCCAGAAGGCTCTCTGTTGGTTCAGTATGTAGATGATTTGTTGATTGCAGGTAACTCGGCTGAAACCTGCTTAAAAGCAACACATACTGTGTAGTCCCGACTTGAGGACTTGGGGTTCAAGGTGTCAAAAAAGAAACTTCAATGTTGCTGACGACAGGTGACGTTTTTGGGGCGGGTGATCTCAGGGAAGGGCTCGACCCTGAGTAATTCGCACCGCTCTTCCATTTTGACTTATCCCCGACCGACTAATGTTAAGGAAATGCTTTCTTTTTTGGGCCTTTGCGGCTATTCCCGTGGCTTTATTCCTGACTTTGCGGTTAGAACACGAGCTTTGCGGGACCTAGTTAGGGTCAAAGGCATGCGTAACCTCCATGCTAGCTTGGACTGGACAGACAAAACTGAGAAGTTGTTTACCGACCTTAAAAGACATTTGGCCGCAGCGACTCACTTAGCCCAGCCTGACTATGACCTGCCTTTTCATTTAGATGTTTCAGTGACCGAAGGTACAGCAAACGGGGCTTTGTTCCAGAAGACGGGCGGTAACAGACGGGTCCTGCTTTACGTCAGCGTCTCTTTGGACAAAATAGAAGTAAGACAACCTATATGTGCGGCATATGCTGCAGCTGTGGCCACATGCATTAATAAGACGGCACACATTGTTATGGGACATCAACTCTTTATTCTTACTCATCATGGGGTGACAGCATTCGTGGCCTCAGCAGCGTTCACAATGTCGCCATTACGTCAGCAACGCTTGATGACGACCCTCACCCAACCCCATATTGTATTCCTCCTATCGGGGATCAATATGGCTGATATTGTTTCCAGTTCTGGAGAACCACATACCTGTCAAGATCAGGTCATGCGGGATTTGAAGGCCCGCCCCGATTTGTCCTCAGCTCCTTTTTCAGGTGGTCGGGTGTTATTCACCGACGGCTGCTGCTGGAGACGCACTTCGGGACCGTTACATGCTGGGGCAGCCGTCGTGGAGGCCCTGACCCCGGGAGACCCAAATTCTGACTTCCACATGTTATGGTCCACAAATGAATTTGTGAAACCCTCCGCTCAAGCTGCGGAACTGCTGGCCACGTGCAGGGCACTAGAGTTATCTGAAGGTCAGTGTGTTACCATTTATTCTGATTCGGCGTATGTGGTAGGATGTTTGTTTGTTGATCTGGCTGCATGGAGGCGACAGGGTTTTGTTACGTCCACTGGTGACCCAGTGGCCCACGCAGAGCTGATTCAACGACTGAGTGAGGCTATTGATAGGCCAGTGGAGGTAGCTGTGGTCAAGTGTCCAGGACATGCGAAAGCGGGCACTCTGGTAGCCCGGGGGAATGGCGCAGCGGATGCGGCGGCGAAAGAAATAGCAGGTTATCGAAAGGATGCTGAAGGTAACTATGTTGTTAAACGGGATCAGTTGATTGACTCCCAGAGCTCTGCAAATGTATAGACTCCTCTGTCAGGAATAAATTGGTTGGTTTTGATACATTGTTGTGAACAAAGTTCTTTCACGAAAACGAACACGCTTGGAACCACGGGAGTTAGGAGATTTTAAAACACAGGTTCCATCATCATCCATTGGCGGCTGGTTGTAAAATGGGAGGTAATTTCTTCGGAGACCAGGTCTATTTTGTCAGACCGCTCAGTCGGAGGTTAGGATGAGGATGTTGAAAAACACCCCACATTGGCTATTGAGTGATAATGAAAAGTCTAAACCGGATTGCTCCACACACTCGCCCTCCTCCTTCTCTTTGTTTAATTCTATTTTAAGATTGAAAAACCAGTCCCCACATGCTGATGATCGTGACTTCCAAATGATGGAAAGATCTGCCCATGGTTCAGATGGATCCCACGTTTTCTTGATGACTTGGGGCACAATGTTATTCAAGACACCCCAATCATTGGAATTCAATGTACCTGAATTTGATGGAATTGCATTTTCATCATCTGGTTCCTTCTTGTAGAAATGAAGTTGCGCCGTTTCATGATAAAATCTGTACCCCCGAGTACAATGACCTCCGACGGAGTTCAGACACCAACTCCGTTGTAGAGTTTCTGATGGAGGTTGTTGAATCCTTCATAAATACATCCTTGATTTACGCGGGGCATCGAGGCCAGATCCCTGGATAATAGACACGCAGGTTTCGCTAATCATGTTTGTTCTCACGTAACCTCTTACTTTGAGTTCAGAAGCTGACATGTTTATGGTTTAGACTTTGCTTTACACCTGCACTTGTTTTTTGATCAGAGCCTCAGATCTCATTGAGTTCCCACCGGAAGTGATGTCAATGGGGACACTTGTCCCAGGAGGGGACGTCATCGGGCACGTGCGCTGGCAGCGTGCCAGGTGGTGACGTCCCCTGCAATCCATCAAATTTGGACAAAACGTCAATATGAATACTCTCTACCATGGATACTTCCAGAGGCAAATGTAGATTTGACTTTATTAAAGAAGAGAGCGAAGGGAGGGTTATTTTAACACAGGTTATAGAACGTTATATTACTACTTATATGAATGATGTCAAAATATACACTGATGCATCAAAACACACACAAAGCAGAATAGCAGTAGTCATACCAGAATTCAAAATTGAAATAAGAAAAAGGATTAATGGGGAGGTTTCGGTGTTTCCACGGGAGATGATAGCAATATTGTTGGCAGTTCAATGGGTGGAGGAAAATAGACCATTCCAAACACTTATACAATATGTTCAGATTCCAGTTCAGCATTAAAAAGTATACAAAACAGTCGGAAAGCAGACTGGATGTAGCCTACAGTAATAATAGAAATTCAACAGACCTTCAATGGAATACAAATGATGGGTTTGATAGTTTGATTGTCGTGGGTACCAGTGCATGTGGGAATTAAGGGAAATGAGGGGGCAGATAGAGAAGTGACAAAGAAGGCAACAGAATGTCCATATATCGAAAAATAAGTGTTGGCGTTAGCAATATGGAAATAAAAGTGATCATAAAACAGAAATGGATGAAAAAGTGGCAAATGCAGTGGGACAGTGAAAGTCAAGGGAAGATGGTTTTACAGAATTAAGAGGAAATTAGGTGAGAAGAGATGAGTACGGACGGGACAGAAAACAAGAAGTAGTGACAAGAATTACATTTGAACACTCTGGATTGAACAGTACACTTTTTAAAATAGGAAAATGTCAATGTGGAGAACAAGAAACAATAGAACATGTAATTATATATTGTCGTAAGCATGTTGTGGAAAGAAAAATGTTATTTTGGGGGAAAAAGTCAAAATAAGACTGGAAAATAGTTCAAGTCAAATTCGACATCGTTTCTTGAAGGCGACAGGTCTGGCTAGTAGAATATGAGGACAATTATTACTCGGATAGATAGATATATATATAGGTTTTCTTTTTATTTCAATCTATATACTTATTTTAGGGCGGCAGGGTGAGCGACTGGTTAGCGCATCTGCCTCGCAGTTCTGAGGACCGGGGTTCAAATCCCGGCCCCGCCTATGTGGAGTTTGCACTCCGGTTTCCTCCCACATCCCCAAAACATGCATGAATTGGGGGGACTAAATTGCCCGTAGGTGTGAATGTGAGTGCGAATGGTTGTTTGTTTGTATGTGCCCTGCGATTGGCTGGCGACCACTTCAGGGTGTACCCCGCCTCTCGCCCGAAGATAGCTGGGATAGGCTGCAGCACGCCCGCGACCCGAGTGAGGAGAAGCGGAGCGGAAGACGAATGAATGAACGAATGAAAGGTGAGAAGACGTAACGAGCCACACTCCAGACCAGTAGGTGGCGGTAATTAACTTAGAAGTTTCTTGCCAACCTTCATAAAACACTGAAAGAAGACGAAGAAGGAGAAGCTCGATGGACGAGCGAGGCGGGAAGAGGCTCGATCGTGCTTCGGCGAATCTTGCTGAATTTGGACTCTGACTGTTGTGAATCCTCGACGCGGGACGCCCCTGATCACGACTTTAGTGGACGAAAACATCATTCGTGCAATCTTCGTGTCCGGTTGGAGTCGTCTCGTGCACGTTGAAGCTTCTCGGCCTAGCCTAGCCTAGCCTAGCTTAGCTTAGCTTGCCAACAAAGAGACACGTTTGTGTCAACACTTCGCTAAGCAGAACTCAAGCGTGAGGTAAAGTGTTCTTTTTCCGCCACCAACAAGTTAGCAGTGGGGACCACAATATCTAATACTAACACTTAAATATAGTTTAAACACACACACACAAAAGACCAACAACTAGATTCTATCAGTTTTGTTTGTCTAAGATACAGAAATAATATCCGGGAGCAATTATTTTCTGAATCCTTATTATGATTGTTATTATTATGATCTTAATCTGAATTCTGAATCCTTTTGTAGAATGTCTATAATGTTCAAACATTCTCATTCCTCTTACAATGCATAATTACTGCATATGTTCTCCCGTTTCCTCTTGTTGACTTTGGTGATTTGCCATTTGAAATAATGCATTGTTTCACCCGCGGTGTCCAAATCTTTACCGTGTTGCAATTGTTTCACGTCCGATGTGCACCTGCTTTTCTCATCCCTCCAACCTACAGCGGAAAGTGTTGTGATAAGCACGTGAAAATGTGTGCAAGAAGGACAGCAGAGTACGAGGAGGAACTTTGGGGAGCCAAAGAGGAGAAGGAGCCACAACGTCAATTACTGGACACTGTGTTCAATCTGCAGCCTCGAATGGTGCTCCGCACAGCAGGTTGGTTCACTTCTTTTTCACTTGTTGCATGCATTCTCATTTGAATGATACTCCTGTGATTATTAAAGGGCCCTGTTTGACGACATCTTTAATATAACATTATTAACATCATAATAATGTGTACTATGGTGCCAGGGGCGGAGCTAGACGGGACTGGCCAACGCCATCCAACCCCCGAATCGAAAAACAAACAAACAACGATTCCATTGGCCTACCCTAATAAATGTAAAGATGTCATCGCGCAGTTTACATAACGTGTGGATCAGCTAACATCTGTGGAATTGTTGGCCTGCAAGTGGTATTCATCTTTCTCACCATTCTGAGTAAAGGTTCCAGGTGTCGTGAAAGGCTGCATAGTAATTTGAATTAGTAGCAACTCTTTATGATGCAATTCAAGTTTTTTTACATTTTATTTTAAAAAGCATACAAGTGAAATAAATGACATAAAAGCTTTTCAATTTAAATATTACAAAAGGGAATTAAGCAATACTGGATACTGATAAATATAATCCATAAGAAGCTATAACTCTTCATGTTGTGTAAATGTACTTATTTACATGACTTCTAAAGTTATGATTCACTCAAAAATTGAAATGAGCCGTAAGTGCAAAACTTTCTTTTTCTTTTTTTATATTTAACGTCAATGCAATTTACTAACGTAACGTTAGCCCTGCCGAGGTCAAAGGTTTCTCGTAATTATGACTAGCGTCCGATTTGTAGCCAATTTATTACGATGGTGACAAGTAGAGTATGTGTGTGACTACAGCGTGACTTCATTCTGGGTGCTTGTCATATTCGTCAAGGGACACTTTTGCTCAGTGATTTAAGCAATGTGAGACAAACAATTCAGTGTACTAGCATTGTATCTGCAAGTGGCTACATTTTGACTCAAGGTACTGTCAGTGAACAAAAAAAAATGATTGCGGGTGGCAAAGATTTAAGCTAATACAGTATATGTGTTTCCTATCGAGCGGTCTTCATTTTCATCTTCATTTGAGTTCTGGTCTAAGCTCACAAATGTACAGCCATGAATGCCTTATGTTTTTTTTTTTATAATTAAAAGAAATGCTAAGAAGAAATACTGCTAATTTTAAACAGAATGTTTTATTTTTTTTTTTAAATTGCCTCATTGAGAGTATTTCTAGACAAGAAAATAGTTTTCTGCTCAATGTGAATTTAAGTATAAAACTGTTGAGATCATTTTTAAGTGAAATAGCTTGTTTTTTTCTTGTGTATCTATAATTGCTCTTTTAACTAAGCAAACATGTAATTTATCCGAATACCCGGTTATTCAATAACAGTTGTAGTATTATACTGGAATACTAAAATATTCGACAGCTGCAGCCCTCATATTTTCAGAGGTGTACGTGGACATGAATAGGAATGTACTCAGAAAATTTGGTGAAGATCAGCAGGCTTTTTTGGACATAAAGCAACGTAACACGTCATCTTGTCTCAAGGAGGGATTTCAACGGTTGATTTTTTTTAATAAACAAGGCTTCCAACATGTTTTCCAATCACTCTTTTCACTCATTTTTGTACAAAAATACCCATTCATACTTTCAACAGAGGCAAAAATGACACTGCAGAATACACAGTTCAACAAGGAAATGTTGTCGCATTCCGCCATCTACAGTGGTGTGAAAAAGTCAATGCCACCTTCCTGAGTTCTTATTTTTTTGCCTTTTTGTTACACTTACATGTTTCCCATCATCAAACAAGTAAACACAGGAAGCAGTTTATAAATGTTTTGTATTATTAAGGGAGGGAAAGAATCGAAACCTGCATGGCCCCATGTGAAAGAGATTGCTCCCCTTTCAAAACATAACTGTGGTTTATCATACCTGAGTTCAATTTCTGTTCTCAATCAAGAATTCACTGAAATAGGACCTGCATGACAAAGTGCAGTAGACCAAGAGATCCTGAAAAGCTAGACATCATGCCGAGTGCATCTGCTCCGGTACAGAACCACGCTTCGTACTGGTGTCCACAATCTTTTATTGCTCGTTCGTCATGGAACACTGAAAACTCAAGCGATGAAAGTATTTTAAACAATTTCAATCACTTCCTTGATACAAGCGTTCGACAAACAAACCAAATATAACATACCGTGCGCGCGTTATAAACAAGCAGTAGATATATTGAAGATGAGAAGTCCACCACACGATCATATGCTCTCGTATCTCTGTCGATTTGTATTTCATCTCTCTCTCGCCATCCAAAATAACATCAACAATTTGCAACACCAAACAATGCCCATAAAGGTAGATGTGGCATACAAATATATACATGTAAATAGTAGATTCAAATAGATCCATTTGATCTCTCTGTTGTCATAGCAACCTAAACCTACTATAGGCGTCAGTTACACTCCCACGAAATGACCGTTTGATTCATATAATTGTAAATGTCAAACATATTTACACACTTATGAATAATCCGTGGTAATTTCAAGAAACATGGTCTACTATGTTCTTATAAAATGAACCATATGAAATGAGTCTTTCGAACAAATAAATACAAATTCACAATGAACGATCACTTCATACAATAATGACCAATATTTGGGATGAACTATTGCACAGTGACCACCTTTACCTTATCAAAGCCAATCTTTGACCTTTTAGCTACCTTTAACTCAGACCCCTAGCTTCTGAAGGGATCTTTGAACAATGGAAGGCTTACTGAGGCGCTCTCCCCTTTTTCCTAACTTTCGTTCCGCCATTTGTCATGTTACTTTCCGCACTAATCCATCCTCATCTTTGTGTGCTTCAATAATCCTGGCAATTTTCCATTCATTGCGAGGGACGTCCTCCTCTAACGATCACATCATCACCCACTCGCAGGTTTCGCCTTGGTGCAAACCATCGCTGCCTAAGGGTCAGGTTTGCAAGGTATTCCTTTTGCCATCTGTGCCAGAATTGCTCAGAAAGATACTGAATCCTCCTCCATCGTTTTTTATCAGACAGATCTTCTCTGATGAACTTGCCTGGGGGGGCGGAGGGGGGAGTGGCAATGAAGATTTCATTGTGATCAAGTGATTTGGTGTGAGAGGTTCCAAACTTGTTGGAGCACTGATGTTATCAACAGTAAGGGGCCGATTAGTTACGATAGACATAGCTTCATAAAGGAAGGTCCTGAGAGAAGTGTCATCCAAGCTTCCAGTGCTTTGGGTCAGGACTGTCCTGAGTACACTTCTCACTGTTCTGATTTGACGTTCCCATACTCCGCCAGTGTGACTTGAGTGTGGCATATTCATTTGGAAATCACATTGCCTGTCTGCCAGGTGAGAAGCCACTCTTTCTTTGTTTAGTTCTTTGAAAGCCATAGCCATTTAATTTCTTGCTCCCACAAAGTTGGCGCCCTAATCAGATCGAATGTGTCTAACTGCTCCATGGATAGCGATGAAGCATCTTAAGGCACTAATGAAAACGTCGGTCGTCATATCTTCTAGCATTTCAATATATACCGCCCTGGAACATAGAGACGTGAAGAGGAGGTCTTACCTTTTTTTGCTCCTTCCTACCTTGTTTGTTGTGGAAGGGGCCAAAACAGTCCATACCACACTAAGTAAACGGTGGTGCAGCATCAACACTGTCACTGGGTAAGTCTGCCATGCGTTTTTCTTCAGGTGGTGCACGAGCTTTTCGACACTGTACACACTGCCTGATGTACTGGGCCACAGCCCTACTTCCACCGACAATCGAAAACCCATTAGCTCGTAACTCATTTCGAGTTTGTCCTCTGCCTTGATGTTGTATTTTGTGTTTTGATGGTGAGCAATGATGAGGTTTGTAAGAGCACCATCTTTAAGGAGTATTACTGGATGTCTCAATTCAAGTGACACAGGTGCCTTTCTCAGTCTTCCTCCCACTCATTGTACCATCTTGAAGAAATGGATCGAGCTGATAGTCGGTGGTTACAAGGCAGCTTTCCTGAGTTCTGGCTGAGCATGTTTAACTCCTTTTGAAATGCATCCTGTTGTGCAAACTTAACGAGAGTCAATATAGCTGGCCTTTTCTCTTCCACATTGATAAATGTTCAGTGGTTTTGATTCTCTTGGGTAGCCGCTGGATGCGAACAATGACATTGACTGCTGTATTCCACTTTGAAAACCGTGACAGATGCTCTTGAATGTCAAATCGGCTTACAGCCTCAGTTCTCAGCACCTGTTTACTCCTCACCTCTGGATCTTTGTCCATCTTCAGCTTAAGTTTTTAAGCCAGCGTCTTATTGTCTGGGAGGTGAGGACGTGCTTTGAAAAGGAAGCGTCATCACAAGATGGCCGTGTTCATTTTGTTGGCTTCCTCCTCCTAAAATCTGCAGAAAGGAAATATTTCCTGGGATACACTTCGTCTGCAAAATCAGATTCAAGAGCCTTAATAACAGCTGATGGTGTTATGGGGGGTATCTCTCTGACAGCTACACGAAGACAAAGACCAGTCACGTCTTCAGCATTCAAACACTGTGTTGCTCTTCCCTCAATACTCCAGCCAAGGTCAGTTTTAACTGCATAAGGCTCATAGTCACCTCCAGTGATGACCTTTATTGTAATCAGAACCCTGGAGCCGTCATAGCCAATCAGTAGTCCCACCCCACAGTCCATCAGTGGGGGTATCTCCTGTGCTATGTCAACAAGATGTTTCCATGTTTTGGCTGTTTCACAGGTAGGGATGTGTGCGTGGTCATGAGGAATGAAGTCCCTTGTGTAGGCTGGAGGCAAGTCAATGGAAATAGTGGAGAAACCCCTTACTTTAAGAGCGCATACTCTCTCACTTTTAACCATTGAGCCTTTTCCCATCATTGTCGAGAGCTTCAGTTTGACTGGTTCCATTGCTGCCTTGAGTTTCCCACACACCTCCTGATCGACAAACGTGTGACTGCTGTGTGTGTCTAATGGGGCATATGCTAGTCTCTCAGTATCAGGTTAGGTTAGGTGCTGAGATCCACACTGGTACAATCATTGATGTACTCCCACTGTCACTTCCCTTGACACAGCAGCAGAGTGAGGATGTACTTTCCACAACTTTATTTTGTGTTGAGGATGTCTCTGTGAGAGAACAATCTTTATGTAACGCAGTTGGATGACTCTTTTGGCATATCCCACACATGGCTCTATTTCTACAGTGCTTAGAATGGTGGCCTTTTCTCAGGCATGCAAAACCCAATTTATTCTCATATATGCATTTTTTCTTTTCGTCTGATGACATTTCCATTAGCCATCTAGCCTCTTTCTCCACAGCAAATACAATTGCCTGTGTTAGAGCTACCCTCCAGATAAGCAAAATTCCACTGATTAGTTGTAGTAAGACATGCCAGCTGATTACGATTGGACTCATCTACAGCTACGTGGCAACGTTTTTGTGCAGTCATAATTGAGAGTGCGGTGAGAGGTGTGTGCAGCTCCCAATAGGTCTGTATTATCAATATCTGCATTGAGAACGCTAGCGTAGTAGGAATTAAGAGGATTTGTGCTGGCTTTTCTCTTAACCTTGTAACCATGGGCATACCGTTGTACAACCCCAATTCCAATGAAGTTGGGACGTTGTGTTAAAGACCAATAAAAACAGAATACAATGATATGAAAATCATGTTCTACCTATATTTAATTGAATACACTACAAAGACAAAATATTTAAGGTTCAAACTGATAAACGTTATTGTTTTTAGTAAATAATCATCCATCCATCCATCCATTTTCTGAGCCGCTTCTCCTTACTAGGGTCGCGGGCGTGCTGGAGCCTATCCCAGCTGTCATCAGGCAGGAGGCGGGGTACACCCTGAACTGGTTGCCAGCCAATCGCAGGGCACATAGAAACAAACAACCATTCGCACTCACAGTCATGCCTACGGGCAATTTAGAGTCTCCAATTAATGCATGTTTTTGGGATGTGGGGGGAAACCGGAGTGCCCGGAGAAAACCCATGCAGGCACGGGGAGAACATGCAAACTCCACACAGGCGGGGACGGGGATTGAACCCCGCACCTCAGAACTGTGAGGCTGACGCTCTAACCAGTCGGCCACCGTGCCGCCAGTAAATAATCAATAACTTAGAATTTTATGGCTGCAACACGTTCCAAAAAAAGCTGGGACAGGGTCATGTTTACCATTGTGTTACATCACCTTTTCTTTTAACAACATTCAATAAATGTTTGGGAACTAATCCAGCCCTATGGGGGACACAAGCCAGTGCAAACTGTAGACCGGTCCCACGCCCGAATAAATGTAGAGGGTTGCGTCAAGAAGGGCATCCGGCTTAAAACTTTGCCAAACAAATATGAGCGTTCACCCAAAGAATTCCATACCGGATCGGTCGTGGCCCGGGTTAACAACGTCCGCTACTGGCGCCGTCAACCTGCAGGGTGCCGTTGGAAAGCTACTGTGGGTCGAAGAAGAAGAAGCGGTGGAAAGCGGGTTCTTTGGCAGAAAGAGAAGAGGAAAGCACAGAGTCTAGAACTGAATGTGGGGACTTTGAATGTTGGGACTATGACAGGAAAATCTCGGGAGTTGGTTGACATGATGATTAGGAGAGAGGTTGATATATTGTGTTTTCCAGGAGACCAAGTGCAAAGGCAGTAAGTTTAGGGGAAGGGTTGAAATTATTTGACCATGGTGTAGATGGGAAGAGAAATGGAGTTGTGGTTATTTTAAAACAAGAGTTGGCTAAGAATGTCCCAATTAACATCCGCATGCTGTCCTCAGTCACGTCCGCCTTTCCTCTATATAAGCAGCCTGTCGGCAGGAAATGCTCCCAGTCACTCAAGCGGAGCGCTCATCAAAGTCATAGAACAACATTTACAGATTTTGGAACTCGTGCACACATAAGGCGTGCCGCATTATAAGGCGACCCGTCCATTTTGGAGAAAATTTAAGACTTTTAAGTGCGCCTTATGGTCGTGAAAATACGTTAATTTTTTCCCCCTCAATGTACACAGAGCATCCCATATTGACAGAAAAAAATGGAATTGTTGACATTTTTTGCAGATTTATTCAAAAAGAAAAACTGAAATATCACACAGCCATAAGTATTCAAACCCTTTGCTCAGTATTTAGTAGAAGCACCCTTTTGAGCGAATACAGACATGAGTCTTTTTGGGAATGATGCAATGTTTTTGTTCACCTGGATTTGGGGATCCTCTGCCATTCCTCCTTGCAGATCGTCTCAAGTTCTGCTAGGTTGGATGGTGAACGTTGGTGGACAGCCATTTTCAGGTCTCTCCAGAGATGCTCAATTGGGTTTAAGTCAGGGCTCTGGCTGGGGCATTCAAGAACAGTCACGGAATTGTTCTGAAGCCACGCCTTCATTATTTTAGTTGTGTGCTTGGAGTCATTGTCTTGTTGGAAGGTGAACGTTCGGCCCAGTCTGAGGTCGTGAGCATTCTGGAGAAGGTTTTCGTCCAGGATATCCCTGTACTTGGCCACATTCATCTTTCCAACCAGTCGTCCTGTCCCTGCAGCTGAAAAACACCCCTACAGCATGATGCTGCCCCCACCATGCTTCACTGTTAGGACTGTATTGGACAGGTGATGTGCCTAGTTTTCGCCACACATTCCGCTGACAATTAAGGCCAAAAGGCTATCCTGGTCTCGTCAGACCAGAGAGTCTTATTTCTCACCATCTTGGAGTCCATACATCCATTTTCTACCGCTTATCCGATGTCGGGTCGCAGGGGGCAGTAGCTTAAGCAGGGACGCCCAGACTTCCCTCTCCCCAGCCCTAGTCTCTCCGGCATGTCCTCCTCTCAATGTGAAGGAGGAACGGCTCTACTCTGAGCTCCTCCTGGATGACCGAGCTTCTCACCCTATCTCTAAGGGAGAGCCCGGACACCCTGCGGAGGAAACTCATTTCAGCCGCTTGTATCCGGGATCTTGTTCTTTCGGTCACGACCCACAACTCGTGACCATAGGTGAGGGTAGGAACGTAGATCGACCGGTAAATTGAGAGCTTCACCTTTTCGGTTGAGCTCCTTCTTTACCACAACCGACCGATACCAAGTCCGCATCACTTGCAGACGCTGCACCGATCCGCCTGGCGACCTCCCGTTCCATTCTTCCCTCACTTGTGAACAAGACCCCAAGATACTTGAACTCCTCCACTTGGGGCAGGATCTCATCCCCGACCTGGAGAAGGCACACCACTCTTTTCTGACTGAGGACCATGGTCTCAGATTTGGAGGTGCTGATTCTCATCCCAGTCGCTTCACACACTGCTGCGAACCGTTCCAGTGAGAGTCGGAGATCACTGCTTGATGAAGCCAACAGAACCACATCATCTGCAAAAAGCAGAGATGCAATACTGAGGCCACCAAACCGGAACCCCTCTATGCCTCGGCTGCACCTAGAAATTCTGTCCATAGAGGTTATGAACAGAATCGGTGACAAAGGGCAGCCTTGGCGGAGTCCAACCCTCACCGGAAACGAGTCCGACTTACTGCCGGCAATACGGACCAAACTCTGGCACCGGTCGTACAGGGACCGAACAGGCTGTATCAGGGGTTCCGTACCCCATTCTCCTGAAGCACCCCCCACAGGACACCCCGAGGAACACGGTCGAACGCCTTCTCCAAGTCCACAAAACACATGTAGACTGGTTGGGCGAACTCCCATGCACCCTCGAGGAGCCCAGAGATAGGAGAGGCTGCCTCAGAGAACGCAGACTCTTCTTCCTCATGGGATGGCGTGTGAGTGGAATTGAGGAGGTCTTTGACTTATTCTCCCCACCGACTCACAACGTCCCGAGTCAAGGTCAGCAGCGCCCCATCCCCACTATACACAGCTCCGGTCGGCTGCCTCAGCAATGGAGGCGCGGAACATGGTCCACTCGGACCCGATGTCCCCCACCTCCCCCGGAATATGAGAGAGGTTCTGCCGGAGGTGTGAGTTGAAACTCTTCTGACAGGGGATTCAGACAGACATTCCCAGCAGACCCTCACAATATGCTTGGACCGGCATATTCCCCCACCATCGGAGCAAATTCACCACCAGGTGGTGATCAGTTGACAGCTCCGCCCTTCTCTTCACCGGAGTGTCCAAGACATGCGGCCGATGACACAACCAGAAAGTCAATCATCGAACTTCGACCGAGGGTGCCAAGTGCACGTGTGGACACCCTTATGCTTGAACATGGTGTTCGTTATGGACAATCCATGATGAGCACAGAAGTCCAATAACAGAACACCACTACAGTTCTGATCGGGGGGGCTGTTCCTCCCAATCGCGCCCTTCCAAGTCTCACAGTCATTGCCTACGAGAGCATTGAAGTCCCCCAGCAGAACGATGGAGTCCCCAGCGGGAGTGCTCTCCAGCACCCCCTCTAAGGACTACAAAAAGGGTAGGTACTATGAACTGCTGTTTGATCCAGTCCAATCCACTTTATTTATATAGGACATTTTAAACAAATAAAAGGTTCCCAAAGTGCTGTGCAATGCAATACAAATCGCAAAAAATACGAAATAAGGATAAAAAACAATAAGATAAAATAAAAGCAATGAAAAGCAATAAAAATAATAAATGAGGAAAAATAAAAGCAAATGCAAGAAAAGCAAAACTATACAATGAGACATTTTTACATAATGACATTCCATAATAGCACATTGAATCCAGGGTCCATCCATCCATTTTCCATACCGCTTATCCTCACTAGGGTCGCGGGTGTGCTGGACCCTATCTGAGCTATCTTCGGGCGAGAGGCGGGGTACACCCTGAACTGGTCACCAACCAATCGCAGGGCACAAACAACAAACAACCATTTGCTCTCTGGGTCCGGGAGATGTTGGGGGTGGGTGGTACGTTTCCTCTCAAGCTCTGTCAAGCTTAACTTGGCCACCGCTGCCAAAATTGTTTCCAAGAAGCCACTGTCACAAAAAAATATATATAATTGCAAATGCCAAAGTGGCGGTATGCAGGGGTCCAGTGTATTACCTTTATTGATACTTGTGTTTTTATGAACTTTATTATTTTACACTTTTTCACATTTTGTTGTTGTTGTTGACTTGCACAATTGTATTATTTCCAATTTAACAAACTCATCTGGCTTTCTTATTAACCTTAAATATAAACCATAATACATAACATTAAGTCACAACATGAGAAAAGATTTGCCAAACCATGCGTGTCTGTCTTGTCTTGCAGACATCACTGAAGATCTTCGTCCCGAGCTGCAGGCGCCAAAGCCCCCTCACATTAAAGAGGAAGTGGAGGACGAAAAGGTCCACCACATCAAAGAGGATAAGGAGCCCATTTTAATTAAAAAAGAGGAAGAAGAATCGAGCCTCCACATCAAACAGGAAGAGGAGGAGGAGATCAAGTTTCCATCAACTGGTGTCCCTTTGAAGAGTGAAGATGAAGGTCAAAGTGAGGAGAGCAGAGGGGCGAAGCCTCCAAGCAGCAGCTCAAGTCAACACACGACAACAGAAGGTGATCGAGACCACTGTGGAGGATCACAAGCAGATGACCTCTTAGTTCCACTATCAGATAGTGATGACACGACATCACACTCCTCTGACTATGATGATGATGATAAACAGTCTGAAGGTGATATGACATGTCAGACCGACGACAAAAAATTTAAGTGTTCTCAGTGTGGGAAAACATTTGCTTATAAGTATATTTTGAAACAACACCTGAGAACCCACACTGGTGAAAAACCTTTTTCCTGTTCAGTTTGTGGTCAAAGATACTCACATAAGAAAACCTTAACAATACACACAAGAACCCACACTGGTGAGAAACCCTTTGTCTGCCCAGAGTGTGGTCAAAGATTCTCCTCGAAGGGAAGCTTAAAAATACATGCAAGAACCCACACTGGAGAGAGAGCTTTTGCCTGTTCAGATTGTGGTAAAACATTCACTCGGAAGGGAAGTTTAAAAATACACACAAGAACCCACACTGGTGAGAAGCCTTTTTCCTGCTCAGTTTGTGGTGCAAGATTCAATCAGAAGCAATGTTTAAAACAACACACAACAACGCACACTGGTGAGAAGCCTTTTTCCTGCTCAGTTTGTGGTAAAAGATTCCCTCGGAAGCAAGAATTAAAAAAACACACAAGAACACACACTGGTGAGAAACCCTTTTCCTGCTCAGTTTGTGGTCAGAGATTCTCTCAAAAGGAAAAGTTAAAAATACACACAAGAACCCACACTGGTGAGAAACCTTTTTCCTGCTCCGTTTGTGGTCAAAGATTCTCTGCGAAGGCAGAGTTAAAAATACACACAAGAACGCACACTGGTGAGAAACCTTTTTCCTGCTCAGTTTGTGGTCAGAGATTCTCTGTGCAGGGACACTTAAAAAGACACACAAGAACCCATACTGGTGAGAAACCTTTTTCTTGTTCAGATTGCGGTCAAAGATTCATTCAGAAGGGAGGCTTAAAAATACACATGCGAACCCACACTGGTGAAAAACCTTTTTCCTGCTCAGTTTGTGGTCAAAGATACTCTCATAAGAAAACCTTAACAATACACACAAGAACCCACACTGGTGAGAAACCCTTTGTCTGCCCAGAGTGTGGTCAAAGATTCTCCGCGAAGGGGAGCTTAAAAATGCATGCAAGAACCCACACTGGAGAGAGAGCTTTTGCCTGTTCAGATTGTGGTAAAACATTCACTCGGAAGGGAAGTTTAACAAAACACACGAGAACCCACACTGGTGAGAAGCCTTTTTCCTGCACAGTTTGTGGTCAAAGATTCTCTGAGAAGGGAAGTTTAAAAATACACACAAGAACGCACACTGGTGAGAAGCCTTTTTCCTGCTCAGTTTGTGGTAAAAGATTCCCTCGGAAGCAAGAATTAAAAAAACACACAAGAACACACACTGGTGAGAAACCCTTTTCCTGCTTACTTTGTGGTCAGAGATTCTCTCAAAAGGGAAAGTTAAAAATACACACAAGAACCCACACTGGTGAGAAACCTTTTTCCTGCTCCGTTTGTGGTCAACGTTTCTCTGCGAAGGCAAAGTTAAAAATACACATAAGAGCGCACACTGGTGAGAAACCTTTTTCCTGCTTAGTTTGTGGTCAGAAATTCTCTCGTAAGGATCGGGTTAAGACACACAAGTGTGCTGGTGAAAATAGCAGTGATCGAGAAGCTTTTAATGAAAACGTGAATGTTTAATATAAAAAGTAATTCCTATTTTACTGACTTACAAAAATCTGTGTACCAGCTTTTCTTGTTGTCCACATATTTTCTAAAAGCCTCCTGTGGGCGAGTGTTGAGAATTAGTACTGTTGCCAAAATACTTGACAGGGACGAGTTCATGGTGAGAACATAGAGAACACACTTATTCCACCGTTCTGGACTCATAAATGTCTCCAGAAAAAAAGCCTTCCAAAATAGACTCATTTATCTTAGAATTGTTTTCGAATAAAATATTTGATTTTCAGCCAGATTTTGGTCCGCCCACATTTTGGACATGTCAACCCGTCTGACACGTAACGAGCTGGAGCCGATTACAGTTCCTCATTGAACTTCTATGCTTTCCATGGTGTAGTTTTGCCCATATTAGTCTGGGTGAATTTTTTTAGACAATAATGAGTGAAATCTCGTAAGGGAGAGCCCGGACACCCTGCGGAGGAAACTCATTTTGGCGGCTTGTATCCGGGATCATGTTCTTTTGGTCACGACCCACAGCTTGTGACCATAGGTTAGTGTAGGAACCCAGATCGACCGGTAAATTGAGAGTTTCGGCTGAGCTCCTTTCAGAATCAGAATCGTCTTTATTTGCCATGTTTGTCAAAAACCTACAAGGAATTTTTGAGACATTGAAGAAGAAGAAAAAACAATAACTGAGCAATAAAAGATTGCTAATCTGGTAATGCCGGTATATGTTTATTTTATTTATTTTTTGACAATTGTGCAAAACGATGCGGTCCTCTAGCAATTAGAGCAGTTTGAAATGACTAAGAGAACAATAGTCCGGTGCAATGACCATTGTGCAAAGGGCGGCGAGACTTCAAGAAATATATGCAGTTTAAAGTGACTAGTAGTGCGAAAATCTGGGACAATGTCGATTGTGCAAATGTTGCAGATGCTACACAGGCCAGTATTGGTCAACAACAACAGATATGCAAATAGTGCAGCGTGGCGAGACTACTGCAGTGACTGCTCAAGTAATGTAAAATTGGCCCGACAGAAATGTGACAAACTCAAGACAAAAAATTGGCAGCATGTTGCAATGGAATTGTAGCTTAACTGTTTAAGAAGTTAATGGCAAGTGGGAGGAAGCTGTTGGAATGTCTGCTTGTTTTAGTTTGCATCGTTCGGTAGCGCCTACCTGAGGGAAGGAGCTGGAAGAGGTGGTGCCCAGGATGTGGAGGGTCCACGAAGATTTTCCATGCTCTTGTCTTAGTTCTGGCAGCGTGCAAGTCCTCAAGGGTGTGTAGGGGGGTACCGACAATCTTTTCAACAGTTTTGTCTGTTGCAGTCGGAGTTTGTCCTTTTTTGTAGCACTACCAATCCAGACTGTGATAGAAGAACACAGGACTGATTCGATGACTGCTGTGTAGAACTGCCTCAACAGCTCCTGGGGCAGGCCGTGCTTCCTCAGAAGCCGCAGAAAGTACATTCTTTGCTGGGCCTTTTTGAGCATGGAGTTGATGTTGAACTCCCACTTCAGGTCCTGAGAGACTCTAATTCCCAGGAACTTGAAGGTCTCGACAGTTGACACGGGGAAGTTGGACAGCGTGAGTGCCATCTGTGGTAGGCAAACTGCAGGGGGTCCAGCAGGGGACCTGTGACGCTCTTGAGGTGGTCCAGCACGAGGCGTTCAAAGGACTTCATGACCACAGAGTTCAAGGAGACAGCCCTGTAGTCGGTCAGACCTGAGATTGCAGGTTTCTTGGGGACTGGGATGATGGTGGAGCGTTTGAAACAGGATGGTACTTCGCACAGTTCCAGAGATCTATTGAAGATCTGTGTGAAGACTGTAGCGAGCTGGTCCACGCAGACTTTGAGGCAGGATGGGGACACAAGGTCGGGGCCTGCCGCTTTGTTAATCTTTTATTGTTCTCAGCTTGGGGGGTTGGTCACTTATTATTGGTTAGCGATTGTATTCGTTAGAGTCCTTAGCTGTAAACTGTTTTTCTAACTTTACTGCATAGTTTCTATTTGCAATGGTAATTTTCTTTAGTCGCCATTCCATTCTTCCCTCACTCGTGAACAAGATCCCAAGACACTTGAACTCCGCAACCGGGGGCAGGATCTCATCCCCGACCTGGAGAGGGCACGCCACCCTTTTTCGACTGAGTGCCATGGTCTCAGATTTGGAGGTGCTGATTCTCATCCCAGCCGCTTCACACCTCAACTGCGAACTGCTCCAGTGAGAGTTGGAGATCACGGCTTTATGAAGCCAACAGAACCACATAATCTGCAAACAGCAAAGAGGCACCAAACTGGATCCCCTCCATCCCTCGGCTGCTCCGAGAAATTCTGTCCATAAAAGTAATGAACAGAATCGGTGACAAAGGGCAGCCGTGGCGGAGTCTAACCCTCACCGGAAACGAGTCCAGCTTACTGCGAGCAATGCGGACCAAACTCTGACTCCGGTCGTACAGGGACCGAACAACCCGTATCAGGCGGGGTTCAGTATCCTGAAGCACTCCCCACAGAACTCCCCAAGGGACACGGTCTAACACCTTCTCCAAGTCCACAAAACACACGTAGACTGGTTGAGTGAACTCCCATGCACCCTTGAGGACCCCTGCCAAGGGTGTAGAGCTGGTCCACTCTTCCACAGCCAGGAAGAAAACCACACTGCTCCTCCTAAATCTGAGATTCGACTTCCCGACGGACCTTCCTCTCCAGCACCCCTAAATAGACCTTACCAGTGAGGCTGAGGGGTGTGGTCCCCCTGTAGTTGGAACACACCCTCCAGTCCCCCTTCTTAAAAAGGGGGACCACCACCCCATTCTGCCAATCCAGAGGCACTGTCCCTGATGTCCATGAAATGTTGCAGAGTCGTGTCAACCAGGACAGCCCCACAGCATCCAGAGCCTTTAGGAACCGAATCACATCCACCTCCGGGGCTTTGCCACTGAGGGTATTTTTAACCACCTTGGTGACCTCAACCCCAGAGATAGGAGAGCCCACTTCAGAGACTGCGGACTCTGCTTCCTCATGGAAAGGCGTGTCGGTGGAATTGAGGTCTTTGAAGTATTTTCCCCACCGACTCACAACGTCCCGAGTCGAGGTCAGCAGCGCTCCATCCCCACGATACACAGTGTTGATGGTGCACTGCTTTCCGCTCCTGAGATGCCGGAGGGTGGACCAGAATTTCCGCGAAGCCGTCCGGAAGTCTTTCTCCATGGCCTCACCGAACTCTTCCCATCCCCGAGTTTTTGCTTCAGTGACCACCAAAGCTGCATTCCGCTTGCCCAGCCTTCTTCAGCTTGACGTCATTCCTCACCGCTGGTGTCCACCAACGGGTTCAGGGATTGCCGGCACGACAGGCACAGACTACCTTACTGCCACAACTCTGGTCGGCCGCCTCGGCAATGGAGGCGCGGGAGATGGTCCACTCTGATTCAATGTCCCCCGCCTCTCCCGAGACATGGGAGAAGTTCTGCCGGAGGTGGGAGTTGAAACGTCCCCAGCAGACCCTCACAACACGTTTGGGCCTGCCAGGTCAGACCGGCATTTTCCCCCATCATCTGAATCAGAATCATCTTTATTTTCCAAGTATGTCCAAAAAACACACAAGGAATTTGTCTCCGGTAGTTGGAGCCGCTCTAGTACGACAACAGACAGTCAATTTACAGAACACTTTGGAGACAGAAAGACATTGACAAAAAAAGAAAACAGTCACTGAGCAGTAAAGGGTTGCTAGTTATCTGGTAATGCCGGTAAAGTTTTTAAAAAAAAAATGTATTTATTTATTTTTTGTTTGACAATTGTGCAAAAAGATGCAGAGTCCTCTAGCACTGAGAGCAGTTCGAATGACTAATATTGCAATAGTCCGGTGCAATGACCATTGTGCAAAGGGCGCAGAGACTTCAAGGAGTGCATGCGGTTTAAAGTGACGAGTAGTGCGATAATCTGGGACAATGTTGGTTGTGCAAATGTTGCAGATGCTCCTCAATCAGTGTGCAAATGGAGCATGAGTGGCCAGTATATGCAAATAGTGCAGCATGGCGAGACAACTACAGTGAGTGCACGAGTAATCCAAAGACGGACGAAAAACACAAAAACAAAAAGAATACGAGAGAGCGCGCTACCGAGGCGACCACACTGGTAGGCGCCATCTTAAAATCGTAGGCAAGTCTCCACCAGGTGGTGATCCATTGACAGCTCCGTCCCTCTGTTCACCCGAGTGTCCAAGACATGCGGCCGTAAGTCCAATGACACAACCACAAAGTCGATCATCGAACTGTGACCTAGGGTGTCCTGGTGCCAAGTGCACGTGTGGACACCCTTATGCTTGAACATGGTGTTCACTGTGGACAATCCATGATGATCACAGAAGTCCAATAACAGAACACCACTCGGGTTCTGAACAGGGGCGGGGGGGCGTTCCTCCCAATCACGCCCTTCCGGGTATCACTGTCATTGCCCACGTGGGCATTGAAGTCCCCCAGCAGAACGATGGAGTCCCCAGCAGGAGCGCTCTCCAGCACCCCCTCCAAGGACTCAAAAAAGCGTGGCTACTCTGAACTGGTGTTTGGTGCATAGGCACAAACAACAGTCAGGACCTGTCCCCCCCCCACCCGAAGGCGGAGGGAGGCTACCCTCTCGTCCATCGGGGTGAACCCCAACGTACAGGCGCTGAGCCGCCTGGCAATAAGTATACCCACACCTGCCCGGTGCCTCTCGACGTGGGCAACTCCAGAGTGGAAGACAGTCCGACCCCTCTCAAGAGGACTGGTACCAGAGCCCAAGCAGTGTGTGGATGCGAGCCCGACTAGATCTAGTCTGAACTTCTCGACGTCACACACCAGCTCGGGCTCCTTCCGTGTCAGAAAGGTGATGTTCCACATCCCTAGAGCCCCCAGCTTCTGTAGCCGGGGATCGGATCGCCAAGGTCCTTGCCTTCGGCCACCACCCAGTTCACACTGCGCCTGACCCATGGCCCCTCCAACAGGTTGTGAGCCCATGGGAAGGGGGACCTACGTTACTCTTTCGGGCTGTGCACGACTGGGCCCCATGGGGGCAGGCCCGGCCACTTGGGGCTCGCCTCTGAGCCCCACCTCCAGGCCTGGCTCCAGAGGGAGGCCCCGGTGACTCACCTCCGGGCGAGGAAAACCTACATCCATTTATATTGTTCATCATAGGGGTCTTTTAGCCGTGCTTTGTCTGGTCCCTCACCTCTGACCTGTTTGCTATGGGTGACCCTACCAGGGGTGTGAAGCCCCAGATAACTTAGTTCCTAGGATCATTGGGACACACAAACCCCTTCACCACAATAATAATAATTGTGTGACAGACGTGGACTTTGGCTGGCTGTCATAACGTCGCCTGACCCGTGACGAGGGTCCCCCGGCCGAACGCGTTAATGTCGCTTAATGTCCTGAAACTGCAGCTGTTCTGATTTGATCTCATCTGATCCATAAAATCAAAAATATTAGGCTGATCATTGTAATATTTCCAGATGTTGAAGCTGCCATGAGTAAAGATGTCCTCATACATTTTGGTGATGATTGTTGACAGTTTTGGGACATGAAGCCACGTTTCTTGGGTTCATGCATGAGGCTTGCAAGGATCTAGCACTCGTCCGCTGTGTTTGTATAGTTTTAATGATGAAACCCTTCATTTTTTTTTTTTTCAGCACATTAGTGATGGAACATAATTTTGGAGTACTCTCTGTTGTTCATGTGATGCAATGATATATGACAGCAATTAAAGATACAATACCAACTTGAACAAAGCGGTGTTTGGCAACTCAAGCAAGCTGTATTTTGTTTTTTGTTTTATTTTCTGAAAAGTTGTCATTTTGAAGGTGGGGGGATTCTACCTGACAGCTCTGATATATATATATATATATAATGACTAATTACTGGCACTTTATAGTATAGTGCATTCCTTTTCCCACACCAGCTACGCCAGTGCTTTTAAATTTTTCATTTTGGCGATGAAAAAGGGGCGTTCGAAAGTGAATGAGTTCTTTAACAATTGCTCCAAAATGCATTATTATTTGAATTAGAATTTCTTGAGCAAACAATACATAAAATGAACTTGTTTGTGAAGCATGCAAGCAATGCATGTATTTTGTCCAATGTTTTTGTGATGTCAATATCAAATAAGTGAAAGATCAATTGAAATAGACTGTAAAGAAACTTTTACTTTTGGTGGTTAACTGTAACGTGTACACGTGATCCTTAATAAAATACACCTCTGAAAACAGTGAGGGTGACTCAGTTTGCATTAAAAAGAATTAAAATGTCTTTAAATGTTTGTTTGTATGTGCCCTGCGATTGGCTGTTTTTTTTTTTTGTTTTTTTTTATATAAATCTGCCACGAAGAAGCTGACAAAAACCTCACCGTGGGGGAATCGAATCCCAGTCTCTTGCGCGGACACCGTGAATTGGTCTGTCAGTGAAGCGGGATCAGGATTGAGAGGCTGTAGACCAGGGGTGTCAAACTCCTTTGTGTCTCGGGCCGCATTGTGGTTATGATTTCCCTCAGAGGGCCATAACAACAGCGAAACCATATAAATGTTGAATCACCAAATCATATTATTACCATTAGACAACAAATTGAGGGATAACAAGTTTTGAAAACAGAAGACAAGGATAACAGTTTGTTCAAGTATTGTTTAAGTTAAACAGAGTAATGCAATATCTCAACATTGTTGTTTATTATTATGACAATTTGGAATTTTGTGGACAGATTTTAGCAAAAATCACGGAAGTTGACGAGCATGATTTGCTTTGGCGGGCCGCGTCTGGCCCCCGGGCCTTGAGTTTGACACCTACGCTGTAGACTGACAATGTACATATGTTTTGACTTATTTATTTCTCTTGTTTAATTTGGAATCAAAGTCCAATATAATTTTTTTAACATGGATATTATATTTGTGTGTTAATTGCCAGTTTAAATGTGACAGCGCAAGATATGCTGCTTCTAACGAACATTCCAAGATGCCATCTGAAACAAATGTTGTGCCGCTGTTGGTTGGAGACGCGGACGAAGGCAGAGCCGCAGGATCCGGGGCCTTGGCCCGGGCGGCGCCGCCGCTCGGCGAGCGGCCCCCGTGGCGCTCTCTGACCGAGGGCAGCCGGACGGCCCCCGCTTTCACACGGCCTTCCTGGGGCAAGGGAGCGAGGACATTTATTGCCCAACCGATGTTGACACAGTGTACAAGGGCACGGACAGGGCGATGACCTGGTTACAATGTCGGTGTAAAATATCGTGTGTGTCTTTGTAATACTGGAACAAAGAGAAATTCTGGGTGGCTGTAATGTTCGTTTTTTGTTGTTCATTGTAGAATGTTTTTTTTCCTCACGTTAATTCATTTTTAATGTGATGGTGTGTCTTTGTATAACAAAGGATTGCCTTTATGTGGGTTTTATTTAAAAAAAAAAAAAAGACAATCACTCATCTTTAATCGCTTATTTATAACCCCAATTCCAATGAAGTTGGGATGTTGTGCTAAGCATAAATAAAAACAGAATACGATTTGCAAATCATGGTCGACCTATATTTAATTGACTACGCTACAAAGACAAGATATTTACTGCTCAAACTGATCAACTTTATTGTTTTTAGCAAATAATAATTGACACTTTCTTATATCAAAGTCATCATTTGTTCATCTATCAGTATGTAAGTATCCCTTAATTGCTTAAAGTCTAAAGCACAAAAGTCCGGTCACAGAGCCAACAGGAGTCAATGACGCTTGCAATAGATCAGGACTCAAGTATTTAACAATTTTGTGGACCAAATGATTTGGATAACAAATGCACAGTCTGCTCGGTGCAATATTTTGCCATTTTCCCACTGTGCCCACCTGTAGTCGTGCTGCTGGAATGTCGCGCTCCACCGAAAAGATCAGTTTGTCTGTTGGTCGCACCACACAAGGTGTAACTGTGTTTCATGACGTTTATATATAATGACACAAAATCTGCTACTGCCTGACAAGAAAATGCCTCCCGATCCAGTGTAAACTGTGTGTATGTCGCTGTAATTTCTTCTTCTGTGCTCCCCACTCGAAATGTTTTCTGCCCTTTTAAAAATAGGATTTTTTTAACAGTTGAAGACCGCTGGCTTAACGCTGTGACGAGCCCAACTGACTTCCGGGTTGCCGATGTCGTCATCTGTGTAGGAGCTCCAGTGGACAGTCAAATTTAGACGGAGGTTTATTCCGTCAGGTATGTTTTGTGGAATTTGTGGTTTATTACGGATAAGGATTTTACCGCATCGTCGAACAAGAACTATAAACAACAGCTAGCACCCCAAAAATAATGTTTGCTCGACAATCGCTAATTGAATATGCTGAAATACCGAGAAACGTGGCTTAATGTCCCAAAGCTGCCACCAATCATCACCAAAATGTACGCGGACATTTCTACTCATGGCAGTTTCAAACTCCAAGATAATCAATCGGCTGAATATTTTTGGATTTTATGGACGTTACGCGTGTTCCTTTTTCTCAAATGATAATCTATGGAGAGGAAAATGTTTTGGGCCATACAATTGTAAATACAGAATCGATTGGACTGATATTTTCAGAAGTGTATGAGGGCATAAATAGGGAGGCTTTTGTGATGCAATCAGTACAAACTTAAGAATCTTCTTTCCTCAAGGAGGCATTTCAGTGGTCACTTTTTTCGCAACCACTATTTTCACTCATTATTGTACATTTCTAAAAAATAAAAAAAAAAATACATCGAAGTTCAATGAACTCGCCTTCCGCCATCGACATGTCAGGCTGTTACAGGATGATGTGGCCAGGTCAAAATCTGGCTGAAAATCAAATATTTCATCAGAAAACCAGCCTAATATTACTACTGAGTCTATTTTGGGGAACACAACATCTGCAGACATCATTTTTAAGTCCACAACTATGGAATAAGTGCCAATGTTCTCATCATTAACTAGTTCCTTTAAGTTTATTAGGAGAGCCAGATGAGCGAAGCTTAATTGGAAATAATTAAAATAAGCAGATTCAAAAATAAGGTCTGAGGACCTGAGCAAATTCACCTAACCAAAGGATTTTGGTTGGGCTATCCTTGGTCACTCACAGAGAGGTTTTGTCTTTTGCAAATTTTCTGCCATACCTGGCAAAAATGAATGATATATATTTTTTTAAATTAACATCAAAAGGCTGGTGTGTGTGTGTTTGTTTGTGTCGATGTAAATACCAAAAATACACAGAAAAATAAAAACTATCCACCCATCCATTTTCTTTACTGCTTATCCTCACGAGGGTCGCAGGCGTGCTGGAGCCTATCCCAGCTATCTTCGCGCGAGAGGCTTCTTCAATTAACCTACCACGCATGTTTTTGGGATGTGGGAGGAAACCGGAGTGCCCCGAGAAAACTCACCCAGGCACGGGGAGAACATGCAAACTCCACACAGGCGGGGCCGGGATTTGAACCACAGTATTGGATGGTTACAATGTTATATTGAATGTAAAATCAGAGTGCATGTGTCATGAACGGAACAGAGGACAGGACCCAAAATGCACGACTCCAAAACAGATGGACAGTTTCAAAAAAGAGAGGTTTAATAAACGAGCAGAGGTCGGTAAACAGGCAGGCAATCCGAAAAGGCAAAAGTATCCAAAAAACGTGCACCGGCAACCTTGACGTGACAGTTGCTCACGGAATGACCCAACTGCCCGAGGTAGAAGCACCGCCCTTCCTTCAGCCGGCGTTGACGTTCCTCAGGGGAGAGACGGAACCTGCCCAGTTGCATGGCTTCATCCGTGGTGACGCTAGCCAGTGGATTGAGACCGGCAACGGGGGATCTGCCTTGGTTTGGCTGGTCACCGAGGCTCGTCCTCCAAGTGCGCGGTGACGCATCCTTCCGCCGATCTCCGTCCAGCTCGCGATGCAAAAGCCTTTTGTCGATCTTCACGGCGAGAGCGATGAGAGTGTCTAAGTCGGTCGGCAGGTCCAGTGGGACCAAATGATCCTTGACGGCTGGGTTTAGTCCTTGAAAAAAATGCAGAGGAGTGCCCTGTTGTTCCACTGACTCGCAGCTGCTAGAATGCGAAACTCAATCGTGTAATCTGACACCCTGCGCTTGCCTTGTTGTAAAGTGACAAGGGAGCAAGCTGCCTCACGATCTGGTGTGGAATACTGAAAAATCTGCTCCATAGTCTTTACGAAAGAAGCCCAGGAATGACACGCGACGGAATTCCGGCTCCATTCAGCAGTAGCCCACGCCTCCGCATGACCAGTCAGGTGGGAAATGACGAAAACGATTTTTGCGCGCTCGGTGGGGAAGGCAGCTGCCTGCAGCTCAAAGTGGAGTTTGCACTGAGTGATGAACGGCTTAATGTTCCCAGAATCTCCAGAGAACCTCTCCGGTCGAGAGAGCTGTGGGCAAACAGCAGCGGAGGTGGCAGGTGGCTGTATGGTGACCGCTTCACATGGGAACGGTGGTACCGTGGCGGCATCGGGTGCTGTGCCAGCTGGTTCCTTCTTCTGAAGCATATTCATTAGCACTTCAAACTGTGAGGCCACCTGTCTCAACATAGTGTCCTGATGCTCTGACAGTCCCTTTAGATGAAGGTGGAGGGCAGCAAGCTGCTCACCCTGCGCTTGAAGGGCTTTGCGCATAACATGGACCCAGTCTGCTGGGTCCATGTTATGGCCACTCCGTTCTGTCATGAACGGAACAGAGGACAGGACCCAAAATGCACAACGCCAAAATAGATGGACAGTTTCAAAAAAGAGGTTTAATAAACGAGCAGAGGTCGGTACACAGACAGGCAATCCGAAAAGGTAACAGTATCCAAAAAACGTGAGGCAAAGAGGCAAGGTCAAAAATGGAGGTCTAGTTTTACTATGAGTCGGTGATGTGGAAACAATGAATGCTGGAAAGTGACAACAAGGTACAACGAACCAGAAAGAATGAGACAGGAGGTTAAATGCATGGGGTAATTAGGGTAAACGAGGCACAGGTGGCAGGTGTGTACGAGACAGGGGGAAAACAACAACCAGAACACACACCCATGACAGCATGTAAATAAACAGTCATTCTGTTCAAAATGGACAGTATTTCCTAAATAAGTGAGAGAAGTGAACCAACCCAATAATAATATCATTAAAAAGTACCGGAATTATATAGCAGAACCCATTCCGGATCTTATTTACCGTTCAATACTATCATATGAATTCCCACAAATGTGGAAGATGGCAGTCGTCCCACCCATCCATAAATGTGGGGATAGGGACACAGCCAGCAACCACAGGCCCATTGCCATCCTTCCACTCTTCTTCAAAGTGCTTGAAAAGATTATTGGTGAGCAACAATACAATTACAATAAATAGTACAGTAGCAGGTCCAGAAGGCCTACACATAATTATACAGGCTACAATATTTAATAAAATTGACACAATTGTAAATGTATACGCTCCTAATAAAGATGACCCAGTCTTTTTTCACACGCTATTTTCACACTTGCTTAACTTGGAAGCCAATTCTACAATTATCACGGGAGGTGACTGTAACCTTACTCTTAATCCCTTTATAGATCGTTCAAATCACAAAAATAGCAATCAACCACAATGCGCCAAAATATTAGAGCAGACTTTGGGGACTTGTTGACATATGGAGGCTTAAAAAAAAAAAAACGTACAAAAAGAGAATACAAATTTTTTTTCGTCGGTATACCACTCTTTCTCAAGAATAGATTTTTTTTTCTCTCAAACAATTCGACAGCTCTAAGAATTACCTCTAAAATACACCAAATTGACCTCGCACCAATTTCTCCCTACCTAAAAATGTTGTCAAATCTGGTACCTCCACTGACATGGCGCTTTAACACATCCCTATTGAAGGACCCGGATTTTTATTCAATTGTGAGGAAAGAATGTGTAGCGGACATGCCACACAAAAGATGCCACCCGGCACCCCAGCCTCACACTACTGCCGCTCCCCGCCGAGGGAGACTACAGAGGCTGGCGAGACGCAACGTCACACGCAGACGCTAAACGAATCAACGCCATAAACCATCAAAAACAAGACAGACATTTGCTTTGCCATGCCGACGCTAAGTGAATCACGGCTTCGTGGCGCTTTAAAGCGGAGACCCAAGGATGCCGAGTTCGCCCACGGACGCTAAGTTAGTTAACTCCCCCCCAGTCGAAGGAGCGCACCAACAAAGGCGCCTCCACTCTGTTGAGTACCACCACTTGGGATACAAAGTTTTGTCCAAACCCAGGCACACAAAACTCACGATATTTTGCAATAAACCTAGACGGCAGCCGCCATCTTGGCAGTGTCATGTTTAGACACGCCCCCAGCTATCTAGATTGTGACTATTTTGTCTATGTGTGAGCACATTCCGTTACCATAGCGACCAAGGTCCGAGCACTTGTTAACGAGAGAAACGAAGGTTAGCCCTAGTGAAACTAGTGTTGTTGCATTGCAAATGTTATTTGGATATCAGTTTTATGCGCTGCATGCTTTGAACTGTGGGGAGATTCCCTTTGTAAAGTTCTGTTGAAAAGGCCTTCGAGGATCGCGAATGGGTCACGAATCCTGACCGTTGGCACGGTCTTCGTCTTTTACCCTCTATGGCTGTAGCTAACCGGACTAGCTATATGCCCGTTGTGGTTTTGGGAATTTTATTCTGAGCTTCGCTGTGTAAATAGGAGATTTGGGAAGTCACTGGTCACGAGAACGTGTTCTATACCGAGAATCCCGTTACACATCAGTCGAACTCTGAGCGAGAGTGCTAGCTCTTTGTATGTGGAAAAAAAAAACACGCACGCGGCACCCACCATTTTCGCTTTGTGTTAAAATCACAAGCCTCTCACTGAATGCCATTTGGTCATTTATTGACTCAAGGCTTTGTAATTCATCTTCCTTCTTGGAGAGACGTGACGTCATCATGACGTTGCCACCTTGGTTTCTTCCTTCGTGGCGTGATCCGAAGCAGAAGCTCCGGGTTGTCCTCGAGTCCCCCTCGTGGACGTTCATCCCACCAAGCAACTTCCGGTGACTGGAAACTTGCGCTGACTAGCTCCAGCTCAAGTCGCGAGTAAGCCATTACCGATCGCGTGCTAAGCTGGTTTATGGTTTATGACAGGACACAGGCGTCCCAGCTGGGGGGGGGGGGGCAGCTTTACGACGGGGCGTGTGTGAGTTTTGCGAGTTTATGGTATTGCAAAGGCCAGGGAGATTTACAATAGGATTGTTTAATTAATGCAATGGATAGAAGCCTGGTCTGTAGTGGTCGAGGGTGACTTGATTTGAGAATTTGGCAGATGTAATATTGGGAATTAGGGCACTTAGGCTAACAGTTGGTTATGGTAATTATTATTAGCCTGAGCTATTTTAAATCGTCACTCGCTTTTACTATAATATCGCTTTACTGAGGAGGAAGACCTAGTGTAGTGATGGTAATATTTATTTCAAACCTAACAACCTTCAAATGCAAGCTGAGTGGTTGCAGGAGTTGGGTGTTTAGGTGTTATGGTTCAACCAATAAGTGTGCTGTGTTCAGTTTTGTCTATGTGGTATATGTGAGAGGACATTCACTCCTGGGTCCAGGTTAATGTTATTGTCTCTGAAGTCTCGCTTGTCATGTCATGTTAATTGTTTATGTTTTGTGTTTAATGTTTGTGTCGTCTTAATCAAAAGCAGAAATGGAGCACTACTGAGCTGGCTGACAGAAGTAATGAAGGATGTGATCACGTGAAAGAGACTATAGACCTTTAGTTACCAAGGACAGTGTGACTGACGAGAGAATACTGTCTACAGACTGTTGAATGACTGATTTGTTGAAATAACATTATTTTACAGGACCCCAGGAGGATGGAGTTTGATAGGGTTGTTGTATTGCAGGATGTTGGTGTGCTGACTTAACGCTGATTTTATGTGATTCTTGGTTTATTGACATTAACACTTTGTGTGTGGATACTGTGTTTTGGTGTTAAATTAGTCATTTAACAAAGGGGGAAATATGCACATCCTGTATTTCTGGTCAAAGAAGGTTATAATCATGACTCTGGTGATCTCCCTGATTATAGTTACAGAAATCTATTTTGGAATGCCTTCAATACAAGGAGAAAGAGTGACCAAGAGGGCCGTGAAGCCAACAGGGGCCCTAGAATTAAACTACACATTGGGGGAAAGGACGGACATGGGGGAGCTGGCCGGTATCCGGTGAACCATAGGTTCAAAGCGAACGAGCAGGTGGATTGGTGTTACAGCTGGAAGCAGGTGATTATCCACTCGAAACCGGGATAATGGGAGCCGACGAAGAATAGAAATTGGCGGTGGAAGCACAGGATCAAATTGGAAAGAGGTAGTATGCACTCGGTAACCCCGCGGGACAGACATCCCGTACTGTTGACCTTGGGTATATATGTCTCAGGGGCCGATCCCCTAGGACAGACTATTATTAATTGGATACGACCGACAAAAATTTCATCTAGTCCGATAATGAGAAAATTTGCTAAAGTACCAGCATCAAAAAATGAGGATCCAGTGGTTTTTTGAACCTCTAAAGTGACGGGATATGACCTGAATAATAACTTGGTCCAGGGGGCGGTACACAGTCATTTGCTACGGAGTCATTTGGACAGGCACTTGTGCATTGGTTTCTATGATAACCCCCATTGTGATCAAGCCTCTCTCTCTCAGCAGGAGATCAACCATATGGCGGATTTCACCTGGGAGCGTGACTGGTGTGGGGGTGTTTTATTCATTTTCTCAGGAGTCTTGTCCTCAGGTTTGCTCTCAAGGCCTTTGAAGGGAAGAACCCCCACTGCCAAGATCTGCAGCTGCCGCTGAAAGAGGACGTGGAGACAATGAGCGCGCTCGCTGCCTTGGTCGACGCCTTTGTATCCCCTTCTTAAGTTTTTTGCATTTGCTGCATTTACCTTCAACCCCCCAAGTTGATCTTCTGATAATCAGAAGATCAACTTGGGGGATTGAAGGTAATATAGAATACTTTATATTCTAATATGTAATTCTATATGTAATATAATATAATATAGAGTTTCATGGTAACTGGTTTGGAAGGTGTTGGATTTATCTTACCCAACATTATAAAAAATAGACACAAAAGGAATGAAGACGCTGGTTTCTTTTTCTCATGAGGAGGGCGTATGGGAGATTGTTCAGATGACAGCCTCTCAACACGCTCGAAACAATCTCTCCCGTCGCTCCTGCATCTATTTGAAAATAGGGAGGTTTCTAAGTTTGCAAGACATAACGTACTAAGCTACAAGACACAACACACTAAGGGTAGGGTTTCAAGGTGAAAACATGGGACCAACACCTGCCACGTCCCGGCCACGTCCTTCTCTCTGATGATTCCTGCTGAGTCATCTTCTTGAAGGCGAGACATGTTCCTTTCCCAAAATCGTCCATAATACTAATGCAAGCTAAGCAAATAAATGAGAACTTCTACAATATATTTAACATTTCCCTCCTGTTTATCATGTATTTGCACAAATTCTCATATCATTTTACAGTCACTTCATTTCGATTTTTTTTAACTGTAGAATCATTTTTATGAAACAAATACATTTACACTCAGAGTAAACTTGTCATACATGAATGTTGCAGTTTAAACATCGTATTCATCTGGATCAGGAAACAAATCAGGTAAAACAACATCATCATCATCGTCATCATTATCAACATCCAAAAAAGGATACATCTGCTCCATACGGTTCCATGTGGGGGTAATTGCTGTGGTGATTAATCTACTGATTAAAGCCCGAATGCATGGGATACAACAACATCCACACAATGTCAGAATGGCTGCAAAAACAGCAATTGATATCAATATTGGTGAAATTAGGGTTTTGTATTTACCAAAAATGTCCATCCAGCTGTCCCACAAGGTGGTGTCTACCCCAGAGTGGTTCTTGATCTTGTGATTGAGGGTCCGTAGACCATCGATGGGCTCTTGTCAAGCTGCCATCTGAAGCAGTATTGTTTGGAATGTATGTACAACATTGTTCTCCAAACATACCGCAAACACCTCCCTCTCTTGCGAGGACAGCTATGCGGTTCTGGAACAATCACACCTCTGACCTCTGCGTTAACCATCCATGAACAGGATGTGAGACGCATCTTCAAACAACAAAAGATTAACAAAGCGGCAGGCCCGGACCACGTGTCCCCATCCTGCCTCAAAGTCTGCGGGGACCAGCTCGCTCCAGTCTTCACTCAGATCTTCAACAGATCTCTGGAAAAGTGCGAAGTTCCATCCTGTTTCAAACGCTCCACCATCATTCCAGTCCCCAAGAAACCTGCAATCTCGGGTCTGAATGACTACAGGCCTGTCGCTTTGACATCTGTGGTCATGAAGTCCTTTGAACGTCTCGTGCTGGACCACCTCAAGAGCGTCACAGGTCCCCTGCTGGACCCTCTGCAGTTTGCCTACCAAGCGAACAGATCTGCGGATGATGCAGTCAACATGGGACTGCACTTCATCCTAGAACACCTCGACAGTACAGGGACCTACGCGAGGATCCTGTTCGTGGACTTCAGCTCAGCGTTCAACACCATCATCCCTGAACTCCTTTCATCCAAGCTTCTCCAGCTCAGCGTCTCACCTGCCATCTGCCAGTGGATTTACAGCTTTCTGACGGGCAGGACACAGCAGGTCAGGCTGGGGAAGGCCACCTCATCCACACGCAGCATCAGCACTGGGGCGCCCAAAGGTTGTGTCCTCTCTCCGCTGCTCTTCTCTCTCTACACGAACGACTGCAACTCAGCGAACCCGACTGTCAAACTCCTGAAGTTTGCAGATGACACCACTGTCATCGGCCTCATCAAAGACGGTGACGAGTCTGCATATCGACAGGAAGCGGAGCGGCTGGAGCTGTGGTGCGGCCGACAACCTGGAGCTGAACACGCTCAAGACTGTAGAGATGATTGTGGACTTCAGGAGGCATCCTTCGCCACAGCTGCCCCTCACGTTGTCCAGCTGCCTTGTGTCAACCGTCGAGACCTTCAAGTTCCTGGGAATTACAATCTCCCAGGACCTGAAGTGGGCGACCAACATCAACTCCGTCCTCAAAAAGGCCCAGCGGAGGATGTACTTCCTGCGGCTTCTGAGAAAGCACGGCCTGCCACCGGAGCTGCTGAGACAGTTCTACACAGCGGTCATCGAATCAGTCCTGTGTTCTTCCATCACAGTCTTGTTTGGTGCTGCTACAAAAAAGGACAAACTCCGACTGCAACGGACAATCAAAACTGCTGAAAGGATTGTCGGTACCCCCCTACCCACCCTTGAGGACTTGCACGCTGCCAGAACCAAGACAAGGGCGTGCAACATCCTCTCGGACCCTCCCCACCCCGGTCACCAGCTCTTCCAGCTCCTTCCCTCAGGTAGGCGCTACCGATCAATGCAAACTAGAACTAGTAGACATTCCAACAGCTTCTTCCCTCTTGCAATCAACTTCTTAAACAGCTAACTTATAATTCCATTACAACAAGCTGGCGATTTTTTGACTTGAGTTCGTTGTCACATTTCTGTGGGGCCAATTATGTATTACTAGTGCACTCGCTGTAGTTGTCTCGCCATGCTGCACTATTTGCATATACTGGCCACTCATGCCAGAGTAGCATCTGCTCCATTTGCACACTGATTGAGGAGTATCCGTAACATTTGCACAACCATTGTCCCAGATTATCGCACTACTCGTCACTTTAAACCGCAAACACTCCTTGAAGTCTCAGTGCCCTTTGCACAATGGTCATTGCACCGGACTATTGCGATATTAGTCATTGGAACTGCTCTAAGTGCTAGAGGACTCTGCATCTTTTTGCACAATTGTTTTTTGTCAATGTCTTTATGTCTCCAAAGTGTTCTGTAAATTGACTGTCTGTTGTCGTACTAGAGCGGCTCCAACTACCGGAGACAAATTCCTTGTGTGTTTTGGACATACTTGGCAAATAAAGATGATTCTGATTCTGATTAAAGAGGTAGCCTTGATCTGCTCATGCACAGCTTCCAACCCACTCTGAGTCCAATTTCCTAATCTCTGTACATTGGAGTGGATATAGTTTATCCCATCAACATTTTTATTAATCGTACACCACCAGCATATTCAAATCCTCCTGCAACTTGGTCAGCTAAATTGTATTGATTAGGAACCCCACGAGGAACACCTATGGCGTCGATGTATGTTTTATGTTGGATAGTTTTGCCTCTGCCAGGATAAATCTCTTTTTTGTCTATGTTCTAGATTTGACAACAACATTGGTGCTTTTCCCATTAAATCTTGAACAGGCATAGGGTATACAGTGGTCCTAATTTCTTGCCTTTACTAATCATGTATATACAAGTAAAATTACTTGGTGCTACTAAAGTGGAAAACATTGGTTTGTGTTTGTCTGCTTTTGTTACGGGATATATAGGATCCCATGATTTACACCTCTCAGTTGGTATCATTCAGGGTGGGACGTCCCATATACCACATAAACAAAACCAACACCATAGTAGCCAAAGTTGCTACGTAACCACTTATCGAATGTCGTAACCACCGTGGGTGTGCCTTTCTGCTGAGTTCTCACTAAACGGGTTGGTGTCTTTTTTCTTCACTGACCAGCAAGCGTTTTCAGAATCTCCACATCTGCTCCCGCTCCGTTATCAGACTTTTGCTCACCTTCCCTATTTGAGTACCCAGCTGAAATGACTCTTTTACAGTGTGTTAAATGAACCCACGTATTTCTTTCTGCTATTTTTAGGGCTGTAAAGTGTCTGTGCCACCATCCCTCCGGTTGGGACGTGACACACCATGGCTCAATATATCAGTCCATTTGAATAGTTTTTTTTTTTTGAAGTGTTTGTTTCCCTTCTGTGCTAATGTAAATTTCATTTTGTAGTTTTGCACCTTGTTTTTCCCAATAATTGCATTCTTGTTGTGGACTTTGTTGTTGCACGTCTTTTAGTGTTTGGTCATCTAAGGTTTGTTGTTCAATTTGTTTTTTTAAACCTAAAAATGGTTTATAGGCTGCTTCTCTCGCAGCTTTGTCAGCAAATGCGTTTCCTTTAGAAACCTTGTCAGTGCCAGATGTATGTGCAACACATTTACAAATTGCCACTTTTCGTGGATGTTGCACTGCGTGGAATAATTGTTTAAGTAATTCAGCATGTGTTACTGGCTTCCCTGTTGACGTAATCATTCCTCTGTTATCCCAATATTGCGCAAACACGTGAACTGTGGAATACGCATATTGGCTATCAGTATAGATTGTAACATCTTTATTTATCATGAGTTTGCATGCCTCGGTTAATGCTACTAATTCAGCAGCTTGGGCAGAGTAATGTGACGTTAGTGACTCAGCTTTTAGCACAATAGTATCAGTTACCACCGCGTATCCTGTTTTTACCATCTACATATAGAACCTGTCCGTCACTTAATGGTTGATCTTTCAAATCACCTCTACATTTAGCAGTTTGTTCAGCCAATTCCTGACAATCATGCTGCGTGCCTTCATCAGGTCAGGGTATTAGTGTGGCTGGATTTAAGGTTGTGCATCGCTCAACAGTCAAATGTGGTTGTGACAGCAAGATGGCCATGCAAGATAAATGTCTTGCAGGTGATAAAAACGCCATATTGGTTTGCAATAGGAGAGCAGACACTGTATGTGGGACCTTAAGAGTTAATCGATGAAATAACACAATTGTGGAACTGCTCTCTACTGCCGTCGTGGCTGCCACAACTGCTCTGACACAATGCGGTAATGCACACGTCACGCTGTCCAATTTAGTTGAAAATTAAGCTATTGGTCTTAGCTTATCACCGTATTGTTGTGTAAGTACGGAGATCATGCAATAGCTTTTACAATCTACCATTTGAATGAATGTTTTATCATTACATTTGGAAGGCCTAGTGCAGCACTGGACACCAAATGTTGTTTAATGTCACAGAAGGCCTTTTCTGCCTCTGTACTCCATTAAACAGGTGATGTCATTTTAAGGTTGTCTTCATAGATTAATTTTGACAATGGTGCAACAATTTCAGCATAGTTTGGAATCCATGCTCTACAATAATTTGTCAGACCTAAAAATGATTATTATATGTTTCTTCGTCTGTGGTTTAGGATTTTTTAAGACTATAGCTTTCCTGTCTTCTAATATAGTCCTTCCTCCTACACTTAAATTATGGCCTAGATATTTGACTTGCCCTTTTACACAATTGCAATTTATTTTTGTTAACTTTATGTCCCTCTTCTGCTAGATGATGCAGCAAGGCCAATGAATCTTGGCATGTCTCTCCATCTGGAGATGCCAGGAGAACATAATCTACATTTAGTAAAATTTGGATCCCTCCTCTGGGAGTGAATTTCGACATGCGTGTTGTCATTACTTGTGAATAAATGGTTGGACTTTCACAGTAACCTTGTGGTAATCTAGTAAATGTATATTTTTTGCCCTCAAATGTGAATGCAAACCAAAATTGACTGTTCTTTTCTACTGGTACAGAAAAGAATGCATTACTTATGTCCACCACTGTAAACACAGTAGCGTCTGTTCTTAATGAATTTAACAATGTGTGTGGATCTGGTACGCATGCTGCTCTCTGTATTACTGCAGAATTTACTGCCTGTAAATCTTGCACCATTCGCCCAACCGACTGAAGGTGGGGCCTTTTTTACGGGGAAAATGGGTGTGTTACATGGTGATTCTGGACACTCCACTTTAACTCCTGTCTTAATTAGTGCTTCAATTACCGGTTTGATTCCTTCACGTGCATCTGGTTTTAATGGATATTGACGAATGCATAGTCTATATTCTGTTTTGGGTCTAGTTTAGTATATTTCTGTTTCTTCGTTGAGGAAGACATCTATCTTCTTCTTTTTGAGCCCAAACACTCTCTCTGCGTGGAGGGCATGATTAACATATTCCTCCAGAGGGCCAGTTGCTAGGTTTATCCAATGTTTCTCTACCCATCTGTTAATGTGTTCTTTCGAATTCGCATGTAAAGCATTTTATAACTGTTGTTGATAAGGGCCCTGAGGATTGGCATCCTCATTCAAGCCACTGTTTGTTTTAAAACAACCGGTCATTCTAACCCTATACAGTTCAAAAGGTTCCTCGTCTTTTTGTTTCACCCTCCTAATTTCCGTGTAATTTGCCCTTTTGCGGAACCTGGCTGTGGTTCTTTCTATTAAAGCCCTAACTCGATGTTGTAATTCTCTGTCATTATGTGGTATTACAACACCATGGTGTTTTGGGTCCCAATCTCCTCGGCAAAGGTGCCAATCAGGCACCATTGCAGTCATCCAAATTTGTTGAGTTTCTGTTCCATTTAAATGATAGGACTGTCTAAGATTTTCCATTTCCTCAACAAACTGGACAATGTCTACTTTTTACGGTGTGATGCCGGCTACGGCCTTTTTCACATCCTCATTAGTCCAGGTCCTATAGACCAAAATAGTTTCTTTGTGGTCCTCTTGTACGTTTGGATTTGCCACCTCTTCTTCTTCTTCTTCTTTTCCTTTCGGCTTGTCCCGTTAGGGGTCGCCACAGCGCGTCATCTTTTTCCATGTAAGCCTATCTCCTGCATCCTCCTCTCGAACACCAACTGCCATCATGTCTTCCCTCACGACATCCATCAACCGTCTCTTTGGTCTTCCTCTCGCTCTCTAACCTGGCAGCTCCATCCTCATCATCCTTCTACCAATATACTCACTCTCTCTCCTCTGGACGGGTCCAAAACACCGAAGTCTGCTCTCTCTAACTTTGTCTCCAAAACATCGAACCTTGGCTGTCCCTCTGATGAGCTCATTTCTAATTTTATCCAACCTGGTCACTCCGAGAGCGAACCTCAACATCTTCATTTCCGCCACCTCCAGCTCTGCTTCCTGTTGTCTCTTCAGTGCCACTGTCTCTCATCCGTACATCATGGCCGGCCTCACCACTGTTTTATAAACTTTCCCCCTCATCCTAGGAGAGACTCTTCTGTCACATAACACACCTGACACCTTCCTCCACCCGTTCCAACCTGCTTGGACCCGTTTCTTCACTTCCTGACCACACTCACCATTGCTCTGGACGGTTGACCCCAAGTATTTAAAGTCCTCCACCCTTGCTATCTCTTCTCCCTGTAGCCTCACTCTTCCCCCACCGCCCCTCTCATTCATGCACATATATTCTGTCTTACTTCGGCTAATCTTCATTCCTCTTCTTCCCAGTGCATGCCTCCATCTTTCTAACTGTTCCTCCAGCTGCTGCCTGCTTTCACTGCAGTCCCACGTCCACCTTAAATTCTTCTGTCACACCGACAGCACACCTCACCGCTGTTCTGCTGCCCTCGTACATGTCCTGTATTATTCTAACATACTTCTCTGCCACTCCAGACTTCCGCATGCAGTACCACAGTTCCTCTCTGGGTACTCTGTCATAGGCTTTCTCTAGATCTACAAAGACACAATGTAGCTCCTTCTGACCTTCTCTGTACTTTTCCATCAACATCCTCAAGGCAAATAATGCATCTGTGGTACTCTTTCTAGGCATGAAACCATACTGTTGCTCGCAAATACTCACTTCTGTCCTGAGTCTAGCCTCTACTACTCTTTCCCATAACTTCATTGTGTGGCTCATCAACTTTATTCCTCTATAGTTGCCACAGCTCTGCACATCACCCTTGTTCTTAAAAATGGGCACCAGTACACTTTTCCTCCATTCCTCAGGCATCTTCTCACGCACTAGAATTCTATTGAACAAGCTGGTCAAAAACTCCACAGCCACCTCTCCTAGATGCTTCCATACCTCCACAGGAATGTCATCAGGACCAACTGCCTTTCCATTTTTCATTCTCTTTAATGCCTTTCTAACTTCCCCCTTACTAATCATTGCCACTTCCTGCTCCACCACACTTGCCTCTTCTACTCTCCCTTCTCTATCATTTTCCTCATTCATCAACTCCTCGAAGTATTCTTTCCATCTACCTAGCACACTGCTGGCACCAGTCAACACATTTCCATCTCTATCCTTAATCACCCTAACCTGCTGCACATCCTTCCCATCTCTATCCCTCTGTCTGGCTAGGCTGTATAGATTCTTTTCTCCTTCTTTAGTGTCCAACCTGCCATACATGTCATCGTATGCCTCTTCTTTGGCCTTTGCCACCTCTACTTTTGCCCTGTGTCGCTTCGCAATGTATTCCTTTCGCCTCTCCTCGGTCCTCTCAGTGTCCCACTTCTTCTTAGCTAACCGTTTTCCTTGTATGATTTCCTGTACTGTGAGGTTCCACCACCAAGTCTCCTTCTCCCCTTTCCTGCCAGAAGATACACCAAGTACTCTCCTGCCTGCTTCTCTGATCACCTTGGCTGCAGTGGTCCAGTCTTCTGGACCACTGTCTTCTGAACACGTCCTGTCTCAGCTTCCACCACATGGTTCTCTTCTCTGCCTTTGTCTTCCTAATTTTCATCTTACACACCACCATCCTATGCTGTCTAGCCACACTCTCCCCTACCACTACCTTACAGTTGGTAACCTCCTTCAGATTACATCGTCTGCACAAGATGTAATCCACCTGTGTGCTTCTACCTCCGCTCTTGTAGGTCACCCTATGTTCGTGCCTCTTCTGGAAAAAAGTGTTCACTACAGCCATTTGCATCCTTGTTGCAAAGTCTACCACCATCTGTCCCTCCAAGTTCCTTTCCTGGATGCCGTACTTACCCATCACTTCTTCATCACCCCTATTACCTTCACCAACATGTCCATTACAATCTGCACCAATTACGACTCTCTCTCTGTCTGGGATGCTCAGAACTACATCATCTAGCTCCTTCCAGAATTTCTCTTTCACCTCTAGGTCACATCCTACCTGTGGGGCATAGGCACTAATCACATTACACATAACACCCTCAATTTCAAATTTCAGCCTCATCACTCGATCTGATACTCTTTTCACCTTCAAGACATTCTTAGCCAACTCTTCTTTTAAAATAACCCCAACTCCATTTCTCTTCCCATCTACACCATGGTAAAATAATTTAAACCCTCCCCCTAAACTTCTAGCCTTACTGCCTTTCCACCTGGTCTCCTGGACACACAATATATCAACCTTTCTCCTAATCATCATGTCAACCAACTCCCGAGATTTTCCTGTCATAGTCCCAACATTCAAAGTCCCCACATTCAGTTCTAGGCTCTGTGTTTTCCTCTTCTCTTTCTGCCGAAGAACCCGCTTTCCACCTCTTCTTCTTCTTCTTTGACTTCGACTTCGACCCACAGTAGCTGAATTTCCAACAGCGCCCTGCAGGTTGACGGCGCCGGTGGCGGACGTTGTTAACCCGGGCCACGACCGATCCGGTATGGAATTCTTTGGATGAACGCTCATATTTGTTTGGCAAGGTTTTAAGCCGGATGCCCTTCCTGACGCAACCCTCTGCATTTATCCGGGCTTGGGACCGGCCTACAGTTTGCACTGACTTGTGCCCCCCATAGGGCTGAATTTGGATTTGCCACCTCAATCATTGGATATAAATCCATGTCTCCCTCGTCTGTGGTTATATTTGTAATTTTGGGAATGGGAGACAATGTTCCTCCCATAGTTTTAGACCAATTCATTTGTGCCCCTTCTGATCGTAAAACTCGTTGAGGTTCTGACTCATGAGTTGGAGGAAGTTCATGAGGTGGCAAAAACGGGTACAAGGGTGCTGATGCCTTTGTTCCCTCATTCTTTTCACACCTTTCTTCAACCATCTTTTTCTCGCTAACTCTTACCACTGGTCCTGTCTCGTCATCTTGTTACCACTGGTCCTGTCTCGTCATCTTTGAAACAACATATCCCTACCTGCCTGCTCTTTCTGTTCACTTGCTAAGTCCTTCTTTTTCTTACTTCCTTTTTCTCTTTTAGACGCCATGTTTAGCCAGAAGAATAAGTCGTCATATCCCTCTTTTTGATATTATTTTTGCGTCGACATTTTATTTCGTCTCGAAGTTGAACCAATTTTTGCGAATTTAGCTGGCCAGCGAAACCGTATTTGGTTATCCACGTGTTTAAATGTTTTATTTTGGAAAGGTTTTGGAGTTGAACATATTTCCAGTCTTTACACGTTAGGCGTTCTTTTGGATCTGTTTTACTGTTATTTTTTCCCATTTTGTGAATTTGGAAGTCAGTTTATTTGCACCTAGAGTGACCTAAATACTGACTTTATTCAAAATGACAGGGTGACAATGAATGTCTGAGTTTTGGTAATCCTCAAACTTCTACACACACGGGGCGGAGGATTCTTGCATTTGCTTCCAAACCCAGTTGTCACTTACAATCCTGTCTTATACATTCATACTTTTACACATTCACACGATACTAGTAACGTTTTTACAAACACACGAAAACACGGAATTTAAGTACGTACAGGACTCCGCCGTCCTCGCGGAATTTGTCGGACTCCGCCGTCCCTCTTTTACTTGCCAGTGACTAGTATTACACAAGGTTTATTCTGCCGCAGACTTCTTTGTCGCGCAATTCACTCACTCTTTAATCCTTTTTCCTAAATTTTTTTTTCAAATTTAACTCACCAAAGTCATCTTCAATCCTGTGGATTGTCGTCAACCTTCAGATCCCAGTTGAGGAGAACGAAGACCAGTCCCGGAAAGGGTCTCACTTGCCGTGGACACGGTCTCTTAAATGGATGTCGGCTCCACAACTGGAATCCTCGGGTGTATTGACATCCGGCTCGAAGGACCGATTTAATGTTGGATCTATCTTACCCAACACCTATCAAAAATAGACACAAAAGGAATGAAGACGCTGGTTTCTTTTTCGCATGAGGAGGGCGTATGGGAGATTGTTCAGATCACAGTCTCTCAACACGCTCTAAACAATCTCTCCCGTCGCTCCTGCATTTATTTGAACTAGGAAGGTTTTACAAGACATAACGTACTAAGCAACAAGATACAACACACTAAGGGGAGGGTTTCAAGGTGAAGACATGGGACCAACACCTGCCACGTCCTTGGTCAAGGCGCCCTTCCATCAGATGATTCCTGCTGAGTCATCTTCTTGAAGGAGAGATATCTTCCTTTCTCAAAATCGTCTATAATACTAACGCAAGCTAAGTAAATAAATCATAACTTCTACAATACATTTAACAAAAAACAACAACAAAAAAACAGCTTGCTTGAGTTTCCAAACACCGCTTTGTTCAAGCTGGTATTACATCTTACATTGCTGTCATATATCATTGCACCACATGAACAACAGCTGGTACCACAAAATTATGTTCAATCACTAATTGAATGGGCTGAAAAATTGCTAATTTATTAGGGTGTCACCATTAAAATCATACCAACACGGTGGGCGAGTGCCACATCCTTGCAAGCCTCATGCATGAACCCCAAAAAAACATGGCTTAATGTCCAAAAACTGTCAACAATTTATGCGGACATCTTTACTCTTGGCAGCTTCAACCTCTGAAAATATTACAACAATAAATCCCCCCTTTTTTTATTTTATTTTATGGATCAGATAAGTTCAAATCAGATCAGCTGCAGTTTCGGGACATGAGGCGTCAGGCTTTAACAGGCCGACATGTACAAAATATGGGCGGGCCAAAATCTGGCTGAAAATCAAATAGTTTATCAGTATAGGATTCTAAAATTCTGATTTAATCTATTTTGGAGGGCTTTTTTTCTCCTGCAGATATCATTTATGAGTCCAGAACTATGGAAGAAGTGTCTATGTTCACACCATTAACTTGTCCCTTTCAAGTATTTTGGCATCAGTGCTAATTCTCAACATTTGCCCGTGGGAGGCTTTTCGAAAATATATGGACAAGAAGAAGATACAGTAAAAGCTGGGATACAAAAATCTGCATTCAGTAAATCCTTTTTAGATTAAACATTTCCATTAAAAGCATCTTGATCACTGCTATTCTCACCAGCACACTTGTGTGTCTTAACCCGAGACTTACGAGAGAATCTCTGACCGCAAACTGAGCAGGGAAAAGGTTTCTCACCAGTGTGGGTTCTTGTGTGTCTTTTTAAGTTTCCCTTGTCAGAGAAACTTTGACCACAATCTGAACAAGAAAAAGGTTTCTCACCAGTGTGAGTTCTTGTGTGTCTTTGTAACCTTCCTTTATGCGTGAATCTTTGACCACAAACTGAGCAGGAAAAAGGTTTCTCACCAGTGTGCGTTCTTGTGTGTCTTTTTAAGCTTTCCTTCACAGAGAAACTTTGACCACAAACTGAGCAGGAAAAAGGTTTCTCACCGGTGTGGGTTCTTGTGTGTATTTTTATGTGTCCCTTAACAGAGAATCTTTGACCACAAACTGAGCAGGAAAAAGGTTTCTCGCCAGTGTGGGTTCTTGTGTGTATTTGTAAATGTCCCTTTTCAGAGAATCTTTGACCACAAACTGTGCAGGAAAAAGGTTTCTCACCAGTGTGGGTTCTTGTGTGTATTTTTAAGTGTTGTTTCTGAGTGAATCTTTGACCACAAACTGAGCAGGAAAAAGGTTTCACACCAGTGTGGGTTCTTGTGTGTCTTTTTAAGTGTTGTTTCTGAGTGAATCTTTGACCACAAACTGAGCAGGAAAAAGGTTTCACACCAGTGTGGGTTCTTTTGTGTATTTGTAAATGTCCCTTCTCAGAGAATCTTTGACCACAAACTGAGCAGGAAAAAGGTTTCTCACCAGTGTGTGTTCTCACATGTTGTTTCATAATGCTCTTATAAGCAAATGTTTTCCCACAATGAGAACATTTCCATTGTTTGTTGTCAGTGTGACATGTCCTATCACCTTCAGACTGTTTATCATCATCTTCAGTGTGAGGAGAGTGTGACGTCATGTCGTCACTATCTGACAGTGGAGCTAAGAGTCCGTCTGCTTGTGATCCTCCACAGCGGTCTCCATCACCTTCTGTTGCCATGTGTTGACTTGCGCTACTGCTTGGAGGCTCCGCCCCTCTGCTCTCCTCACTTTGACCTGCATCTTCACACTTCAAAGGGACACCAGTCGATGGAAATGTGGTGATAGCCTCCTCTTCCTGTTTGATGTGGGACCGCGCTTCTTCCTCCTCTTTTTTAATCGAAATGGGCTCCTCTTCCCCTTTGATGTGGTGGACCTCTTCGTCCTCCACTTCATCTTTAATGTGAGGGGGCTCTTGCTTCTGCTGCTCAGTACGAAGATCTTCAGTGATGTCTGCAAGACAAGAAGACAAACACACACGGTTTGGCAAGTCTTTACTAACGTTATGACTTTAATGTTGTGTATGATGGTCTAGATTTATATTGAAGGTTAATGTGAAAGCCAGATGAGTTTGATATATGGGAAATAATAAAATTGGGCAGGTTAACAACAACAATAAAATGTGGAAAAGTGTAAAATAATAAAGTTCATAAAAACAAGTTGTCACGATTCAAATTCGTATGTGAATTGGACTGGACCCAAGAGCAGACTGAGGCGGAGGGAGTAGATTTAGAATGGTTTATTGCGGACTGTCTCACGGTAAGGATATCTTAGGCGAGGTGGTGGACCGTCGGGACAAGGAGTGAGCAGGAAGCGGGAACGTTAGCAGGTGATGAAGCTTGGCGGTGTAGTTGGAGCAGACAGCAAGGGCGGAAAGGCACTGTCGGAACACTGGAGACGGAAGAGAACAAAATCGGGTGAGTCCAGATACAGGTAGTCGGATGGTTACGGATGAAGTCTGTACACACTGAGGACAAGAGGGCAATTTGGGAAGAGGTCTATAGCAAACACACTTGGAGAACCGCTCAATAATGTTGAGGATGACGGTGTTACTTTCAGATGGGGGTAGGCCGGTGACAAAGTCCAGGGAGATGTGGGACCAAGGGCAGCTCGGAATGGGTAAGGGCAGACCAGCTGGGGGTTGATGTGAAGCCTTACCTCGGGCACAGACGGAATAGGCTAGTACAAAGTCTCGGGTGTCTTTGACTAGGCTGGGCCACCAGAAGTGCTGGATGAAATGGGTGGTTCGGGTGATGCCGGGATGACAGGTGAGCTTGGAGTTGTGGGGCCACTGAAGGACATCAGAGCATCCGGAATCGGGTACAAACAGCCAGTTAGGAGGTCCAGTCTTGGGATCCAGGTGAGTCTTCTGAGCCTCTTTAACCACCTGTTCGATCTTCCAAGTCATTGGTCCCATGAAGCACGAGGAAGGGAGGCTGGATTCTGGTTCTGTTGGACTGGAGGGGGGTGAAAACATACAGGAGAGGGCTTCAGGCTTGCCACTGCACGAACCAGGGCAGAAGGAGAGGCAGAAATTTAACCAACTGTGAAATAAAGCCCAGCAAGCCTGTCGGGGATTAATGGTGGAACGGAGATAAACCAGGTTTTTGTGGTCAGTCCATTGAAGGGAATATAGAATACTTTATATTGTAATATGTAATTCTAACTAGTTTGGAAGAGAATGTGTATTGGAGTATAGGAGTATATTGCAGGAAGGCCCCCATCGGGGGGTATTTGGAGACAGATGTCAAGGAAGAAAGGAACTGCGGGGAGCCACTATAAACATTGAATGCAGGAATCTGCAGGCGACACCTGGAGCAGAAGTCTGGAGCCAGATCAGATGGTCCGCAGAACAACGATGACGTCAGATTACGGACCAATCAGACGACAGCGATTCCATACTGGCCTGTTTGAAACATTGTATAAAGTCTGTGGTAGAGTCAGATAGTTTTTTGTTCGACTACTTTATCTGCTAAGGATAAAATATGGTAGTTACGAACCCAGAGCTCTGCAAATGTATAGACTCCTCTGTCGGGAATAAATTGGTTGGTTTTGATACATTGTTGTGAACGAAGTTCTTTCACGAAAACGAACACGCTTGGAACCACGGGAGTTAGGAGATTTTAAAACACAGGTTCCTTCACCATATAATAAATCAGAATCAGAATCATCTATATTTGCCAAGTATGTCCAAAAACACACAAGGAATTTGTCTCTGGTAGTTGGAGCCGCTATCGTACGACAACAGACAGTCAATTGACAGAGAACACCTTGGGGACAGAAAGACATTGACAAAAAAAAAAAAAAAACAGTCACTGAGCAGTAAAGGGTAAGTAAAGGGTGTAACGGTCCCCTCCAACCAGTGCCTCCACTTCTCCAGGGCCCAAACGATGGCGAGCAGCTCATGGTTCCCGACATCATAATTTTGCTCGAATGTGGAACGGTGACGGGAGAAAAAGGCACAGAGATGTAGTTTTGGGGAAACTGGGTCCCGCTGGTAGAGGACGGCTCCCGCCCCTGTGTTAGAGGCGTCAACCTCCACCACGGAGGGAAGGTTGGGGTGTCGCAGGATGGGAGCGCTGGTGACCAGTTCCTTGAGGCGTCCAATGGAAAGGGGTGCTGGTGGAGGCGAGACTCGTGAGCAGTATGGCAACCTTGCTGTAGTCACGGATGAAGCGGTGGTATAAATTGGCGAAGCCTAGGAAAGGATGTAGCTCTTTGCAGGTGGAGGGAATGTGCCAGTTGACGACTGCTTGGATCTTTGCGGATGATGCAGTCAACTTGGGACTGCACTTCATCCTAGAACACCTCGACAGTGCAGGGACCTACGCGAGGATCCTGTTTGTGGACTTCAGCTCAGCGTTCAACACCATCATCCCTGAACTCCTTTCATCCAAGCTTCTCCAGCTCAGCGTCTCACCTGCCATCTGCCAGTGGATTTACAGCTTTCTGACGGGCAGGACACAGCAGGTCAGGCTGGGGGAGGCCACCTCATCCACACGCAGGATCAGCACTGGGGCGCCCCGAGGTTGTGTCCTGTCTCCGCTGCTCTTCTCTCTCTACACGAACGACTGCACCTCAGCGAACCAGACTGTCAAACTCCTGAAGTTTGCAGATGACACCACTGTCATCGGCCTCATCAAGGACGGTGACGAGTCTGCATATCGACAGGAAGCGGAGCGGCTGGAGCTGCGGTGCGGCCGACACAACCTGGAGCTGAACACGCTCAAGACTGTAGAGATGATCGTGGACTTCAGGAGGCATCCTTCGCCACAGCTCCCCCTCACGTTGTCCAGCTGCCTTGTGTCAACCGTTGAGACCTTCAAGTTCCGGGGAATTACAATCTCTCAGGACCTGAAGTGGGCGACCAACATCAACTCCGTCCTCAAAAAGGCCCAGCAGAGGATGTACTTCCTGCGGCTTCTGAGAAAGCAGGGCCTGCCACAGGAGCTGCTGAGACAGTTCTACACAGCGGTCATCGAATCAGTCCTGTGTTCTTCCATCACAGTCTGGTTTGGTGCTGCTACAAAAAAGGACAAACTCCGACTGCAACGGACAATCAAAACTGCTGAAATGATTGTCGGTACCCCCCTGCCCACCCTTGAGGACTTGCACGCTGCCAGAACTAAGACAAGGGCGTGCAAAATCCTCTCTGAACCTCCGCACCCCGGTCACCAGCTCTTCCAGCTCCTTCCCTCAGGTAGGCGCTACCGATCAATGCAAACTAGAACTAGAAGACATTCCAACAGCTTTTTCCTTCTTGCAATCAACTTCTTAAACAGCTAACCTATAATTCCATTACAACAAGCTGGCAATTTTTTGACTTGAGTTCGTTGTCACATTTCTGTGGGGCCAATTATGTATTACTCGTGCACTCACTGTAGTTGTCTCGCCATGCTGCACTATTTGCATATACTGGCCACTCATGCCAGAGTAGCATCTGCTCCATTTGCACACTGATTGAGGAGTATCTGAAACCTTTGCACAACCAACATTGTCCCAGATTATCGCACACTCGTCACTTTAAACCGCATCCACTCCTTGAAGTCTCAGTGCCCTTTGCACAATGGTCATTGCACCGGACTATTGCGATATTAGTCATTCGAACTGCTCTAAGTGCTAGAGGACTCTGCATCTTTTTGCACAATTGTTTTTTGTCAATGTCTTTATGTCTCCAAAGTGTTCTCTGTCAATTGACTGTCTGTTGTCGTACTAGAGCGGCTCCAACTACCGGAGACAAATTCCTTGTGTGTTTTGGACATACTTGGCAAATAAAGATTATTCTGATCTGATTCTGATCTTTGCCGGGTCTGCTTGTAACTGTACTTTGGGGATGATGTATCCCGAGAAGTGAACGGACGAGAGGGGGAATTCACACTTTTCAGGTTTCGCAAAAAGACAATTTTCGAGTTGGCGTTGAAGGACTTGACGGACGCACTGGCGATGTTCTTCGGGGGAGCGGGAGAAGATGAGAATGTCGTCTAAATATACAAAGACGAACAGGTTGACGGAGGACGTCATTTATGGCGTTGGTTAACCCAAACGGCATGACCAAGTATTTGAAGTGTCTGAGGGGGGTGCTGAAGGCACTTTTCCATTCGTCCCCTTCTCTAATGCGGATAAGATGCTACGCACTCCGCAGGTCCAACTTTATGAATATTTGGGTGTCACAGAGGGGCTCGAAGGAGGGATCGATGAGGGGCAGCGGGGCTTTATTTTTCACTGTTAAGTCGTTAAGACCGCACAAGTCGATGCAGGGGCGAAGAGCGGTATCTTTCTTTTCAACGAAAAAGAAGCCGGCTACCGGGGGGCAAAGAAGAGGACCGGATGAGTCCGGAGGCAAGGGAGTCGCGGATATAATTTTCCATAGCTTCTTTTTCAGGAAGGGAAAGATTAAAGAGGCGGCTGGAGGGAAGAAGATGCCTAGGTCCTTGCTGAAAATGGGGGAGAGGTCATGATATTCTTCAGGTACCCGGGAGAGGTCGGTTGGAGGAACTGGTGGAGGTCGGGACGGCCGAAAAGAAGACAGTGGGAATGGCAGAAGTGACCACCCGTCTCATTCATGCACGTATATTCTGTCTTACTTCGGCTAATCTTCACTCCTCTGCTTTCCAGTGCATGCCTCCATCTTTCTAACTGTTCCTCCAGCTGCTCCCTGCTTTCACTGCAGATCACAATGTCATCTGCGAACATCGTGGTCCACGGGGATTCCAGTCTAACCTCATCTGTCACCCTATCCATCACCACTGCAAACAGGAAGGGGCTCAGGGCTGATGCCTGATGCAGTCCCACCGCCACCTTAAATTCATCTGTCACACCTACAGCACACCTCACCGCTGTTCTGCTGTCCTCGTACATGTCCTGTATTATTCCAACATACTTCTCTGCCACTCCAGACTTCCGCATGCAGTACCACAGTTCCTCTCTGGGTACTCTGTCATAGGCTTTCTCTAGATCTACAAAGACACAATGTATCTCCTTCTGACCTTCCCTGTACTTTTCCATCAACATCCTCAAGGCAAATAATGCATCTGTGGTACTCTTTCTGGGCATGAAACCATACTGTTACTCGAAAATACTCACTTCTGTCCTGAGTCTAGCCTCCACTACTCTTTCCCACAACTTCATTGTGTGGCTCATCAACTTTATTCCTCTATAGTTCCCACAGCTCTGCACATCACCTTTGTTGTTAAAAATGGGCACCAGTACACTTTTCCTCCATTTCTCAGGCATCTTCTCACGCGTTAGAATTCTATTGAGCAAGCTGGTCAAAAACTCCACAGCCACCTCTCCTCGATGCTTCCATACCTCCACAGGAATGTCATCAGGACCAACTGCCTTTCCATTTTTCTTCCTCTTTAATGCCTTTCTAACTTCCCCCTTACGAATCATTGCCACTTCCTGGTCCTCCACACTTGCCTCTTCTACTCTCCCTTCTCTCTCAATTTCCTCATTCTCAAATACTTCTCAAAGTATTCTTTCCATTTATCCAGCACACCGCTGGCACCAGTCAACACATTTCCATCTCTATCCTTAATCACCCTAACCTGCTGCACATCCTTCCCATCTCTATCCCTCTGTCTGTCTAGGCTGTATAGATCCTTTTCTCCTTCTTTAGTGTCCAACCTGGCATACATGTCATCATATGCCTCTTGTTTGGCCTTTGCCACCTCTACCTTTGCCCTGTGTCGCATCGCAATGTATTCCTTTCGCCTCTCCTCGGTCCTCTCGGTGTCCCACTTCTTCTTAGCTAACCTTTTTCCTTGTATGATTTCCTGTACTTTGGGGTTCCACCACCAAGTCTCCGTGTCTCCTTTCCTGCCAGAAGATACACCAAGTTCTCCGAATCAGAATCATCTTTATTTGCCAATGATGTCGAAAAAACACAAGGAGTTTGTGTGCCTGCCTGCCTCTCTGATCACCTTGGCTGCAGTGGTCCAGTCTTCTGGAAGAATTTGCACTGGCTTGTGCCCCCCCCCCATAAGGCTGCATTCTGAAGAAATTTACCTGTCCAATTTCAATTTCAGTCAGTCCTTTTCAGCTAGCTATAACAGCAGACGAGTAATCGCAATACTAATTCATAATACACTACTTTTACACTAAATAGCACAATAATTGAACCCAGAAGGCCGACACTTATTTTTTCATTCAACTATATTTAATAAATTATACAGATTAGTTAAGCTATATGCCCCTAATATTGATGATCCAACTTTTATTCACATTTGACCAATTTGTCACCTAATTCAACAATTATTATCGGTGGTGACTTTAACATAGTACTTAATCCAACCATCGACCTCTCAAATAAAAAACATAATTCCAAACAATCAGTCTTCCCAAATATTAGATGAATATATGCACAAATTCGGACTCGCCGAGATACGTCGGGAAAAAAAATAATAATTTCAAAACAAAAAGGTAACACTTCTGTTTACCGCTCCTTCTCTAGAATTGATTACTTTCTTACAAATAACAAAATTGCTCAAAACAGCACTTCGAAAATACATCCAATAATAACTCGAGATCACGCTCCAATTTCTCTCTGCCTCAAACATGATACCTTCCCCAACCTGCCGCTGTAATAGTTCTCTACTGAAAGATCCAGAATTCGATATATTTGGAAAGGAAGGAATGGGGACATTTTCTACATATGAATGAGGGGGGGGTCCGGTGCCCGTTCCCCTACGTTTGGGACTGGTCGGGGCGCTTCGGTCGGGCTGAGGACTTCACTTTCTCAAAACACGCCAGTTCGAAGTGATCAGCACAGTTTGGAATGCTTGCTCGGCACCCGTAGCTGAGCACGTTTCTTCCCCTGTCGATTGACTTTCCCTATCCGCTGGTCACACATTCATTTTTCTGCCTGAACCATTTTTACAACCAAATGCCACACAATAAACCATCGTGACATCGCTAAATCACACAACAACAAATATACAAGGACGGGAACAACAGCATGGAACAATAACACACAATGCCGTTTGGCTCGTGTGACGTCACGGCGCCGGAAAGAGACGAAGACCGGAAGGCGCCGGATGCAAAAAGCACAAGACGCATCCTGCACCATATTGAGCGATTTAACTGCTGTATATCTGCTATATAATCACTTCCAAATGGCAGATGTGGCTTGTCAAGGGCTTCAAAAGTTCTCAAGAAAAAGTTTCAAATCTCTGTCCTCTGAACTGTAAAGTTCGAATGCATGCAACAAGTGAACCAACCTGCTCTGCGTAGCACAATTCGAGGCTGCAGATTGAACACGGCGTCCACGAGTCGGCGCCGTGGCTCCTTCTCCTCTTTTGGGCCGCAAAGTTCCTCCTCGTACGCCGCTGTCCTTCTTGCACACATTTTCATCCGCCGATCACGACACTTTCTGCTCTACGTTGGAGAGATGAGAAAAGCAAGTGCAAGTCAGATATGTGAAACAATGACATCAAGATTAAAGGCGTCTTTATACTCCCGCCCGCATTGCATCACGTGAGCGACGAATTGCTGCGCGCGGCCCCTCTACAAGACAAAAATAGTTGCTGCGCGTCGAACGCCGCAGAGATCGTCTCTCGTGATTGGTCCGTTTTTGTCACGTGCCGCGATGACGTACTCGGCGTCCCCCTCGGTTCTACCGAGCATCTACGCCACCGCCATCTCGATTGATTTTGCAGCATCGTTAAACATATCATCTGGTCATCTCGGTCCATTTGTTCTCGCAGACACTGGTCCACGGTCGCCATTGTTGTTGCTCTGTTCCTTGTTCCGGAAAGGAAAGGAAAAACGGCTACCGGAAAATATGCAGAGGAAACGCCACCCTGTGGTGTCCTCGCCAATGCCTGCAGTAGCGACCCCCTCGACTTGGAGGTGAACTGCAGTACATTTTCAAAAGTGCGCGCGTGGGTTGCGCTCGAGTTTGAAGGCAAACAGTTTCAAGCAGCCTTTCAGATTTGGACACTGTGGGCGAAATACGACGTGAGTTCAAATGGCAAAGCTCCAAAGTCAACACGAGGAAATAGGGGAACGTAATTATGCATTGTGAGAAATATGACACGGAAAGAAGGCGGCTAATTTGTGATGGAACATTCTAGACGGTATTCTTCCGAAAATAATTGTTTCAGGATAATATTTCAGTATGTCAGACAAAGGAAGCTAACAGAACAACAACGTTGTTGTTTTGATTCGGGTTCATTGTTTTGGTGTTATCGTGAAACATTGTGGTCCCCACTCCTTACTGGTAGGTGGCGGAAAGAAAAACACTTTACCTCACGCTCAGTTTTGATCACAAACGCGTCTCTTTGTTAGCAAGCTAAGCTAAGCTAAGCTAAATTAAGCTCGGCCGAGAAGCTTCAACGTGCACGAGACGACTCCAACCGAAGTGACGAAGATTGCACGAATGATGTTTTCGTCCACTAAAGTAGTGATGAGGGGCGTCCCGCGTGGAGGATTCACAACATTCGCTCCAAATTCAACAAGATGGACTGAAGTACGATCGAGCCTCCTGCCGCCTCGCTCGTCCGTCGAGCTGCTGCTGCTGCTGCTGCTTCTTCGTCGTCTTTTTTTCAGTGTTCTGTGACGGTTGGCAAGAAACTTCTCAGTGCATTACCGCCACCTACTGGTATGGAGTCTTCGAAGCATCCATCCATTTTCTGAGCCGCTTCTCCTCACTCGGGTCGCCGGCGTGCTGGAGCCTATCCCAGCTATGATCGGGCAGGAGGCGGGGTACGCCCTGAACCGGTTGCCAGCCAATCGCAGGGCACATACAAACAAACAACCATCCGCACTCACAGTCAAACCTACGGGCAATTTAGAGTCTCCAATGAATGCATGTTTTTGGGATGTGGGAGGAAACCGGAGTGCCCGGAGAAAACCCACGCAGGCACGGGGAGAACATGCAAAGTCCACACAGGCGGGGCCGGGGATTGAACCCCGGTCCTCAGAACTGTGAGGCTGACGCTCTAACCAGTCGCCCACCGTGGTTATCAGCGGTTCATTAAATACACTGGTTAACAAATGAATTCTCAGTCCTCGCCTCAATTGCATTGTTGAAATCAAATGTTGAATCGGGCATGAATTGCTCATCAGTGCTAATTATTCACGTGTCTCTGGTGTGCAGATTTAGGAGAACAGTTTCCCAGCATCACCTCGAAGTGTCGCCAAAGCACCAACAGCTGCAGAAACCTGCGTACGCCAGCCGTGCAGTTGGCGCGAGGGACCGCACATTTCCACGCTCATGTCACTCTTGATACATCGGAACTTTACCGTGGAAAAGAACGGACGCCACGTTTTTGTGCGTACGCACCTTTTGGACATGAGGCCCCTGGGGTGGTGGAACAGATTTGTTTCAGTCAGGGCTAATGACAGCAAAATATGCGGTTTTCAGAGACTTTTATTTTGAAATCCAATATCAGATCTTCATCAAACCTCTTTTAGTGGAGTCCTTGGCGTTCTGTCACACAGATCTGGCCTTGTCTTTCGATACCAACGGGATTATGTTGGGGTGGCTTCGGCTCAGTAGGTAGAACAGGTTCGAATCCCTGCTACGACTGTCCGCATGTCGAAGTGTCCTTGAGCAAGACACTGAACCCTAATTTGCTCCCAGTGGGCCTGGCAGCGCCTCGCATGGCAGCAGTCGCCCATTGGTTTATGAACGTGTGTGTGAATGTGAGGCTTTGTCAAGCGCTTCGGGCGCCGTGATGATGTCGATAAAGCGCGACATAAGTGCAGTCCATTACCATTTATTTTTCCTAGAAGATCAACTAAAGTACATTTTTAATCTATCTCAAGATTCAAAGGAACTTTGCTGGTTGCATTCCTTAACCGAAGAGCACTGACGTCCGTATTATTGGCAAGCTTTTATTTTGAAGGTGGCTTTCGCCTGAGTAGGCGGCCTATTACCGTAATTTTTTTTCCCAGTCAGAAGTAGTGTATCACTGGGCTGGAGTCGGTGGCCTGTCGCTTTAAATAGTTCTGCCCTAAAGGATCACGGGTAATATAGCTCCTTTCCCTTCTCGCTCTGCGGGAGGAGGCACAATCGCGCTTCAGCAAATCTTCCTGAATTTGGACCGAATGTTGTGAATCGTCGACGCCGGGACGCCCCTGATCACGACTTTAGTGGACGAAGAGGAATTCGTGCAATCTTCGTGTCCGGTTGGAGTCGTCTCGTGCACGTTGAAGCTTCTCGACCTAGCTTTGTTTAGCTTAGCTTAGCTTGCTAGCAAAGAGACACGTTTGTGATCAAAACTTCGCTAAGCAGAGATCAAGCGGGAGGTAAAGTGTTCCACAATATCTAAACACGCACACGCTCACGTTCTATCAGCTTTGTTTGTCTGAGATACTGAAATCATATCTTGTACCAATGGTTTTCTGAATCATCATTATTATTGTTCTTATTAACCTAATTGAATTGTGAATCCTTCTGTAGAATACTGTCTATAATGTGTCAACGCAAACTTCCACTCACAAATTAGCTGTCTCTTTTCTGTCTGGTGTTTCTTACGACGCATAATTAATGACACATTCTACTGTTTTCTTGTTGACGACTTTGGTCGTTTAGCATTGAGGTGGATTTTTTTCGTCTCTGGTTCCGAGTCGGAGGTCAGCACGTCCGTTGGGCAGGGATGACTGAAGACTTGGAGACACGTTTGGGCTAATTGGATTTATTGAACAAGCCTTAGTGTCATAACAGCTGCTTACATTGCCAGAACAACGAAAAAGCCCCCGAAAACCCCTGGATCTCACTTTATCAAGGTTGAATTCTCTGGGCGTGGAATTAGCCCCTCCCTGGGTGCACCCGGAAGGCGGTGCTCCTCATGACCATATTTGGAGGGTTAAGCCGGCCTCTGTGTCCGTGAAATAACCCTACCCGCCTGTTGCCACCTCTCGGTCAAGCCCTTCTCTGCTATAATGCAAAACAGTCCTCTTTGAAGACCGGGACGCCTGTTGTAAACCCAAGACGGGTTACTGTGTGGGAGGAGCAGGACAACCCGAATAAACATACAATCGGTTAAAGGACGTCCTTTGATGTAGAATTCCAAAGAAAAGATGGTTGTTGCGAATACAGATCGCCAAACATTTGGCCCTCTCAAAGGAAGTCTGCCTTCAGTACTGTTGAAATATAATACACCATTTTAACTCACGTGCCGTTTAGCCCACAATGTCCAAATCTTTCACCTGTCCGATTTGCACTGGCCTTTTTCATCCCTCCGATGTAGAGCGGAAAAGCGGTGTGATCGTCGTGTGAAAATGTGTTCAAGAAGCACAGCGGAGTACGGGGAGGAACTCTGCGGCCCAAAAGAGGAGAAGGAGCCACGACGTCAACGACTGGACGTCGTGTTCAATCGGCAGCCTCCAACTGTCCCACGCAGAGCAGGTTGGTTCACTTGTTGCAGGCATTCGAACTTGAATGTCATCCAATAATGTGTACCATGTGGTTCTGTGGCAGGGGCAGAGCTACGTGGTGGCCGCTGCCACCCTGGACCGGGGGGGCCGGCCGCCCCGACGGCAAACCCCCGAATCAAAAAACGGTTAACAATTCTCTTAGCCTACCCCAATAGGAGTAAAGATGCGATCACGTACGTTATGCAGCTTACACAACGTGAGGACCAGCTGACATCCGTGGAATTCTTCCGTAATTCTTAAATACATCTTTCTAACCATTCTGAGTAAAGGAGCCAGGTGTTTTGAAAGGCTGCATTGTAGTTTGAATTCTTGAATTTTTTTAAAAGCACTCAAATAAGTAAAAGAAATGAGAATTAAAAGGTCTTTCCAGAGATGCTCAATTGGGTTTAAGTCGGGGCTCTGGCTGGCCATTCAAGAAGAGTCACGGAGTTGCTCTGAAGCCACTCCTTCGGTATTTTAGCTATGCGCGTAGGGTCATTGTCTTGTTTGAAGGTGAACCTTCGGCCCGGACTGAGGCTCTGAGCCCTCTGGAGAAGGTTTTCTTGGATGGATTTCCTACTAAAACATGGCGTACGCTCAAATCCAGAAAACGTCGTACGCACAAAAATATCCAGATGTATGAATCTGTGCGTACGCATGATTCAAGCGCATTTCCTTCGTACATTCCAATCAACGCGATCATGGGTGACGCTACTCTTTCGGGTGGTGGGAGCACATGTGGCTGACTCTGATCACCCAACAAGGTTATAACTCATAACAAATGTGTTCATCCGGTAACCTCCACTCAGCCCTGCGAGATAAAGGTTCATGCGTATATGTTGGATGTGTGGTATTTGTAATGAATCTTCATCCGTCCATCCATTTCCCAAGCCGCTTATCCTCACAAGGGTCGCGGGCGTGCCGGAGCCTATCCCAGCTATCTTCGGGCGAGAGGCGGGGTACACCCTGAACCGGTTGCCAGCCAATCGCAGGGCACACAGAAACATACAACCACATTCACACCTACGGGCAATTAACCTAGCATGCATGTTTTTAACAAATGAATTCCGAGTCCTTGCCTCAATTACATTGTTGTCATCAAATTTTGCCGGGCATTAATTGTTCATCAGTGCTAAATGTTCATGTGTCTCTGATTTATTATAGAGATGATGCTCGGAAACGGTTAAAAGTGTCGCCAAAGCACCAAAGGCTGTAGAAACGTGCGTACGCCAGCCATGAAGTTGGCGTGAGGCACCGGCCGTTTCACCCTTGATACATCTGAACTTTGCCGTGGAAAAGAACGTACGCCACGTTTTTTGGACACGAGGCCCCTGGTCTGCTTGACACATGCTAGCTATCACTGGATATGTTCTTCAGCTGGTAGAAGGCAGTTTTATTACTTGATTTGACATGAATGTTGAAAGTCAGGGCGGAATCTATCAGAACACTAAGGTTTCGGACTTGGTCTTTGAGTTTTAAAGAGAGTGACTGCAGGTATTTCCTAACAGCAATCCTCTTTTCTTTATTTCCAAAAATAAATTATCTCATTTTTTTTGTGGTTTAATTGAAGACATTTTTGGCTCATCCAGTTATGGTTTAGACCATGACACAATACCTCAATTGAACTCTGGTCATCTGGAGACACTGTTAGATATATCTGTGTGTCATCTGCATAGCTATGATAGTCAAAATTAAAGTTCTGGAGAATTTGACCCAAGGGTAGCATATATGGGCTGAACAGGAAGGGTCCAAGAACTGACCCGTGAGGGACCCCATAGGTCATTGCCATTCGATGAGATTGAACACTTCCATCCATCCATTTTCTACCGCTTACCCGGGTCGGGTCGCGGGGGCAGTAGCTTCAGCAGGGACGCCCAGACTTTCCTCTCCCCCAGCCACTTCATCCAGCTCTTCCGGGGGGATCCCGAGGCGTTCCCAGGCCAGCCGAAGGATGTAGTCTCTCCAGCGTGTCCTGGGTCGTCCCCGGGGTCTCCTCCCGGTGGGACATGCCCGGAACACCTCACCAGGGAGGCGTCCGGGAGGCATCCGAATCAGATGCCCCAGCCACCTCATCTGGCTCCTCTCAATGCGGAGGAGCAGCGGCTCTACTCTGAGATCCTCCCGGATGACCGAGCTTCTCACCCTAATCTCTAAGGGAGAGCCCGGACACCCTGCGGAGGAAACTCGTTTCGGCCGCTTGTATCCGGGATCTTGTTCTTTCGGTCACGACCCACAGCTCGTGACCGTAGGTGACACTTCCAATGGTTACAATAGAACTCCTTTCCTCCAGGTAGGACCTGAACCATTGAAGGACTGTTCCATTTAGTCCTACCCACCTTTCCAACCTGTTCAGCAGTATGTAATGATCTACTGTATCAAAAGCCGCACTGAGGTCCAACAAGACCAGAATTGACACCTTTCCCGAGTCAGTGTTCAACCTTATCATTTAGCACTTTGATAAGAGCAGATTCTGTACTGTGATGAGTTCGGAAACCTGATTGAAGTTTGTCAAAGTGTCCATTTAAGTTCAAGAAATTGCTGAGTTGATGAAAAATAACTTTCTTTCAACAATGTTGACTATGAAAGGGAGATTTTGAGAGGGGTCTATAGCTTGCTAACATGGAAGTGTCCTGCGTGCACACAAAATATTAAATGCCCACCAAATTCAATTGTATTAGTGCGCTTTTGCGCACCACACATCATTTTATTTTTTGGGGTGGAGCGCAGCGGTAGACGGCACTCGAGCACAGTGAACAAGTTTTTTTTTTCTTCACACACATATAAGACCTTATGTGTATAATTAATCTGATGTTAATTGAAAATGCAGTTTGACAGAAAAGCGTTTCAAGTTAAGCGTCCGTCGTGAGTAGGGTTGGGCATCGAGAATCAAGAACCAACCGGGGCCATCGCGCCGGCCCCCGGGAACCGCCCAAACCCCCCAAAAAATAAAAATACCCAACGCCCACAGTCCGCCCACCCCGAAGAAGAATTGGCGAAAACCAACGAAGAATCAGAATCATCTTTATTTGCCAAGTATGTCCAAAAAAAAACACACACACAAGGAATTCGTCTCCGGTAGTTGGAGCCGCTCGAGCTCACAGTTCTGAGGACCGGGGTTCAATCCCCGTCCCCGCCTGTGTGGACTTTGCATGTTCTCCCCGTGCCTGCGTGGGTTTTCTCCGGGCACTCCGGTTTCCTCCCACATCCCAAAAACATGCATTAATTGGAGACTCTAAAATTGTCCATAGGTGTGACTGTGAATGCGAATGGTTGTTTGTTTGTATGTGCCTTGCGATTGGCTGGCAACCAGTTCAGGGTGTACCCCGCCTCCTGCCCGATGACAGCTGGGATAGGCTCCAGCACGCCCGCGACCCGCGTGAGGAGAAGCGGCTCAGAAAATGGAAGGATGAATGGATGGATCTGAAATTGTTTGAGAGGCCACTGTTATGTAAAAAACCTATCCAGAAAAATTTGCAAATGCCAAACCGGGTGTATGCAGGGGTCCACTGTATTAGCTTGATTGATACTTGTTTTAATGAACTTGATTATTTTCCACTTTTTCCAGTTTTATTTTTGTTGATCTGCCCAATTTAATGATTTCCAATCTATCAAACTCATCTGATTTCACATTAACCTTAAATATAAATCTAAACCATAATACACATTAAAGTCACAATGTGAGAAAAGATTGACCAAACTTTCTTTGTTTTCTTGTCTTGCAGACATCACTGAAGATCTTCGTACTGAGCGGCAGGAGCCAGAGCCCCCTCACATTAAAGAGGAAGTGGAGGACAAAGCGGTCCACCACATCAAAGAGGAGGAGGAGCCCATTTCGATTAAAAAAGAGGAGGAAGAAGCTCGGTCCCACATCAAGCAGGAAGAGGAAGATATCACCAAGTTTCCATCGACTGGTGTCCCTATGAAGAGTGAAGATGAAGGTCAAAGTGAGGAGAGCAGAGGGGCGGAGCCTCCAAGCAGCAGGTCAAGTCAACACATGGCAACAGAAGGGGATGGAGAGCGCTGTGGAGGATCACAAGCAGACGGACTCTTAGCTCCGCTGTCAGATAGTGACGACATGACGTCGCACTCTCCTGACACTGATGATGATGATGATAGACAGTCTGAAGGTGCTATCACATGTCACACTGCAAACAAACGATGGAAATGTTCTCATTGTGGGAAAACATTTGCTAATAAGAGCATTTTGAAACAACATGTGAGGACACACACTGGAGAGAAACCTTTTTCCTGCCCAGTTTGTGGTCAGAGATTCACTCAGAAGGGACACTTAAACAGGCACACAAGAACCCACACTGGAGAGAAACCCTTTTCCTGCTCAATTTGTGGTCAAAGATTCTCTGAAAAAGGAAATTTTAAAAAACACACAAGAACCCACACTGGTGAGAAACCTTTTTCCTGCACAGTTTGTGGTCAAAGATTCTCTGTAAACGGAAGTTTAACAAAACACACAAGAACCCACACTGGTGAGAAACCTTTTTCCTGCACAGTTTGTGGTAAAAGATTCTCTGAAAAGGGAAATTTAATAAAACACACAAGAACCCACACTGGCAAGAAAACTTTTTCCTGCACAGTTTGTGCTCAAAGATTCTCTGAAAAGGGAAGTTTAACAAAACACACAAGAACCCACGCTGGAGAGAAACCTTGTGCCTGCTCAGTTTGTGGTCAAAGATTCTATTTGAAGGGAAGTTTAATAAAACACAAAAAAACCCACACTGGAGAGAAACCTTTTTCCTGCCCAGTTTGTGGTCAGAGATTCTATTTGAAGGGAAGTTTAATAAAACACAAAAAAACCCACACTGGAGAGAAACTTTTTTCCTGCCCAGTTTGTGGTCAGAGATTCACTCAGAAGGGACACTTAAACAGGCACACAAGAACCCACACTGGAGAGAAACCCTTTTCCTGCTCAATTTGTGGTCAAAGATTCTCTGAAAAAGGAAATTTAAAAAAACACGCAAGAACCCACACTGGTGAGAAACCTTTTTCCTGCACAGTTTGTGGTCAAAGATTCTCTGTAAACGGAAGTTTAACAAAACACACAAGAACCCACACTGGTGAGAAACCTTTTTCCTGCACAGTTTGTGGTAAAAGATTCTCTGAAAAGGGAAATTTAACAAAACACACAAGAACCCACGCTGGAGAGAAACCTTGTGCCTGCTCATTTGTGGTCAAAGATTCTATTTGAGGGGAAGTTTAATAAAACACACAAGAACACACACTGGAGAGAAACCTTGTGCCTGCTCAGTTTGTGGTCAAAGATTCACTTGAAAAACTCCCCACTTGTCCGATTTGGAGATGAACGTTTCTCTTGGCTCAGTCAATTAAATAAGTGGCTCAAAGAAGTGTGTACTCCGTTGTCCGTGAGTTTCATTGACAATTTCTGAGCACAGACATCTTTACAAGGCAGACTGTTTCATCTAAATAGACAAGGGGTTAGGTTATTCGCTGCCAACATTTTTTTACTGTGTACGTCATTTACCGGCCCGAAAAGAAAACAGTGGCCATTTTGACACGGCTGAAGGACAAAAGGATGCAGTTGTTCCCGAGAGATAAGGCGACATGAGGCGCAGACGGATTCATCAGCGTCATCCAAACTATCGGAGGATTCACACCACGATCTTCCTCCCATCCCCCCTCGCCTGAAACCGCCATCCACTAAGATGCGAAGGGCCCTTCCTCCCACCCATGAAGAATCTTATCTGCAAATCTGACTGATATCTGCGGGATCTTTTCCATAATAAGTCAGACTCAAAAGGAGATCAGGCATTTTTTTTTTATCCCTGTAATTACAAGGGACAGAAAGTTGGTCAAAGAAATATGGCACAAAAAATGTAGAACTACAAATTTAGTGAGGATAAAATGTGAGTCTATCAAACCACTGTCTCCAGTTATCTCTGCGAGACTTGCTCTTTTCAGTATCAGGTCACTGGGTAATAAATAAATGATGATGAATGACATCATTACAAACTATAATCTGGATCATCACCTGCCACCGTGCGGGACCTAGGTTCAAGACCCCGACCGGACCATCCTCCAACATCCCCCGGACTCACGGTGTCGAATAGGGTGGTATTGCTGTTATTTTTGTCATTATTTCAGTGTAAAGAAATTATACTGGGTGATTTTTAGCTCTTTTTTTAAGTTTTTGTTTTTAAGTTGAAGGTGACCCAAAGGTGATTGTTTTAATAATTTATGGACCTCCAAGATACAATGGAAAATTTATGGAGGATTTTTCAAAACTGCTGTCAGTTATTTGTCCTGACTCCAACTATTTTGTCATAACGGGAGACTTTAACATTCATGTTGACAATAACATAGGGAAAAAAATCGAAAGAACTCCCTGCTATACTAGACACACTTGACCTCTCTCAACATATTAAGTGTCAAGGTCACATCTTAGATCTGGTCATCTCTAAGGATGTTGAAATTCTATCAATTGACATAAAGGATTTGGCTATTTCTGACCATTTTTGGGTATTCTTTGAATTCCAGATTCTTCCAAAAGTTCAGACAACCTCTATGTCTATTCAGAAAAGGCACATAAATGTGAGCACCGCCACTAAGTTTATGGAGACCGTTGCTGTGCCACAAACTGTCAATGCTGAGACCGTTGATGATGATCTTTTTGACAATTTCACCTGGAAAATCTCAAATGTCATGAATGCTGTCGCTCCTATTAAAACTAAGACAATCTTGACAATCTCCCTTTCATAGCCAAGATTGTTGAGAAAGTTATTTTGAATCAACTCAGCCAATTCTTGAACTTAAATGGACTTTAATAAATACCTGGAGTCACTCTCTTTAAAAAGCAACGACCAAGTCCGAAACCTTGGTGTTCTGATAGATTCCGACCTGATTTTCAACAGTCATATCAAACCAATTACTAAAACTGCCTCCTACCATCTGAAGAACATATCCAGAGTGAAGGCTTGCATGTGTCAAGCAGACCAGGAGAAGTTCATCCATGCTTTTATCTCAAGTAGACTTGACTGTTGTAATGGTCTTCTGACTGGAATCCCTAAAAAGAGCATTAAACAGCTGCAGCTCCTTCATAATGCTGCGGTTCGGGTTCTGACCAGAACAAAGCGGTCAGAGTATATTACTTCAGTTCTAAAGTATTTACACTGGCTTCCAGTCAGCTTTAGAAAAGATTTTAAAGTTCTGCTACTGGTCTATAAATCACTAAATGGTCCTGAATACATGAATGAAATGCTAATGGGATATTGTTAGATAAATTGTAGAAGTTATCATTTATTTGCTTAGCTTGCATTAGTATAATGGACAATTTTAGATGTCTCGCCTTCAAAAAGAAGACTCAGCATCATCCGATGGAAGGGCGCCTGGACCAAGGACGTGATCGGATGTGGTCGGGTCGTGACAGGTGTTGGTTCAATATTATGTGTTGTGTCTTATTACTTAGAATACTATGTCTGGAAAAAACCCTCTTATTATCAAATATTTTGTGTTGTGTCTTATTGCTTAGAACATTATGATTTGTAAATCCCTCCTATTTCAAATAAAAGCAGGAGCGAGGGGGGGGATTGTTTAGAGCGTGTTGAGAGACTGTGATCTGAACAATCTCCCATACGCCCTCCTCATGAGAAAAAGAAACCAGCGTCTTCATTCCTTTTGTGTCTATTTTTTATAATGTTGGGTAAGATAAATCCAACATTAAATTGGTCCTTCGAGCCGGATGTCAACACACCCGAGGATTCCAGTTGTGGAGCCGACTTCCAGTTAAGAGACCGTGGCCACGGCAAGTAAGACCCTTTTACGGGACTGGTCTTCGTCCTCCTCAACTGGGATCTGAAGGTTGACGACAATCCACAGGATTGAAGACGAGTGGTGAGTTAAATTTTAAAAAATTTTTTGGGGAAAAAAGGATTAAAGAGTGAGTGAATTGCGCGACGAAGAAGTCTGCGGCAGAACAAACCTTGTGTAATACTAGTCACTGGCAAGTGAGATGGAGGACGGAATCCGATAAAATCCGTGGGGACGGCGGAGTCCTGTACGTACTTAAATTCCGTATTTCTGTATTTCTGTATTTCTGTGTTTCTGTGTTTCCGTGTTTTCGTGTGTTTATAAAAACGTTATTAATATCGTGTGTATGTGTAAAAGTATGAATGTATAAGACTGGATTGTAAGTGACAACTGGGTTTGGAAGCAGAAGCAAGAATCCTCCCCGTGTGGGTAGAAGCTTGAGAATTACCAAAACTCAGACATTTATTGTCACCCTGTCATTTTTGAATAAAGTCAGTATTTAGGTCACTCTAGGTGCAAATGAACTGACTTCCAAATTCACAAAAATGGGAATAAATAACAGTAAACAGGATCAAAAAATAGACCTAACGTGTAAAGATTGGAAATATGTTCAACTACAAAAAACACGTGGATAACCAAATACGGTTTCGCTGGCCAGCTAAATTCGCAAAAAATAGTTCAACTTCAAAACGAAATAAAGTGTCGACACAAAAATGATATATCACAAATACAAAAAGATGGATTTGACGACTTACTCTTCTGGTTAAACTGGACTAATGAGGATGTGAAAAAGGCCGTAGCCGGCATCACACCTTATCAACAACAGTTAAAAAATGCTTTACATGCGAATTCGAAAGAACACATTAACAGATGGGTAGATAAACATTGGATAAACCTAGCAACTGGCCCTCTGGAGGAATATGTTAATCATGCCCTCCACGCAGAAAGAGTGTTAGACAAAAAACAAAAAGAGAAGATAGATGTCTTCCTCGACGAAGAAACAGAAATATACTATCAAGGCAGAGAGAGAGATAATTTTAGAGGGCACGGCAGAGACCGTGGGAGAGTAAGATATGGTAGAAATCGAAATTATTATGATAATACCATCTGTTGGTGCTGTGGAAACAAAGGCCACATTGCACGTGAATGCCCTAAAAAAGAAAAAGAAAAGAGAATACGGACAAACTACTGCATGACTAGGCCAGCCTGCTTCCCAACTCAACAAATCCTCTTGTGTAAACATTACAGAGAATGAGGAGGTGGATTTCAATTTACAGGACATTCTGAGTTTGGACACTGAAAAACCTGAAATAACCTTGTAGAATGCCCATTTTCGAAGTCCCGGAGTGCCCTGTGAATTTGTTGGGAAGAGACGGCTTATGCCAACTAGGACTTGTACTCAAACATAAATTAAAAAGAGAGGACCTCGATGTAACACTGGAAAACAGAGAAAGTACATTCTATTACACAATCGATATCCCAGACAAACCACAGTTAAACATGGGGAAGGCCCTGTTGTCTGCAGCCTTGCAGCTTATCACAAAAATAAAAGATAAAAAAGAATGTGATGAGCTGCAGTAATACAGAGAGCAGCATGCGTACCAATCCCACGCACATTGTTAAATTCATTAAAACCAGACGCTACTGTGTTTACAGTAGTAGACATAAGTAATGCATTCTTTACAGTACCAATAGAAAATAACAGTCAATTTTGGTTTGCATTCACATTTGAGAAAACAAAAATATATATATATACTTTTACTAGATTACCGCAAGGTTACTGTGAAAGTCTAACTAATTATTCACAAGTTATGACAACACGCATGTCTTCTGGCATCTACAGATGGAGAGACATGCAAGGATTCATTGACTTTACTGCATCATCTAACAGAAGAGGGACATAAAGTTAACAAAAAATAAATTGCAATGATTTAAAAGACAAGTTAAATATCTAGGCCATAATTTAAGTATAGGAGGAAAGACTATATTAGAAGACAGGAGAGCTATAGTCTTAAAAAATCCTAAACCACAGACGAAGAAACATATAATAATCATTTTTAGGTCTGACAAATTATTGTAGAGCATGGATTCCAAACTATGCAGAAATTGTTGCACCATTGTCAAAATTAATATATGAAAACAACCTTAAAATGACATCACCTGTTTAATGGAGTACAGAGGCAGAAAAGGCCTTCTGTGACATTAAACAACATTTGGTCTCCAGTGCTGCGCTAGGCCTTCCAAATTTAATGATAAAACATTCATTCAAATGGTAGATTGTAAAAGCTATTGCATGACCTCCGTACTTACACAACAATACGGTGATAAGCTAAGACCAATAGCTTATTTTTCAACTAGAGAGCAGTTCACCCTAAAGGTCCCACATACAGTGTCTGCTCTCCTATTGCAAATCACCTGCAAGACATTTATCTTGCATTGCCATCTTGCTATCAGAACCACATTTGACTGTTGAGCGATGCACAACCTTAAATCCAGCCACACTAACACCCTTAATGACGAAGGCACGCAGCATGATTGACAGGAATTGGCTGAACAAGCTGCTGAATTAGTAGCATAAATCGAGGCATGCAAACTAATGATAAATAAAGATGGTACAATCTATACTGATAGCCAATATGAGTATTCCACAACAAGAACGCAATTATTGGGAAAAACAAAGTGCAAAACTACAAAATGAAATTTACATTAGCACAGGAAAAAAAAAAAAAAAAAAAAAAAAAAAAACTATTCAAATGGGCTGCTATATTGAGACATGCTGTGTCACGTCTCAACCGGAGGGATGATGGCACAGACACTTTACAGCCCTAAAAAATAGCAGAAAGAAATACGTGGGTTCATTTAACACACTGTAAAAGAGTCATTTCAGCTGAGTACTCAAATAAGGAAGGTGAGCTAAAGTCTGATAACGGAGCGGGAGCAGATGTGTAGATTCTGAAAACGCTTGCTGGTCAGTGAAGAAAAAAGACACCAACCCTTTTAGTGAGAACTCAGCAGAATGGCACACCCACATTGGTTACGACATTTGATAAGTGGATACGTAGTAATTTTGGCTACTATGGTGTTGGTTTTGTTTTTGTGGTACATGGGACGTCCCACCCTAAATGATAAAACCCATTTTTAGATAGAAAATCACCTACCAACTGGACCAATATGACAAACCCAATAATAAAAAAATTTGAATCATTAACTCGTGTCAAAAGGAGTACAGCTGATGATCAAAATTGTCCGCATGGCCTCCAAACGCGGCAAAAAGGTTTAATATTTTGTGCCCCCCAAAATCAAGCTGCTTTAATCATAATTCCATATGCGGCTTTCACCAATGATGCTCAAGAGAATGGGCAGAATTGGGGATTTGGATATGACTGGTATGCAACTATAGGCTTTGGATGGGAACACCTCATTGGTGAAACAAGTTATGATTGGTCCAGTTGGTCAAAAAATAAATAAAAAATAAAAAAACAGCAAAATAACATAGAAAGGAGTTTAACCTAAGCAAAACGGCTTGTGTTATGTTGTGTATTGTATATTGTGTACTGTGTTATAGGAACAGTGTTAAACCAAAAATGCCATTGAAAACTTCAAAGAAAGGTGGACAAATTTTAATTTAATTTTAACAACATAACTACTGATTATTGGTTCCTTGTAAATCATGGGATCCTATATTTCCCGTAAAAGAAGCAGATAAACACAAACCGATGTTTTCTACTTTAGTAGCACCAAATAATTTCACTTGTATAAACATGATTAATAAAGGAAAAAAAATTAGGACCACTGAACGACACACAGTTAAAGTAATCTTAAAAGTCAAACCAAATTTTGTGCCAGTGGCACGGAGCGACATCTGGTGGTGGTGCGGAGATGATAGACTGTTTGATAGATTACCTAAAGATATATCTAGATTATGCGCTATTATCACTTAGATATTGCATGTGTCAGTATACCCTATGCCTGTTCAAGATTTAATGGAAAGGGCACCAATGTTTTTGTCCAATCTAAAAACATATACAAAAAAGAGATTTGTCATGACAGGGGCAAAATAATCCAACATACATCAACGCCAGGTGTTCCTCGTGGGGGTTCCTAATCAATACAAATTGGGTGACCAGGTTGCAGGAGGATTTGAGTCTTTCATATGCTGGTGGTGTACGATTAATAAAAATGTTGATGGGATAAACTACATCCACTTCAATGTACAGAGATTAGGAAATTGGACTCAGAGTGGGTTGGAAGCTGTACACGAGCAGCTCAAGGACGTTCCAAAGACTGCATAGCTGTCAACATGCTCCTCGCAAGAGAGGGAGGTGTTTGCGGTATGTTTGGAGAACAAACAATACTGCTTCAGATGGCAGCTTGACCAGAGCCATCGATGGTCTGCGGACCCTCAATCAACACTCCTTGTGGGACAGCTCGAATGGACGTTTTTGGTAAATATAAAACCCTAATTACACCAATATTGATATCAATTGCTGTTTTTGCAGCCATTCTGACATTATGTGGATGTTGTTGTATCCCATGCATTCTGGCATTAATCAGTAAATTAATCACCACAGCCATAACCCCGATGGAGAAATCGTATGGAGCTGATGTATACTGTATGATGATAATGATGATTATGATGATAATGATGATTTTGCTTTACCTGATTTGTTACCTAATACAGATGATTACAATGTTTAAACTACAACATTCATATATGACAAGTTACTCTGAGTGTAAATGTATTTGTTTCATAAAAATGATTCTACAGTTAAAAATCGAAATGAAGTGACTGTAAAATGATATGAGAATTTGTGCAAATACATGATAAACAGGAGGGAAATGTTAGATAAATTGTAGAAGTTATCATTTATTTGCTTAGCTTGCATTAGTATAATGGACAATTTTAGATGTCTCGCCTTCAAAAAGAAGACTCAGCATCATCCGATGGAAGGGCGCCTGGACCAAGGACGTGATCGGATGTGGTCGGGTCGTGACAGGTGTTGGTTCAATATTATGTGTTGTGTCTTATTACTTAGAATACTATGTCTGGAAAAAACCCTCTTATTATCAAATATTTTGTGTTGTGTCTTATTGCTTAGAACATTATGATTTGTAAATCCCTCCTATTTCAAATAAAAGCAGGAGCGAGGGGGGGGATTGTTTAGAGCGTGTTGAGAGACTGTGATCTGAACAATCTCCCATACGCCCTCCTCATGAGAAAAAGAAACCAGCGTCTTCATTCCTTTTGTGTCTATTTTTTATAATGTTGGGTAAGATAAATCCAACAGATATAAACCCAGTAGGGCTCTGAGATCAACAGACTCAGGCCAAATAGTGGAGCACAGAGTCCAAAGCAAACATGGGGAAGCAGCATTTAGCTATTATGCTTGGCAGGGACTTGGCATGTTAGGCGAATGCAATAACCACTCCACTCAGGAAACTGTTACTCGATGCAACATATACAACGTGACCAGTAAACCACATACAACAGCTCCCTGACAGATGAAATATACACTGTTTACTAGGCTTTACACGATCAGGATTTTTGGGGCCGGTCACTCCTTTCGACTTTAACGGTGAAATCCGATTTACGCGGAAATTCGTGTTACGTCGCCAGCGTAGGAACGGAACTCGTTGGTAAATCGAGGACTTCTTGTATTCTCATCAGTCAGGTCAAACCAACATTACAGAAATAATGGGTGCTAACTTACTGTAATTAAATTACTCTTCTTTTTAATGAAAACGCCCGCGACCCTAGTGAGGAGAAGCGGCTCAGAAAATGGATGGATGTACCGGCATTACCAGATAACTAGTAACCCTTTACTGCTCAGTGACTGTTTTTTTTGTCAATATCTTTCTGTCTCCAAAGTGTTCTCTGTCAATTGACCGCCTGTTGTCGTACTAGAGCGGCTCCAACTACCGGAGAAAAATTCCTTGTGTGTGTTTTTTTTTGGACATACTTGGCAAATAAAGATGATTCTGATTCTGATATAAGTTGCAAACTGACAAGTGTCGAGGCTCTTTCTCTTTTAAAGGTTAGCTACTGAGGTCTTATGCTTATTGTCTTTTCTATTTTTGTGTAAAACGCAGTATGACGAGAGATGTAGCTCCAAAACAAATTGGATATCTTCTTGAGAATAGGTCAAACTAAAATAGAGGAGTTTAGCTTTTACTATCTCCCTCGATCTCTCTCTTCTGTGTCATTGCCTATTCTTAACTCGTAACTTCGAGGTTTTCGAAATATTGGATCCGATCAATCAAATGTTTCTTTTTCCATTTGAAGGGCATTTTATTCATTCATTCATTCATCTTCCATACAGCTTCTCCTCACTTGGGTCGCCTATCCCAGCTAACTTCGGGCGGGAGGCGAGGTACACCCGGAACCGGTCGCCAGCCAATCGCAGGGCACATATAAACAAACAACCATTCACACTCACATTCACACCCGCGGGCAATTTAGAGTCTTCAATTAAGCTACCAACCAATTTATTCCTGACAGAGGAGTCGATACATTTTGCAGAGCTCTGGGTTCGTAACTATCCCTATCTTATCCTTAGCAGATAGAGTAGTCGAACAAAAACTACCTGATTCTACCCCAGACTTATACAATGTTTCAAAAAGTGAAAGTATGGAATCGCTGTCGTCTGATTGGTCCATGGTGCCATCTGACGTCATCGTTGCTCTGCAGAATGATGACCATTTGCCGCTGGCTCCAGATGCCGTCTCCAGACAGATGCCGTCCCACAGTCTTTCATCGAATGTTTATAGTGGCTCCCCGCAGTCCTTTTCTTCCTTGACATCTGTTCTTTATTGTCTCCAGATACACCCTGATCGGGGGGGCTTTCCTGCAATAAACTCCTACCCCCTTATCTGATTATACTGCAATACACATCCTTGCTTACCTTCCAAACCAGTTACACCTTGAAACTCTATATTATATTATATTACATATGGAATTACATATTAGAATATAAAGTATTCTATATTACCTTCAATCTCAAAGGGAACATTTTATCTCATTGAAAGTGAGTCGGTTTCTCACTTTGTTCCTTTTTGTGAATTTCTCTAGTTTTAGTTTCATCATTTGTTCCTTTTTGTAATTTTAATATTTTATTTTGATTGAAGCTTTGCCTTTGCCAAATTCTGTCAATTAAATTAGCTTTTTCCAAAATAGAAAAATGTCCCTTCATTTTCTCTTACGAATGATTAGTCCAGTGTCGTCAATGTTAGCAGATTTAATATATAGATGCTACCAACGCAGTCATTACTTATTCTATCTCTCTCTTTGAAAGGTTATTTCGCTAGTATATTTTAAAGTTACAACAGGTCCTGGGTGTCGTATCGACACCGTCTAATCAAACCGAGGTCAATTACAAGTGCTCTAGACCTAAAAGAAGCGTGGTTAGAGTTGTATTTAAAACCAAATAAAGGTGACTCTATTAAGTAAATGTCATGGGTGTGGGTTAGGGTTGTTGTCTTCCCCCTGTCTCGTACACACCTGATCCTGAGAACATCTTCCCCACCTGTGCCTCGTTTACCCTAATCACCCCATGCATTTAACCTCCTGTCTCATTCTTTCTGGTCACCAGTTCGTTGTACCTTGTTGTCACATTCCGGCATTCCTTGTTTCCACGTCACCGACTCATAGACCCTGTTCTGATTTTTGACCTTGCCTCTTTGCCTCACGTTTTTTTGGTTACTGTTGCCTTTTTCGGATTGCCTGCCTGTGTACCGACCTCTGCTAGTTTATTAAACCTCTCTTTTTTTAAACTGTCCATCTGTTTTGGAGTCGTGCATTTTGGGTCCCGTCTTCTGTTCCGGTCTTGACAGAACGAACTGGCCATAACATGCACCCAGCAGACTCAGACCCGGTGCGCAAAGCCCTTCAAGCGCAGGGTCAACGCATCTCGAAGCAGGATGAGCAGCTTGCTGCCCTCCACCTTCATCTAAAGGGACTGTCAGAGCATCAGGACATTATGATGAGACAGGAGGCCTCACAGTTTGAAGTGCTAATGAATATGCTTCAGAAGAAGGAACCAGCTGGCACAGCATCCGATGCCGCCACTGTACCACCGTTTCCAGGTGAAGCGGTCACCATGCAGCCACCTGCCACCTCCACTGCTGTCTGTCCACAGCTCTCTCGACCGGACAGGTTCTCTGGAGATTCTGGGAACATTAAGCCATTTATCACTCAGTGCGAACTGGACTTTGAGTTCCAGGCAGCCGCCTTCCCCACCGAGCGGGCAAAAATCCCTTTCATTTACCACCTGACTGGTCGTGCGGAGGCATGGGCTACTGCTGAATGGAGCCGCAATTCCGCCGCGTGTCATTCTTGGGCTTCTTTCGTAAAGACTATGGAGCAAGTTTTTCAGTATTCCACACCAGATCGTGAGGCAGCTCGCTCCCTTGTCACCTTACAACAAGGCAAGCGCAGGGTGTCAGATTACGCGATTGAGTTTCGCATTCTAGCAGCTGAGAGTCAGTGGAACAACAGGGCACTACTCTGCATTTTTTTTTCAAGGACTATCCCCCGCCGTTAAGAATCATTTGGTCCCACTGGACCTGCCGACCGACTTGGACACACTCATCGCTCTCGGCGTAAAGATCGACAAAAGGCTTTTGGATCGCGAGCTTGACGGAGATCGGCGGAGGGATGCGTCACCGCGCACTTGAAGGACGAGCCTCGGTGACCAGCCAAACCAAGGCAGATCCCCTGTTGCCGGTCTCAATCCACTGGCTAGCGTCACCACGGATGAACCCATGTAACTGGGCAGGTTCCGTCTCTCGCCTGAGGAACCTCAACGTCGGCTGAGGGAAGGGCGGTGCTTCTACTGCGGGCAGTTGGGTCATTCCGTGAGCACATAGAAGTTGCCGGTGCCGGTAACAAAGGTAAGAGTCTAAATATCATTAAGGAAGACGCTACCCAGGTTCTTCTTAAAGTGACACAATCCTCTCCAGATCAAGAGATTCATACATCTGTATTTATTGACTCTGATCCTGTCTTGTCTCAAGTGCCCACCTGTTACCATGACATTAAATAAGTTTTTTTTCCAAATCCAAAGCTAAATCCCTTCCACCCCACAGCAGTTGACTTGCTACCTGGAACCACAGGTTGTTCTCTCTTTCAGGGCCGGAACACAAGGCCATGAAGGTGTATGTGGAAAAATCACTGGCAGCCGGGATCATTCACCCATCTTCATCCCCTGCGGGAGCAGGACTTTTCTTTGTGGACAAAAAGGACAAGACCCTGCGACCCTGTATCGATTACCGGGGTCTCAACGAGATAACTGTAAAAAACAGGTACCTTCTTCCTCTCATCTCCACCGCCTTTGAGTTCCTGAAGGGAGCCAATGTTTTCACCAAACAAGACTTAAGAAATGTGTATCATCTTGTCAGAATAAGGGAGGGGGATGAATGGAAAACAGCATTCAACACACAAACGGGACATTATGAGTATTTGGTAATGCCTTTTGGACTCACTAATGCTCCAGCTGATGATGTCTTGCGTGACATGTTGAATGTGTATGTTTTTGTCTATTTGACGATATTTTGATATTCTCCCCGGATGAGGAGACTCACATTATTCATGTCCGCTCTGTGTTGCAGCAGTTACTGCAGAATCAACTATATGTCAAGGCTGAGAAATGTGAGTTCCACAAGCCGTCCGTTTCTTTTCTGGGTTTCGTGCTGGGTCAAGGTGAAGTCAAAATGGACCCTTGCAAAGTTGATGCCGTGATTAATTGGCCCATTCCCACGTCACGCAAGGATGTACAAATGTTCTTAGGGTTCGCAAACTTCTACAGAAAATTCATCAGAAATTTCAGTTCTATAGCCACGCCTTTGCATGATCTTACCTCGCCACACACACTCTTTGTGTGGAACCCGTTTTTTCAGTCAGCTTTACAGAAACTAAAATCGAGCTTTACCTCCGCTCCCATCCTTACTTTGCCAGATCTCAAACAGCAGTTTGTGGTAGAAGTTGATGCGTCTGATGCTGGTATAGGAGCAGTGCTCTCCCAGAAGGTGTCAAGGATGGTAAGTTACATCCTTGTGCTTATCTCTCTCAAAAACTGACTCCAGCCGAGAGAAATTATGACATAGGTGACCGTGAACTGCTGGCTGTCAATGTGGCTTTAGTTGAGTGGAGGCACTGGCTAGAGGGGTCACAGACTCCGTTTTTAGTATGGAGAGATTAGAAGAACCTTGAGTATATTAAATCTGCTAAAACATTAAATGCGAGGCAAGCTAGATGGGCTCTGTTCTTCACTAGATTTAATTTCATGTTATCCTACAGACCTGGTTCTAAAAATGGTAAGCCAGATGCTTTATCACGTATTTTCTGCGAGGAGAATTCTTTGTCCGACCCTAAGACTATTTTGCACAAGTCATGTTTCATTTCTGCTTTTGTTTGGGACATTGAGACTGCGGTAAAGGAGGCTCTGAAGAACACTCTTAGCCCTGAAGATTGCCCTGACAACAGGCTTTATGTGGTTCCGACCTTAAGGGGAAGAGTCATCCACTGGGCTCACACTAACCGGACCGTATGTCACCCAGCCATTGCCAAAATGCAATCTGTGGTCGAACAGCGCTTTTGGTGGCCTAATGTTAGAAGGGATGTTATCGATTACTAACCATGGGAGAGAGCCCACCAGATGCTGCTACGCCAAGGACGGTCCTACAAGACCGCAGCTGACCGTAGGAGGACACCGGCCCCAGACTACAAAGTGGCTCAGCGTGTTTGGCTCTCCACCAAGCATATTACACTCGCGTGGAAGCTCGCTCCCAGGTTCGTTGGGCCCTTTCCCCATCACAAAGTTCATCAACCTTGTCACCATGAAGCTTAGGCTCCTGTGGTCGATGCGGCTCCACCCTGCATTTCACGTCAGCCTGCTCAAGCCCGCCCGGGAGTCCCCTCTGGTCCCGCCTTCCAGGCCCTCTCATCCCCCCCGGTTCGTGGATGGGGGCCCTGTCTTCACGGAGAGGCGGCTGTTGTTGTCTCGTCGGAGGGGGAAGGGGTTTCAATATCTGGTGGACTGGGAGGGCTATGGGCCTGAGGAACGTTCATGGGTGCCGTCTGCGTTTATCATGGATGATTCGCTCATTCGGGACTTCCACGTTGCGCCATTCTGGGGCTTCAGGGCCATCTGGGGCTGGCCATTCCGGGGGGTGGGTGGGGGGGGACGGGTGGGTGTACTGTCATGGGTGTGTGTTAGGGTTGTTGTCTTCCCCCTGTCTCGTACTTACCTGCTCCTGAGAACATCTTCCCCATCTGTGCCTCGTTTACCCTAATTACCCCATGCATTTAACCTCCTGTCTCATTCTTTCTGGTCGCCAGTTCGTTGTACCTTGTTGTCATATTTCAGCATTCCTTGTTTCCACGTCACCGACTCATAGTAAGACTAGACCCTGTTCTGATTTTTGACCTTGCCTCTTTGCCTCACGTTTTTTGGATACTGTTGCCTTTTTCAGATTGCCTGCCTGGGTACCGACCTCTGCTCGTTTATTAAGCCTCTCTTTTTTGAAACTGTCCATCAGTTTTGGAGTCATGCATTTTGGGTCCTGTCCTCTGTTCCGTTCTTGACAGTAAAGCCTAACATAAGTGGGGCCGACGCTTCATATTTTGCTGTGAGAACCGAGTCTCCCTCAACACCAGCTTAAGCAAGGACCATCGGGGAGCTTTAACCCTTTCAACGGAGAGCTGGTCAGAACTCCCTTAGTTCGAAAGAACAGGGGAGCCTGGGGTAAGTGAGGCCTGGCTCAGGGCGGCTGGCTTGACTACTTTTTCTCGATTGGAGGTTGCCTTGACAGCAGCTATCCGGGGTGCTGGATCCTATCCCAGCTGATTTCGGGTGAAAGGCCGACTACACCCTGAACTGTTCACCAGTCTGTCGCAGGGCTCATATAAACACAAACGTTTAAACCGGGAATGAAAGGAGTGTGGAAATGTTATTTTGAAATGATTCTCCATGCCTGATGTTGGAGGTTGAGGTCTGCAGGATGGGTGAGGTGAGACGTGAGGTGGACGGGCCTGAGAGGTGAGGTCTGCAGCCAGACTTTGAGCTTATCGCTTTAACTTCAATTTCCAAGTGTCCTCAAGACTTTAGGATTTGTTTCCCCTGGGGTTATGTGAAACTTGTTGCTGGCTGGAATTGCGTGGGCCGCTGTCAATAACTCCATGTCTGCTCTTTGCACTACAGTCACAGTAGTTTCCATAGTGTAGTTGTTATCACGTTCGCCTAACATGTGGAAGGTCCCTGGTTTGAGACTGGGTGGAAACAGGCTGCTTTTAAGCTGTCTTGTCAGGCACCTGTTGTACGTGATTTACTGGTCACGTTATAAATCTCAATTGGAGTGGAAGTTACCATAATTTGTTGGTGATCATGTGTACCTCACATGTGTGAGGTCCTTGGTTCAAAACTGGGTGTGAGCTAGCCCATATATATATATATATATATATATATATATATATATATATTTTTTTTTTTTTTTAATTTTTTATTTTTTTTTTTCAAATCTGCCATGAAAAACAGCTTCACCAAAAGGTGAAGCTGACAGAAACCCTCCGTTGGGGAATCGAATCCCAGTCTCCTGCGCGGACACTGTGAATAGTTTAGCCAGTGAAGTGGAATCAGGATTGAGAGGCTGTAGACTGAAAGTGTACATATTTTTGACTTATTTATTGAGCTTTTTTCTTGTTTAATTTTGAAACAAAGGCCAATATACATTTTTTTTTTAACATGGATATTATATTTGTGGCGGCACGGTGGACGACTGGTTAGAGCGTCAGCCTCACAGTTCTGAGGACCCGGGTTGTGTGGAGTTTGCATGTTCTCCCCGTGCCTGCGTGGGTTTTCTCCGGGCTGCGTGGGTTTCCTCCCACATCCCAAAAACATGCATTAATTGGAGACTCTAAATTGCCCGTAGGTGTGAATGTGAGTGCGAATGGTTGTTTGTTTGTATGTGCCTTGCGATTGGCTGGCAACCAGTTCAGGGTGTACCCCGCCTCCTGCCCGATGACAGCTGGGATAGGCTCCAGCACGCCCGCGACCCTAGTGAGGAGAAGCGGCTCAGAAAATGGATGGATGGATGGATTATATTTTTGTGTTAATTTGCAGTTTAAATGTGACAGTGTAAGATATGCTGCTTCCAATGAACATTCCAACATGCCATCTGAAACAAATGCGGCCATTGTTTCTCCTTTTTTCCCTCTGATAAGGCATTCAAGCGTTCCTCTACCTGCAACTGACCGTGACACCAAGAGATGGACCTGCTCTCAACACCAGGAGACGTGGATGAAGACAGAGCTGCAGGATCTGGGGCCGTGGCCGGGATGTTGCCCGGTGCGCAGAGCGGGCAACCCCGGCGCTTGACAAGCAGCTCTCGTGGCACTCTCTGACTGAGGGCAGCCGGACGGCCAGCGTTCCAGCGGTGAAGATGGAGCCGGCCGTCACGTGCAGAAACAAGGACCCGGCGGCCCTCGCTTTCACACGGCCTTCCAGGGGTAAGCGGGCAAGTACGTTTATTGCCCAACCCACGTTGACACTCTGTATAAGGGCACGGACAGGGAGAGGACCTGGTTCCAATTTCAGACATCCCCCTTCTATGACACAGCAGCAGCGATGGATGGACAGTCGTAAATGACTGTGTGCTTGTGTGCAATGTATTTATGTGAATAGTGTGTGTGCATAGTGAGTGTATGTGTAATATTGCAAATTCTGCATGGGTATAATGTCCTTTTTTTACTGTATGTTCATTGTATTATCTTTTGTCATGTTGATTCTTGTAAAAGTGGGCTAAAAAGATATCTGTGTTTTGTTTCTAAATACATTCAATATGTTTGAAATGCTGAAAACATGCAAAGATTTATAACAATATACAGCTGAATTGTTGAGCTATAGCTTATGCATCTTTTTCACCGTTTGAATTTATCTGATTTTGTGGGTGGGGCTCAAACAGGGCGTATACTTTCACAACGCGAGTTCCCCCCCCCCCCCACGATATAAGGACAAAGTGACGTCGTTTCGTTTGGCAATGCTGCTCAGTTGTGAGTTAGCTGTGCCGAGCTTCCATAACAAGGCCCATTTACCACTCCAGCGTGCAGTCAGCAGGCTAACGATGGCTACACCCCGATGAGGCGTCTTCGCCACATGCTTCGATTTTACAAAACAGCTCGGTGACGTTATTTTAGCTCGCCAAAAATGAAATAAAAAAGCGATGCGTTGACTTTTTGAAGACACGCAGATGGCGAGCTGAACATCACCACCACCAGCCGACGCTACAGTGCTCATTTTACGACGGATACTTTTGTAAACTTTCACCAGACAACATGGCTTCGTGGGTAACTTAATACTAGTGAATGGCGCAGTGGCGACTATCTAACTACCGTCCCGCTGTCGTCAGGTGCCGTGTTCGGCTGTGGCATTATGTCATTATTTTATTCATTCAAATTTGTCAGCCTTATTAACATTACTCTTCTCTGTGGTGTGTCGCATTTACGTGCCATTTTTTGGGGTCTGCTTAGTGCCACTTTCAAGGCGTTTCTATTCTTTTCAATGGGCAAAATGGATTTGGGATACAAGTAAATTGAGTCACTCTCACTGTTCGAAGAAGCACATTTTATTATGGATCACATGTACTGTACACTTTACAGTTTACCACAAAAAGTCAATGTTTCTTTACAGTCTAGTTCAATCAATAATTCCTTTATTTGACATGGACATCAATAAATTATTGGAAAACAAGGCATGCATTACTTTGTGGGTTTTGGCACCAGTGCTATTTCTTAATATTTGTCCAGAGGAGTCTTTTAGAAAAGACAAAGACAACACGAAGATAAAGGTGGTAGGTAAAATGCACAAATATAGATTTTGCCATTACTTTTGATATTAAACATTTACATTTTCAATGAAAGCTTCTTGATCACTGCGATTCTCACCAGCACACTTGTTCATTAACCCAATACTTAGTGGAGAACGTTTGACCACAAACTGAACAGCCAAATGGTTTCTCTCCAGTGAGTCTGCCCATGTGTCATTTGCTTTTACAGCAAACGTTTTCCAACAATGAGAACATTTACATACTTTGTTGTCAGTGTGACATGTCATATCACCTTTGGACTTTTTCTCATCATGATCTTGGTCAGTGTTGTAATGTGGCATCATGTCGTCACTATCTGATAGTGGGTGGGGCAAAAGCTGGCTGAAAATCAAACATTTCATCAGAAAAAATTCTTCAATGACTACAGTCTATTTTGGGGGGCTTTTTTGTCAGCAGACATCATCTATGAGTTCAGAACAGTGGAATAATTGATTGCTCACCTTGAAAGAATTTTGGCACCCGTGCTAATTCTCAACATTTGCCCACAGGAGGCTTTTAGAAAATGTATGGACAAGAAGATGCAATAAAAGCTAGTACAAAAGTCAGTAACATAGTAATTACTTTTTTTAAAACATTTACATTAAAAGCTTCTTGATCACGAATCACTTATTACCAGCACACTTGTGTGTCGTAACCCGATCCGTAGAAGAGAAGCTCTGACCACAAACTGAGCAGGAAAAAGGTTTCTCACCAGTGTGCATTCTCGTGTGTATTTTTAAGTATACATCCCGAGTGAATCTTTGGCCACAATCTGAGCAGGGAAAAGGTTTCTCACCAGTGTGGGTTCTTGTGTGTGATTTTAAGCTTTCCTTCAGAGAGAATCTTTGACCACAAACTGTGCAGGAAAAGGGTTTCTCACCAGTGTGGGTTCTTGTGTGTAATTTTAAGCTTTCCTTCACAGAGAATCTTTGAGCACAAACTGTGCAAGAAAAAGGTTTCTCACCAGTGTGCATTCTTGTGTGTATTTGTAAGTGTCCCTTCTGAGTGAATCTCTGACCACAAACTGAGCAGGAATAAGGTTTCTCACCAGTGTGGGTTCGTGTGTGTAATTTTAACCTTTCCTTCACAGAGAATCTTTGACCACAAATGTTGCAGGAAAAAGGTTTCTCACCAGTGTGCAGTCTTGTGTGTATTTTTAAGTTTCCCTTCCAAGTGAATCTTTGGCCACATTCTGAGCAGGAAAAAGGTTTTTCACCAGTGTGGGTTCTTGTGTGTAATTTTAAGCTTTCCTTCACAGAGAATCTTTGACCACAAACTGAGCAGGAAAAAGGTTTCTCACCAGTGTGGGTTCGTGTGTGTATTTTTAAGTGTCCCTTCTGACTGAATCTTTGACCACAATCTGTGCAGGAAAAAGGTTTCTCAACAGTGTGGGTTCTTGTGTGTAATTTTAGCCTTTCCTTCACAGAGAATCTTTGAGCACAAACTGAGCAGGAAAAAGGCTTCTCACCACTGTGCATTCTTGTGTGTCTTTTTACGTGTTCCTTCCTTGAGAATCTTTGACAACAAACTGAGCAGGAAAAAGGCTTCTCACCAGTGTGTGTTCTAATGTGTTTCGATTTACTCGTTTTAGCCAATGTTTTCCCACACTGAGAACATTTCCATTGTTTATTGTCAGTGTGACATGTCATATCACCTTCAGACTGTTTATCATCATCATCATAGTCAGAAGAGTGTGACATCGTGTCGTCGCGATCTGATAGTGGAGCTAAGAGTCCGTCTGCTTGTGAGCCTCCACACTGGTCTCCATCAGCTTCTGTTGTCATGTGTTGACTTGAGCTGCCGCTTGGAGGCTCCGCCCCTCTGCTCTCCTCACTTTGAGCTGCATCTTCACTCTTCAAAGGGTCACCAGTCGATGGAAACTTGGTGATATCCTCCTCCTCTTCTTGTTTGATGTGGGGGTGCACTTCTTCCTCCTCTTCCTCTTTAATGTGAGGGGGTTCTGGCTCCTGCCACTGAGTAAGAAGATCTTCAGTGTCTGCAAGACAAGAAGACAAACACATGGTTTGATAAGTCTTTTCTCATGTTCTGACTTTAATGTTGTGTATTATAGATTAGATTTATATTTAAGGTGAATGTGAAAGACAGATGAGTTTGATATATTGGAAATATTAAAATTGGGCAGGTCGACGACAACAATAAATGTGAATAAGTGTAAAATATTAAAACTCATCCATCCATCCATTTTCTACCGCTTATCCGAGGTCGGGTCGCGGGGGCAGTAGCTTTAGCAGGGACGCCCACAGTTCCCTCTCCCCAGCCACTTCATCCAGCTCTTCCGGGGGGATGCCGAGGCGTTCCCAGTCCAGCTGAAAGACGAGTCTCTCCTGTGTGTCAAGGGTCGTCCCTGGGGTCTCCTCCCGGTGGGAGGTGTCCGGGAGGCATATCAATTATCTGCCCAGCCACCTCATCTGGCTCCTCTCGATGTGGAGTAGCAGCGGCTCTACTCTGAGTCCACCCGGATGACCGAGCTTCACACCCTTTCTCTAAGAGAGACCACAGACACCCTGCAGAGGAAACTCATTTCGGCCACTTGTATCTGGGATCTTGTTCTTTCGGTCACAGGTGAGTGTAGGAACATAGATCGACCCTTAAATCGAGAGCTTCGCCTTTCGGCTTAGCTCCTTCTTTACCACAACGGACCGATGCAAAGTCCGCATCACTGCAGAAGCTGCACCAATCCGCCTGTCCATCTCCCGTTCCATTCTTTCCGCACTTGTGAACAAGACTCCAAGACACTTGAATTTCTCCAGGATATAAGCCCCAACCTGGAGAAGGCACGACACCCTTTTCAAACTGAGGACCACGGTTTCAGATTTGGAGGTGCTGATTCTCATCCCAGCTGCATCACATCGGCTGCGAACTGCTCTAGTGAGAATTGGAGATCACGGCTTGATGAAGCCAACAGAACCACATCATCTGCAAAAAGCAGAGATGCAATACTGAGGCCACCAAATCGGACCCCCTCTATGCCTCGGCTGCACCTTGAAATTCTGTCCATAAAAGTTATGAACAGAATCGGTGACAAAGGGCAGCCTTGGCGGAGTCCAACCCTCACCGGGAACGAGTCAGACTGCCGGATATGCAGACCAAACTCTGACTCCAGTCGTACGGGGACCGAATCAGGGGTTTCGTTACCCCATAATCCCGAAGCATCGCCACAGGACTCCCCGAGGGAAACGGTCGAACGCCTTCTCAAAGTCCACAAAACACATGTAAACTGGTTGGGCGAACTCCCATGCACCCTTGAGGACCCTGCCGAGCGTGTAGAGCTGGTCCACTGTTCCACGGCCAGGAAGAAAACCACACTGCTCCTCCTGAATCTGAGATTCGACTTCCCGATGGACCCTCCTCTCCAGCACCACCGAATAGACCTTACCAGGGAGGCTGAGGAGTGTGATCCCCCTGTAGTTGGAACACACCCTACGGTCCCCCTTTTTTAAGTGTTGGTGGTTCGCTGCTTCCCCCTCCTGAGACGCCGGATGGTGGAGCAGAACTTCCTCAAAGCCGTCCGGAAGTCTCTTTCTCCATGGCCTCACCGAACTCCTCCCATACCCGAGTTTTTGCTTCAGCGACCACCAAAGCTGCATTCCGCTTGGCCAGCCAGTGCCCATCAGCTGGCTCAGGAGTCCCGCCGGCCAAAAAGGCCTGATAGGACTCCTTCTTCAGCTTGACGGCATCCCTCACCGCTGGTGTCCAGCAACGGGTGAGCACAGAAGTCCAATAACAGAACACCGCTCGGGTTCTGATCGGGGGGGTCGTTCCTCCCAATCACGCCTTTCCAGGTCTCACTGTCATTCCCCACGTGAGCATTGAAGTCCCCCAGCAGAACAATGGAGTCCCCAGCGGGAGTGCTCTCCAGCACCCCCTCCAAGGACTCCAAGAAGGATGGATACTCTGACCAGCTGTTTGGTGCATAGGCACAAACAACAGTCAGGACCCGTTTCCCCCCACCCGAGGGAGGCTACCCTCTCGTCCACCGGGGTGAACCCCATCGTACAGGCGCCAAGCCGGGGGGGCAATAAGTATACTCACACCTGCTCGGCGCCTCTCACCGTGGGCAACTCCAGACTGGTTAGAGCGTCTGCCTCACAGTTCTGAGGACCCGGGTTCAATCCCCGGCTCCACCTGTGTGGAGTTTGCATGTTCTCCCTTGCCTGCGTGGGTTTTCTCCGGGCACTCCGGTTTTCTCCCACATCCCAAAAACATGCATTAATTGGAGACTCTAAATTGCCCGTATGTGTGAATGTGAGTGCGAATGGTTGTTTGTTTGTATGTGCCCTGCGATTGGCTGGCAACCGGTTCAGGGTGTACCCCGCCTCCTGCCCGATGACAGCTGGGATAGGCTCCAGCACGCCCGCGACCCTAGTGAGGAGAAGCGGCTCAGAAAATGGATGGATGTACAGTTTGCTTTGTAAACATTGTACAGTTTGCTTTGTTTGCATTTGCTTTCATTTTGCTTTCAATCAGCCCCTCTGAACAATTCCAAGTGACATAATATTGACAATTTGTTACTTTTTATTTCAGTTTTGATGTTTAATTCATTCAATACCATGTCTTGGCCCCATAATTGCTATTCTCACACGCAATAATGTGGTGACAGTTTTATTTACAGAATCACACACGAGAAGAAATATCAGGTTGAGTGATATTTTAAGCGAGTTACTGGAGTAGTTTTCCAAGTCAACAAAAACATGATTCTTCAATGAAATTAATGTGATTTCTCACATAGATTAATTCTGGATAATTTTACGAGGATTGGGTTGCTGCAGAAGCCTTGAGAGCAAAAAAACATTTGGAAATAAGTCTTGGGGGGAATCCCTATTCTGGCTGAGGATGGAGGATTGTTAACCTGACGTGCAAAAAAAAATAAATGTGCGCAGTGCAGTAACATTGCTCAATCGATTTACTGTAGTAGTAGTAGTAGTGGTGGTAGTAGTCGTATTTGCAGTTATTGGTGGTGGTCGTCGTAGTAGTATTAGTAGTAGTCATGATAGTAGCAATTGAAGTACAACCCCAATTCCAATGAAGTTGGGATGTTGTGTTAAATAAAAACAGAATACAATGATTTGCAAATCATGTTCAACCTATATTTAATGGAATACACTACAAAGACAAGATATTTAATGTTCAAACTGACAAACTTGATTGTTTTAAGCAAATAATTGTTAACTTAGAATTGTATGGCTGCAACACGTTCCCAAAAAGCCGGGACAGGTGGCAAAAAATACTGAGAAAGTTGAGGAATGCTCATCAAACACGTGTTTGGAACATCCCACAGGTGAACAGGCTCATTGGGAACAGGTGGGTGCCACCGATTGGCTAGAAAAGGAGCTTCCCTGAATTGCTCAGTCATTCACAAGCAAAGATGGGGCGAGGTTCACCTCTTTGTGAACAAGTGCGTGAGAAAATAGTCCAACAGTTTAAGGACAATGTTCCTCAACGTACAATTGCAAGGAATTTAGGGATTTCATCATCTACGGTCCATAATGTCAGCAAAAGGTTCAGAGAATCTGTAGAAATCACTGCATGTAAGCGGCAAGGCCGAAAACCAACATTGAATGTCCGTGACCTTCGATCCCTCAGGCGGCACTGCATCAAAAACAGACATCAATGTGTAAAGGATATCACCACATGGGCTCAGGAACACTTCAGAAAACCAATGTCAGTAAATACAGTGCGGCGCTACATCCGGAAGTGCAACTTGAAACTTTACAATGCAAAGCAAAAGCCATTTATCAACACCCTAAAATGCCGCCTGCCTTCTCTGGGCCCGAGCTCATCTAAGATGGACTGATGCAAAGTGGAAAAGTGTTCTGTGGTCCGACGAGTCCACATTTCAAATTGTTTTTGGAAATTGTGGATGTCGTGTCCTCCGGGCCAAAGAGGAAAAGAACCATGCGGACGCAAAGTTCAAAAGCCAGCATCTGTGATGGTATGGGGCTGTTAGTGCCAATGGCATGGGTAACTTACACATCTGTGAAGGCACCATTAATGCTGAAAGGTACATCCAGGTTTTGGAGAAACATATGCTGCCATCCAAGCAACGTCTTTTTCATGGAAGCCCCTGCTTAATTCAGCAAGACAATGCCAAACCACATTCTGCACGTGTTACAACAGCGTGGCTTCGTAGTAAAAGAGTGCGGGTACTAGACTGGCCTGCCTGCAGTCCAGACCTGTCTCCCATTGAAAATGTGACAAATACGACAACGGAAAACCCGGACTGTTGAACAGCTGAAGCTGTACATCAAGCAAGAATGGGAAAAAATTCCACCTACAAAGCTTCAACAATTAGTGTCCTCAGTTCCCAAACGTTTATTGAATGTTGTTAAAAGAAAAGGTGATGTAACCCTGGTAAACATGAGCCTGTCCCAGCTTTTTTGGAACGTGTTGCAGCCATCAAATTCAATGTTAATGATTATTTGCTAAAAACAATAGTTTATCAGTTTGAACATTAAATATCTTGTCTTTGTAGTGTATTCAATTAAATATAGGTTGAACATGATTTGCAAATCATTGTATTCTGTTTTTATTTATGTTTAACACAACGTCCCAGCCGGGCTGTTCGGTCCCTGTACGACCGGAGTCAGAGCTTGGTCCGCATATCCGGCAGTAAGTCGGACTCGTTTCCGGTGAGGGTTGGACTCCGCCAAGGCTGGCCTTTGTCACCAATTCTGTTCATAACCTTCATGGACAGAATTTCTAGGCGCAGCCGAGGCGTAGAGGGGGTCCGGTTTGGTGGCCTCAGTATTGCATCTCTGCTTTTTGCAGATGATGTGGTTCTGTTGGCTTCATCAAGCCGTGACCTCCAACTCTCACTGGAGCAGTTAACAGCTGAGTGTGACGCGGCTGGGATGGGAATCAGCACCTCCAAATCTGAGACCATGGTCCTCAGTCGGAAAAGGGTGGCGTGCCCTCTCCAGGTCGGGGATGAGATCCTGCCCCAAGTGGAGGAGTTCAAGTATCTTGGGGTCTTGTTCACGAGTGAGGGAAGAATGGAACATGAGATCGACAGGCGGATCGGTGCAGCGTCTGCAGTGATGCGGACTTTGTATCGGTCCGTTGTGGTAAAGAAAGAGCTAAGCCGAAAGGCGAAGCTCTCGATTTACCGGTCGATCTACGTTCCTACCCTCACCTACGGTCACGAGCTGTGGGTCGTGACCGAAAGAACAAGATCCCGGATACAAGCGGCCAAAATGAGTTACCTGTTGTTTTATTTATATCTCATTTATGGCAAAAAGAGAGGACCGTGTTTATGTCAGCCTATAGTGGGGGAAAAGGAATATAGTCAGCCACCGATTGTGCAAGTTCTCTCACTTAAAAAGATGAGAGGCCAGTTTTTTTTATTTTATTTTTTTTTATAAATCATAGGTACACCTCACCTATGAGAGAAAATGAGGGGGGGAAAAAATCCAGAAAATCACATTGTAGGATTTATAATGAATTAATTGGTAAATTCCTCAGTAAAATAAGTCACCTACAAACAAGCAAGATTTCTGGCTCTCACAGACCTGTAACTTCTTCTTTAAGAGGCTCATCTCTCCTCCACTTGTACCTGTTTTAATGGCACCTGTTTGAACTCGTTATCAGTACAAAAGACACCTGTCCACAACCTCAAATTGTCACACTCCAAACTCCACTATGGCCAAGACCAAAGAGCTGTTAAAAGGACAGACTTGAAATCAACTAAAGGAGCAAGTATTAGAAAATGGAAGACATATAAAACCACTGCTAATCTCCCTCAATCTGGGGCTCCACCCAAGATCTCACCCCGTGGGGTCACAAGAACAGTGAGCAAAAATCCCAGAACCACAGCAGGGGACCTAGGGAATGACCTGCAGAGAGCTGGGACCAAAGTAAGAAAGGCTAACATCAGTAACACACTACGTCACCAGGGACTCAAATCCTGCAGTGCCAGACGTGTCCCCTCTGCTTAAGACAGTACATGTCCAGGCCCGTCTGAAGTTTGCTTGAGAGCATTTGGTATACCTCACCTATGAGGTCTGGGAGAATGTCATATGGTCAGATGACACCAAAATAAAACGTTTTGGTAAAAATTCAACTTGTGTTTGGAGTACAAACCCTTCCACTGCCCTGTTGCATCCAAAGAACCCCATACCTACTGTGAAGCATGGGGGTGGAAACATAATGCTTTCTGGCTGTTTTCCTGCAAAGGGACCAGGACGACTGACCGGGGAAAGGAAAGAATGAATGGGGCCATGTATCATGAGATTTTGAGTGAAAACGTCCTCACGTTGTCCAGCTCCCTTGTGTCAACCATTGAGACCTTCAAGTTCCTGGGAATTACAGTCTCTCAGGACCTGAAGTGGGCGACCAACATCAACTCCGTCCTCAAAAAGGGCCAGCAGAGGATGTACTTCCTGCGGCTTCTGCCACCGCAGCTGCTGAGACAGTTCTACACAGCGGTCATCGAATCAGTCCTGTGTTCTTCCATCACAGTCTGGTTTGGTGCTGCTACAAAAAAGGACAAACTCCGACTGCAACGGACGATCAAAACTGCTGAAAGGATTGTCGGTACCCCCCGACCCACCATTGAGGACTTGCATGCTGCCAGAACTAAGACAAGGGCGTGCAAAATCCTCTCTGACCCTCCGCACCCCGGTCACCAGCTCTTCCAGCTCCTTCCCTCAGGTAGGCGCTACTGATCAATGCAAATTAGAACTAGTAGACATTCCAACAGCTTCTTCCCTCTTGCGATCAACTTCTTAAACACCTGACCTACAATTCCATTACAACATGCTGGTAATTTTTTGACTTGAGTTCGTTGTCACATTTCTGTGGGGCCAATTATGTATTACTCGTGCACTCACTGTGGTTGTCTCGCCATGCTGCACTATTTGCATATAGTGGCCACTCATGCCAGAGTAGCATCTGCTCCATTTGCACACTGATTGAGGAGTATCCGTAACATTTGCACAACCATTGTCCCAGATTATCGCACTACTCGTCACTTTAAACCGCATACACTCCTTGAAGTCTCAGTGCCCTTTGCACAATGGTCATTGCACCGGACTATTGCGATATTAGTCATTCGAACTGCTCTAAGTGCTAGAGGACTCTGCATCTTTTTGCACAATTGTTTTTTGTCAATGTCTTTATGTCTCCAAAGTGTTCTGTAAATTGACTGTCTGTTTTCGTACTAGAGCGGCTCCAACTACCGGAGACAAATTCCTTGTGTGTTTTTTGGACATACTTGGCAAATAAAGATGATTCTGAATCAGATTCTGATTCCATCAGCAAGGGCATTGAAAACGTGGCTGTCTTTCACCATGACAATGATCCCAAACACACCGCCCGGGCAACGAATGAGTGGCTTCAAAAGAAGCATTTCAAGGTCCTGGCGTGGCCTAGCCAGTCTCCAGATCTCAACCCCAGAGAAAATCTTCAGAGGGAGTTGAAAGTCTGTGACAGCCCCAAAACATCACTGCTCTCGAGCAGATCTGCATGGAGGAATGGGCCAAAACACCAGCAACAGTGAGTGAAAACTTTGTGAAGACTTACAGAAAACATTTAAAATCTGTCATTGCCAAGTATTGAGATTAACTTTTAATAATGACCAAATACTAATTTTCCACCATAATTTGCTAATAAAGCAAAAAAATAAAAAGTGATTTCATGGATTTTTTTTTCTAATTTTGTCTCTCATAGGTGAGGTATACCTATGATGAAAATTACAGGCCTCTCTCATCTTTTTAAGTAGGAGAACTTGCACAATTGGTGGCTGACTAAATACTTTTTTGACCCACCGTATACTATACCATTAGCAATAATGGGGAGGAGGAAGATGGTGGGGGGCATCGAGGGGGCTTGCAACAGGGTGCCATTTAAGGTATCACCGCCCCTGACTTGCAGTATGGGACACCGTGGTCATCTGATTTTGCACACTTTTCTGCGTGCCCGAATCATTTTTGCGCCACGGTCCGATTTTCAAGACATTTTGATGGAGCGTCATAGCTGCTGTCCAGCAAAACATAGGCGCCTGCACACTCCACGAAGCCTGCCGGGTTAGGGTTATGTGTGCCGCCTCGTTGGCGGTTACTGGGCGTACTCAAACACAGATGTCGGCTTCTGCCAATGTAGCGCCATTTGCGGACAACTTTCGTGTGCGCCACAGGCTCGCGGCTGTGTTCAACTAAAGTGAGGAACGAACAAATTAATTCGTGAAATGATTCTTCAGTACGTTCACTCAAACGATTGGATTGTTTGAACGAACCAGGAGGTGACGTGTGACATGCTCTGACACTGCGAGAGAATGAGAGATTTCCCAGACAAAATTTTGGCGGCCACGCTGAAAGATAAGATTAGCAATCCTTTGGCTTAATTTCCTCCTCATCCATTGTTTTTTCCTCTTACTACGGGGCTGATTATTATTGATTAATTTTTTCAAATGCCTGCTGATGCCAAGATACCATTGTGTCCGTTGTGGATCCACTTGACCATTTCATCGATGGATCTTTCGATCGCTTCATCATGCAAGCTAGCGGAGCCCACTATGACGACTGCGGCAATCCACTGAAAAGAGAGCTCGGAGCTGAATATTCAAGTCCTCTCCTCCATTGACAAAAAGCTGTTACTTCTCGATCTCTTACACCAGGAGATTAAGGAGTTCAAAACCATCTTGGAGTTCACGCACCAAGAAGTCAGAGAGCTACAAGAAGACTATGCCGAACTTCAGTCAGCCATGAAAGCGATGACAACGGAGGTAGAAGTTCAAGAAAAATAAAAAATAAATCAAAGCAATGCTGAATTTACAGTCAAGAAGCACATGGGATAACATTTTTCAGGCATTTCCGAGAGTACACCTGATAATCCAGATGCTCAAGTAAAAAAAACTTCATGTCGACAGTGCTGAATATCCGGGAGACACTCGCTAACATCACCTTCCACTGAGTTCACAGGCTCGGAGGACCGCGAGCAGGAAGTAATACCCATCCAATCATCGCCAAATTTGAACATTTACAGCAGAAAGTCTTTGTAAAGTCAAAAGGACGGGAGCTGAAGGGTACACAGCTTGGGATGAATGACCAGTTTCCACGCAAAATCAACAAGTGATGCAAACTTTTGTACCCTCTAATGAAGAATTACAGTTAACAAGGAAAACGCGCCTCACTGGTTGTGGACAAACTATACACAGATGGTCAACTGTTCCGCGATTCCAAAGTCACCCCTTGGCTCGTCTAATAGGAGTATTCTTTTCAAATACGTTTTAATATTTGGTATATAGTGTAGGAAAAAAATGAATGCAGCCCTAGGGGGGCACAAGCCAGTGCAAACTGTAGGCCGGTCCTAAGCCCGGATAAATGCAGAGGGTTGCGTCAGGAACGGCCTCCGGCTTAAAACTTTGCCAAACAAATAATTCCATACCGGATCGGTCGTGGCCCGGGTTAACAACGTCCGCCACCGGCGCCGTCAACCTGCAGGGCCCCGGTGGAAATTCAGCTACTGTGGGTCGAAGTCGAAGAAGAGGTGGAAAAAAAGCAAAAAGAAAAGCACAGAGCCTAGAACTGAATGTGAGGACTTTGAATGTTGGGACTATGACAGGAAAGTCTCGGGAGTTGGTTGACATTATGATTAGGAGAAAGGTTGATACATTGTGTGTCCAGGAAACCAGGTGGAAAGGCAGTAAGGCTAGAAGTTTAGGGGCAGGGTTTAAATTATTTTACCATGGTGTAGATGGGAGGAGAAATGGAGTCGGGGTTATTTTAAAAGAAGAGTTGGCTAAGAATGTCTTGGAGGTGAAAAGAGTATCAGATCGAGTGATGACGCTGAAACTTGAAATTGAGGGCGTTATGTGTAATGTGATTAGTGGCTATGCCCCACAGGTAGGATGTGACCTAGAGGTAAAAGAGAAATTCTGGAAGGAGCTAGACGAAGTAGTTCAGAGCATCCCAAACAGAGAGAGAGTCGTGATTGGTGCAGATTGTAATGGACATGTTGGTGAAGGTAATAGGGGTGATGAAGAAGTGATGGGAAAGTACGGCATCCAGGAAAGGAACTTGGAGGGACAGATGGTGGTAGACTTTGCAACAAGGATGCAAATGGCTGTAGTGAACACTTTTTTCCAGAAGAGGCACGAACATAGGGTGACCTACAAGAACAGAGGTAGAAGCACGCAGGTGGATTACATCTTGTGCAGACGATGTATTCTGAAGGAGGTTACCAACTGTAAGGTAGTGGTAGGGGACAGTGTGGCAAGACAGCATAGGATGGTGGTGTGTAAGATGACTCTGGTGGTGGGGAGGAAGATTAGGAAGACAAAGGCAGAGAAGAGAACCATGTAGTGGAAGCTGAGACGGGACGAGTGTTGTGCAGCTTTTCGAGAAGAGGTGAGACAGGGTCTCGGTGGACGGGAGGAGCTTCCAGAAGAATGGACCACTGCAGCCAAGGTGATCAAAGAGGCAGGCAGGAGAGTACTTGGTGTATCTTCTGGCAGGAAAGGAGAGAAGGAGACTTGGTGGTATAACCTCACAGTACAGGAAATCCTACAAGGAAAAAGGTTAGCCAAGAAGAAGTGGGACACTGAGAGGACCGAGGAGAGGCGAAAGGAATACATTGCGAAGCGACACAGGGCAAAGGCCAAACAAGAGGCATACGATGACATGTATGGCAGGTTGGACACTAAAAGAAGGAGAAAAGGATCTATACAGGTATGCCAGACAGAGGGATAGAGATGGGAAGGATGTGCAGCAGGTTAGGGTGATTAAGGATAGAGATGGAAATGTGTTGACTGGTGCCAGCAGTGTGCTAGCTAGATGGAAAGAATACTTCGAGGAGTTGATGAATGAGGAAAATGAGAGAGAAGGGAGAGTAGAAGAGGCAAGTGTGGTGGACCAGGAAGTGGCAATAATTAGTAAGGGGGAAGTTAGAAAGGCATTAAAGAGAATGAAAAATGGAAAGGCAGTTGGTCCTGATGACATTCCGTTGGAGGTATGGAAGCATCTAGGAGAGGTGGCTGTGGGGTTTTTGACCAGCTTGTAAAGTTGATGAGCCACACAATGAAGTTATGGGAAAGAGTAGTGGAGGCTAGACTCAGGACAGAAGTGAGTATTTGCGAGCAACAGTATGGTTTCATGCCTAGAAAGAGTACCACAGATGCATTATTTGCCTTGAGGATGTTGATGGAAAAGTACAGAGAAGTTCAGCAGGAGCTACATTGTGTCTTTGTAGATCTAGAGAAAGCCTATGACAGAGTACCCAGAGAGGAACTGTGGTACTGCATGCGGAAGTCTGGAGTGGCAGAGAAGTATGTTAGAATAATACAGGACATGTACGAGGGCAGCAGAACAGCGGTGAGGTGTGCTGTAGGTGTGACAGATGAATTTAAGGTGGAGGTGGGACTGCATCAGGGATCAGCCCTGAGCCCCTTCCTGTTTGCAGTGGTGATGGATAGGCTGACAGATGAGGTTTGACTGGAATCCCCGTGGACCATGATGTTTGCAGATGACATTGTGAAGTGCAGTGAAAGCAGGGAGCAGCTGGAGGAACAGTTAGAAAGATGGAGGCATGCACTGGAAAGCAGAGGAATGAAGATTAGCCGAAGTAAAACAGAATATATGTGCATGAATGAGAGGGGTGGTGGGGGAAGAGTGAGGCTACAGGGAGAAGAGATAGCAAGGGTGGAGGACTTTAAATACTTGGGGTCAACCGTCCAGAGCAATGGTGAGTGTGGTCAGGAAGTGAAGAAACGGGTCCAAGCAGGTTGGAACGGGTGGAGGAAGGTGTCAGGTGTGTTATGTGACAGAAGAGTCTCTGCTAGGATGAAGGGCAAAGTTTATAAAACAGTGGTGAGGCCAGCCATGATGCCCGGATGAGAGACAGTGGCACTGAAGAGACAACAGGAAGCAGAGCTGGAGGTGGCGGAAATGTAGATGTTGAGGTTCGCTCTCGGAGTGACCAGGTTGGATCAAATTAGAAATGAGCTCATCAGAGGGACAGCCAAGGTTCGATGTTTTGGAGACAAAGTTAGAGAGAGCAGACTTCGATGTTTTGGACCCGTCCAGAGGAGAGAGAGTGAGTATATTGGTAGAAGGATGATGAGGATGCAGCTGCCAGGCAAGAGAGCGAGAGGAAGACCAAAGAGAAGGTTGATGGATGTCGTGAGGGAAGACATGATGGCAGTTGGTGTTCCAGAGGAGACTGCAGGAGATATGCTTACATGGAAAAGGATGACGCGCTTTTTTCCACATCTGACCAATTTGTTGACTAATTCAACAATTATTATCGGTGGTGACTTTAATATAGTATTTAATCCAAACATAGACCGCTCAAATGAGAAAAAAAAAAAATCAAAACAATCACAGTCTTCCCGAATATTAGATGAATATATGCACGAATCCGGACTCGCCGACATATGGAGAATAAAAATCATACAAGAAGGTAATGCACTCTCTTTTCTTCGGTTCAACGCTCCTTCTCTAGAATTGACATCTTTTTCACAAAAAACTCAATTGCCCAAAACAGCACTTCCAAAATACATCCAATAATAGTTAGCGATCACGCTCCAATTTCTCTCTGCCTCAAACATGATACCTTCCCCAACCTGCCGCTGTAATAGTTCTCTACTGAAAGATCCAGAATTCGATATATTTGGAAAGGAAGGAATGGGGACATTTTCTACATATGAATGATTCCACAACTATATCCCCATCCTTACTTTGGGAAACCGGGAAAGCTTTAATTCGAGGCAAAATCATTTCTTACAAGAAAAAACAAGATAAAAAATGACCAAGAGAATTGGAGATGAAAATCAAACAAGTCACAGAGGAATATCCAATGATCCTTCCTCGATGTGCCGGCTCAGCAACTCCATATACCAGTTGACAACAACACAGGTTATACTAACAAATCAACTCACAGGTTCTTACAGGTGTTTAGACACCCACCGCATCACTCGTCAGTAGGACTGCCTTGCTCATTTTCCCCACATCCTGTCCTGCCCTTTTCTGTTCTCTCTGATCTCCTGATCTTGTTCTCTTGGTTAGTTATTGCATGTCCTAAACGGGTCGCCACAGCGCGTCATCCTTTTCCAATTAAGCCTATCTCCTGGATCCTCCTCTCGAACACCAACTGCCCTCAAGTCTTCCCCCATGACATCCATCAACCTTTTCTTTGGTCTTCCTCTAGCTCTCTTGCCTGGCAGCTCCATCCTCATCATCCTCATCATCCTTTGTCTCCAAAACATCGAACCTTGGCTGTCCCTCTGAAGAGCTAATTTCTAAATGTATCCAACCTGATCACTCCGAGAGCGAACCTCAACATCTTCATTTCCGCCACCTCCAGCTCTGCTTCCTGTTGTCTCTTCAGTGCCACTGTCTCTCATCCGTGCATCATGGCTGGCCTCACCACTGTCTGATGAACTTTGCCCTTCATCCTAGCAGAGACTCTTGTGTCACATAGCACACCTGACACCTTCCTCCACCCGTTCCAACCTGCTTGGACCCGTTTCTTCACTTCCTGACCACACTCACCATTGCTCTGGACGGTTGACCCCAAGTATTTAAAGTCCATATTAAAGTGCACATATATTCTGTTTTACTTCGGCTAATCTTCATTCCTCTGCTTTCCAGTGCATGCCTCCATCTTTCTAACGGTTCCTCCAGCTGCTCCCTGCTTTCACTGCAGATCACAATGTCATCTGCAAACATCATGATCCACGGGGATTCCAGTCTAACCTTATCTGTCAGCCTATCCATCACCACTGCTCAGGACTGATCCCTGATGCAGTCCCACGTCCACCTTAAATTCGTCTGTCACACCTACAGCACACCTCACCGCTGTTCTGCTGCCCTCGTACATGTCCTGTATTATTCTAACATACTTCTCTGCCACTCCAGACTTCCGCATGCAGTACCACAGTTCCTCTCTGGGTACTCTGTCATAGGCTTTCTCTAGATCTACAAAGACACAATGTAGCTCCTTCTGACCTTTTCTGTACTTTTCCATCAACATCCTCAAGGCAAATAACAGATCTGTGGTACTCTTTCTCTGCATGAAACCATACTCTTGCTCGCAAATACTCACTTCTTCCCTGAGTCTAGCCTCCACTACTCTTTCCCACAACTTCATTGTGTGGCTCATCAACTTTATTCCTCTATAGTTCCCACAGCTCTGCACATCACCCTTGTTCTTAAAAATGGGCACCGGCGCACCTTTCCTCCATTCCTCAGGCATCTTCTCACCTCTAGAATTCTATTGAACAAGCTGGTCAAAAACTCCACAGCCACCTCTCCTAGATGCTTCCATACCTCCACAGGAATGTCATCAGGACCAACTGCCTTTCCATTTTTCATCCCCTTTAATGCCTTTCTAACTTCCCCCTTACCAATTATTCCCACTTCCTGGTCCACCACACTTGCCTCTTTGACTCGCCCTTCTCTCTCATTTTCCTCATTCATCAACTCCTCAAAGTATTCTTTCCATCTATCTAGCACACTACTGGCACCAGTCAACATGTTTCCATCGCTATCCTTAATGACCCTAACCTGCTGCACATCCTTCCCATCTCTATCCCTCTGTCTGGCCAGCCTGTATAGATCCTTTTCTCCTTCTTTAGTGTCCAACCTGCCATACATGTCATCATATGCCTCTTGTTTTGCCTTTGCCACCTCTACCTTTGCCCTGTGTCGCATCGCAATGTATTCCTTTCGCCTCTCCTCGGTCCTCTCAGTGTCCCACTTCTTCTTAGCTAACCTTTTTCCTTGTATGATTTCCTGTACTTTGGGGTTCCACCACCAAGTCTCCTTCTCTCCTTTCCTGCCAGAAGATACACCAAGTACTCTCCTGCCTGCCTCTCTGATCACCTTGGCTGCAGTGGTCAAGTCTTCTAGAAGCTCCTCCCGTCCACCGAGAGCCTGTCTCACCTCTTCCCGAAAAGCTGCACAACACTCGTCCTTTCTCAGCTTCCACCACATGGTTCTCTGCTCTGCCTTTGTCTTCCTAATCTTCCTTCCCACCACCAGAGTCATTTTACACACCACCATCCTATGCTGTCGAGCCACACTCTTCCCCACCACTACCTTACAGTTGGTAACCTCCTTCAGATTATATCGTCTGCACAAGATGTAATCCACCTGCGTGCTTCTACCTCCGCTCTTGTAGGTCATCCTATGTGCGTGCCTCTTCTGGAAAAAAGTGTTCACTCACTACAGCCATTTGCACCCTTGTTGCAAAGTCTACCACCATCTGTCCCTCCAAGTTCCTTTCCTGGATGCCGTACTTACCCATCACTTCTTCATCACCCCTATTACCTTCACCAACATGTCCATTCCAATCTGCACCAATCACAACTCTCTCTCTCTCTCTGTCTGGGATGCTCAGAACTACTTCGTCTAGCTCCTTCCAGAATTTCTCTTTCACCTCGAGGTCACATCCTACCTGTGGCGCATAGCCACTAATCACATTATACATAACACCCTCAATTTCAAGTTTCAGCCTCATCACTCGATCTGATACTCTTTTCACCTCCAAGACATTCTTAGCCAACTCTTCTTTTAAAATAACCCCGACTCCATTTCTCCTCCCATCTTCACCATGGTCAAATAATTTCAACCCTGCCCCTAAACTTCTAGCCTTACTGCCTTTCCACCTGGTCTCCTGGACACACAATGTATCAACCTTTCTCCTAATCATCATGTCAACCAACTCCCGAGATTTTCCTGTCATAGTCCCAACATTCAAAGTCCCCACATTCAGTTCTCGGCTCTGTGCTTTCCTCTTCTCTTTCTGCCGAAGAACCCGCTTTCCACTACTTCTTCGACTTCGACCCACATTCGCTGAATTTCCAACGGCGCCCTGCAGGTTGACGGCGCCGGTGGCGGACGTTGTTAACCCGGGCCACGACCGAGCCAGTATGGAATTCTTTGGATGAACGCTCATATTTGTTTGGCAAAGTTTTAAGCCGGATGTCCTTCCTGACGCAACCCTCTGCATTTATCCGGGCTAGGGACCCAGTTTGCACTGGCTTGTGCCCCCCATAGGGCTGCATTTGTATTTACACAACATCCTATTTCAAAACAATGCATCATTTTCAGGTTCAAATGCGCTTCAGGTTAAAAGATGCCCCTAAAAAGTTATAACGTACACTTGGATCAGGCAAAAACACGGCTGCTTCATGAACTCCTGCAAAGCAAATATATCTTCATGGGATTTGACACCGTCTTCCTCTTAATTTAAGTGGCCATACTTTGGGGAATCATTTGTTTGTTCACAGTTTTGTTGTATTCAAATTGCAAAGCTTTTCTCAATTATTTCACATATTTGAGTGCTTTTTAAAAAATGTTTAATTGCAGCATAAAGAGTTGCTTTGAATTCAAACTACTATGCAGCCTCGGCACCTTTCCTCCGAAGGGTTAGAAAGATGGAGCCGATAAATAAATAGCACTTGCAGGCCAACAATTCCATGGATGTCAGCTGGTCCACGCGTTGCGTAAACTGCGCAACCTGCGTGATGACGTCTTTACTCCTATTTGGGTAGGCTCAGAGAATTGTTAACCGTTTCTTGATTCGGGGGTTGCCACCCCCCCCTGTCCAGAGTGGCAGCGGCCACCACATAGCTCCGCCCCTTCCGCAGACACAGATAGTACACATTGTAGGATGTTAATAACGTTATGTTAAATGTATCATCCAACGGGGCCCGTATATAAAACCAGAAATATTATTCAAATTAGAACGCATGCAACAAGTGAACCAACCTGCTCTGTGTAGCACACTTCGAGGTTGCAGATTGAACGCGGCGTCCAGTCGTTGACGTCGTGGCTCCTTCTCCTCTTTCGGTCCACAAAGTTCCTCCCCGTACTCCGCTGCCCTTCTTGCCCACATTTTCACACGACGACCGCAACACTTTCCGCCCTCGGTTGGAGGGATGAGAAAAGCAAGTGCAAATCACATATGTGAAACAAATAGATCAAGATGAAGATTTGGACACTGCGGATTAAACAGTATGTTCGTTAAAATGGCAAAGCACCAAAATCAACAAGAAAACAGCACAGTGTGAAAATGTGTAACTTCAGGAGAGGAAATGTGTGTTGAAACATGATTAGATGACAGATTAATAATAACGATAATCGTTACAGGACATTATTTCAGCCTCTCGGACAAACAAAGCTTATCGAATTTAGTTGTTCTTTTGTTTTATTAACCACATTTTAGCGTTAGCTGCGATTGGCTGGCAACCGGTTCTGGGCGTGCCCCGCCTCCTGCCCGAAGACAGCTGGGATAGGCTCCGGCACGCCCGCGACCCTCGTGAGGAGAAGCGGCTCCGAAAATGGATGGATGGATGGATGGATGGATTTTAGTGTGAGTATATATTGTGGTCCCCACGCCTTACTCGTAGGTGGCGGAAAGAAAACCACTTTACCTCACGCGTGATCTCTGCTGAGCGAAGTTTTGATCACAAACGCGACTCTTTGTTAGCGAGCTAGGCTAAAATAAGCTAGGCTAGGCCGAGAAGCTTCAACGTGCACGAGACCGAACACGAAGATTGCACGAATGATGTTTTCGTCCACTAAAGTCGTGATCACGGGGCGTCCCGGGTCGAGGATGAGGAACATTCGGTGTAAATTCAGGAAGACTTGCTGAAACCGCCCCTCCTCCCGCATCGCCAGAAGGGAAAGGCGATGTATTATTACCCGTGATCCTTTACGACAGAAATATTTAAAGGGACAGGCCACCGACTCGGAGCCAACTGAAGTCAAGCTAGCCGCCCCTAGTTTTGTTCATACGATGCATTACGGTAAGAAGCCGCCAACAAGCGGCGAAAGCCACCTTCAAAATAAAAGCCTGACAATAATTGCCCTCCAGCCACCTTCAAAATAAAAACCTCACGACAATTCATTCGAATCTTGAGACGCATTCAAAATGTAGGTTGATTTGAAATCCGCATACATGACTGCAAGTAGTATATCTTTAAAAAATAATAATAACAGGGGCCTCATGTCCAAAAGGTGCGTACGCACAAAAACGTGGCGGCTAAGTTGAGATGTATCACGAGTGACATGAGCGTGGAAATGTGCGGTCCCTCACGCCAACTGCACGGCTGGCGTACGCAGGTTTCTGCAGCTGTTGGTGCTTTGGCGACACTTCGAGGTGATGCTGGGAAAACAATTAGCACTGATGAACCATTCATGCCCGGCAACATTTGATTTCAACAACGCCACTGAGGCAAGGACTCAGAATTCAATTGTATTGAATGAACCACTGATATTTGTGAGGACACCTATTAATCGATCAAGGCGATCATTTCTCATTCCTTGTGACTCCAGCACATGCACTGAAAAAAAAAAAGTCCTTTGAATGTACTTCATTTGAACATGCACATGGGTTGCACATGATTAAATGACAAAGGGCGAGAAAAGTGAAATATGTGAATAATGTAATAAATCAATGAATAATGTAAATGTAAAAAAAAAAAATGTTAAAAATGTATATTTCCCCTCGCAACCCTAAACAGGATTAGTGTTACGGAAAATGAATGTACAGTATAATTTTTGCATTTGTAAATCATAATAAAGCAACCGTCTTGCAGATGTCTCCTATTGCTTTATTGCTATTTCGATAAGGAACACCATGAAAACTAGAAAAAAAATATTTGGTCAAATATTGTAATATAAATGGAGTACGTATGAGTGTTAAAGTGTTCATTTTGAAAGCAAACAAAAAAAAAAAAAATCATATTTACTGACCATCCATTTTCTGAGCTGTTTCTCCTCCCGCGGGTCGCACGTTGAAGCTCCTCGGCCTAGCCTAGCCTAGCCTAGCTTATCTTATTTTAGCTTAGCTTAGCTTAGTTTAGCTTGCCAACAAAGAGACACGTTGGCGAGCAACACTTCGCTAAGCAGAGATCAAGCGGGAGGTAAAGGGTTCTTCTTTCCGCCACCGACTAGTAAGGAGTGGGAACCACAATACCTAATGCTAACGCTGAAATGCAGTTTAAAAACAGCAACTCAATTCTATCAGCTTTGTACGGAGCCCCCCTGGTGCCAAGGTATGAGAAAAAATAACGTTGATTGATCATTTGTAAATTGAGGGTACGCTTTACTAAATTGAGGGTACAGTTTGCCAAACTGAGGGAACAGAAATTTTTCCCATACCTTGGCACAGGGGGGCTCTGTTGCTTTGTTTGTCTGAGGTACTGAAATAATATCCTGTAATGATTATTTTATGAATCGTTATTATCTCTTAATCTGGATTCTGAATCCTTTTGTTGAATAATGTCTATAAAAACAAACTTTTTCTCTCCCTAGGTCACAAATTAGCTGTCTTCTTTCTGTCTTTGATTTTGTACAATACATAATTACATATTCGACTGTTTCCCCTCGTTGACAATAACAACAACAATTCCATTGCAACATGCTGGCAATTTTTTGTCTTGAGTTTGTTGTCACATTTATGTCGGGCCAAGTATATATTACTCGTTAGTCTCGCCACGCTGCACTATTTGCATATACTGGCCACTCCTGCCAGAGTAGCATCTGCTCCATTTGCACACTGACTGAGGAGTATCTGCAACATTTGCACAATCGACATTGTCCCAGACTGTCGTACTACTCGCTTGACGTCTCGGCGCCCTTCGCACAATGGTCATTGCACCGGACGATTGCAATATTAGTCATTCGAAGTGTTCTAAGTGCTAGAGGACAATTGTCACAAATTTCTTTTTTACCGGCATTACCCGATAACTAGCAACCCTTTATTGTTCAGTGACTGTTTTTCTCTACGTCTTTATGTCTCCAAAGTGTTCTCTGTCAATTGACTGTCTCTTGTCGTACTAAAGCGGCTCCAATTACCGGAGACAAATTCCTTGTGTGTTTTTTGGCAAATAAAGATGATTCAGATTCTGATAATCACATCTACCACGTCGGTGCTTTGCCATTTTACCTAACGTACTGTTTAACCCAGAATGTCCAAATCTTAATCTTGATATCATTGTTTCCCATGTCCAATTTTCACTTGCTTTTCTCATCCCTCCAACCAGCCGGACAGAATAGGGTTTTAGGGGAGAGACAGAAGGACAGAGTGGACAAGGGGTGTAGGGGTGAAAACCACCGCAGGAACCGATCCCGGGAACCAAAATCTTCAAACCCAAACAATTCCGGGAGAATTGTTAAACGTGAACGTGGGACAATCTGCGCGAGTGTATTATCTATACATGTGGTAGGTAGATAACTCTCAGAAATATAATGTCTAATGGAAACTTTATTTCTGTGTAGCTGATAATATGAAGTTGTGTTAGGAGGTATTATGTATTGAACATGTTGTATCTGAGTTCAGCATAGAAAAAACGGAAGGGAATATATCGTTAAACGTTGAAGCACGAGTAGCATGCGAACTTTTTGATGGAAATGTTCAAATTTGGCGATGATTGGACAGGGATGACTCACTGCTCGCGGTCCTCCTAGCCTGTGGAAGGTGATGTTAGCGAGTGTCTCCTTTGGGATTTTCAGCACTGTCGACAGGAAGTTTTTTTTACTTGAGCCTCTGGATTATCAGGTATACTCTCGGAAATGCCGGGAAACATGAGGTTATCCCGCATGCTTCTTGACAGCATTGCTTTTTTGATTTTGATTTCTTGAGACCTTTCATGGCTGAGTGTAGTTCGGCATTGTCTTCTTTTAGTTCTCGACGCGTGAACTCCAAGCTGGTTTTGAACTCCTTCATCTCCTGGTGTAATAGATCGAGAAGTGATAGCTTCTTGTCAATGGACAATATGGGCGTCGGGAGAGCAAAGTTTTTTAGTAGGATACTCGAATACGAAACTGTTTGATAGCTACAGCCGTCAAATTTTCAGAGGTGTATGTGGACATAAATAGGAATGTGCTCATAAATTTTGGTGAAGATCGGCCGGCATTTTTGGACATAAAGTGACGTAACGGAGGTGGCTATATCATTCCCGTCGATCCACCTCGCGAATGTACGCTCCCTACCCAACAAAATGGACGAGCTTCATCTTCTGTTAAAGACCAGTAAAGACTTCGGACGTTCCGCGGCCATGTGCTTCACGGAGACCTGGCTTTGCGACGCTGTACCCGATGGCGCCGGTTTCCACATTCATCGAGCGGACCGCGACATGGAATCCTCGGGGAAAACAAAGGGCGGCGGGATATGCCTCTATATCAACCAAAAATGGTGTACGGACGTCACGGTGCTCAGCACACACTGCAGCCCGCATTTGGAGTCGCTATTGTTAAACTGTAAACCATTCTACTCGCCACGTGAGTTCGCATCCTTCATCCTGACTGCAGCCTACATCCCGCCTCAAGCTAACACGAACGCCGCACTGCTAACGCTCGCCGAACAAGTCAACGAAATTGAAAAAAAACACCCGGACTCACCCCTCATTATTCTCGGGGACTTTAACAAAGCTAAACTCGACCACGAACTCCCTAAATACAAGCAGCACATCGACTGTCCTACCAGGGAAAATAATACTTTAGACCACTGCTACACTACGGTAAAAACCGCATACCGTGCTATTCCTCGTGCAGCCCTGGGCTCGTCTGATCACTGCTTAATTCACTTCATACCGACGTACAGGCAAGAACTTAAATGCGCGAAGCCTACAGTGAAAACAGTGAAAAAGTGGACAAATGAAGCCAAGATGGAACTTCAAAGCTGTTTAGACTGCACAGACTGGAGTGTCTTTGAAAATTCAGCTGGTAGCCTGGATGAATATACGGACACTGTCACATCCTATATCAGTTTTTGTGAAGAGGTCTGTGTACCAACAAAATCTTTTCGCGCATTCAACAACAACAAGCCGTGGTTCACTGCTAAACTGAAACAGCTTCGCCAAGCTAAGGAGGACGCATATCAGAGCGGGGACAAGGCCGTGTATAATCGAGCTAGAAACCAGCTTACTAAAGAAATTAACATTGGAAAAAGAAACTATGCAGCAAAGTTGGAAAAACAGTTTAGCGCAAACGACTCTAAATCAGTCTGGCATGCATTCCAACCACTGACTAATTACAAGCGACGATCCCCCCAAGCTGAGAACAATAGCACACTAGCCAACGACTTGAATACCTTCTACTGCAGATTTGAAAAGGACACTTTCAACCCCACACTCATCCGGACGCACCCCCGACCACAATCACACCTCTGACTTCTGCGTTAACCATTCATGAACAGGATGTGAGACGCATCTTCAAACAACAAAAGATGAACAAAGCGGCAGGCCCGGACCATGTGTCCCCTTCCTGCCTCAAAGTCTGCGCGGACCAGCTCGTTCCAGTCTTCACTCAGATCTTCAATAGATCTTTGGAACTGTGCGAAGTTCCATCCTGTTTCAAACGCTCCACCATCATTCCAGTCCCCAAGAAACCTGCAATCTCGGGTCTGAATGACTACAGGCCTGTCTCTTTGACATCTCTGGTCATGAAGTCCTTTGAACGTCTTGTGCTGGACCACCTCAAGAGTGTCACAGGTCCCCTGCTGGACCCCCTGCAGTTTGCTTACCAAGCAAACAGGTCTGCGGATGATGCAGTCAACATGGGACTGCACTTCATCCTAGAACACCTCGACAGTGCAGGGACCTACGCGAGGATCCTGTTCGTGGACTTCAGCTCAGCGTTCAACACCATCATCCCTGAACTCCTTTCATCCAAGCTTCTCCAGCTCAGCGTCTCACCTGCCATCTGCCAGTGGATTTACAGCTTTCTGACGGGCAGGACACAGCAGGTCAGGCTGGGGGAGGCCACCTCATCCACACGCAGCATCAGCACTGGGGCGCCCCAAGGTTGTGTCCTCTCTCCGATGCTCTTCTCTCTCTACACGAACGACTGCACCTCAGCGAACCCGACTGTCAAACTCCTCAAGTTTGCAGATGACACCGCTGTCATCGGCCTCATCAAGGACGGTGACGAGTCTGCATATCGACAGGAAGTGGAGCGGCTGGAGCTGTGGTGCGGCCGACACAACCTGGAGCTGAACACGCTCAAGACTGTAGAGATGATCGTGGACTTCAGGAGGCATTCTTAGGGTGTCAAACAGTGCCTGAGAGATTGCCGATTTGTCAGCCCACAAGGCCAGGATGACGTTGTCTGTTGGGCAGTCATGCAAATGAATTCCACCAGCAACATTGGGGCCGTAGCGATCTTCGTACGGTGGTTGGACAAGATGGCAGAGAAACGTGTCAAGTTCTCTAAGTCGGTTCAGCGGTGGCGAGGTGGCTACAGGGGACTCGGCGGTGTCGTCAATGGGTGTGTCGTTACTTGAAGGAGTGCGGCCTGACAGGTCGCCGGCCTCCGAGTGGTCCAACACCAGGCACCGGCCTGAGGACAGTTCCCGAGTTGGTGGTGGTGGTAATGCCTGTTCCACCTGCGCCCACAGCTAAAGATTTTTGTAATCAATTAGTGGCTCGAACCGGCGGAGCAGGTCTTGGCTGATGAGCAGGGGGACGGTTTCATAGTTAAGGTGTTCAGCTCGGTATTAGTCACACAGATAGTTAGTGCGCAGCGTTTCAGTTGAAGGTCGCGGCCACTGGCTTGTAGCAATGGCAGAAGTTGATTGAACACAGCACGGGACATAACAGTGAATTCTGCTGCAGGGTCAATCAGAGCTTCTCGGACAAGTTCATGCTCAAGTGCAACAGATAAATAGAACTTTCGGGAAGTACCTTTCGCAGTTTGTTCACCCAAAAGCTGTCGGAATGGCAGAACGTTATTTAGGAGCGTGATGTCACGCGAGTCACGGGCCTCGCCTGGGTCTAAGTCAGACTATTAGGAGGGCACGAGAGGGGTTTAGGGATTGCTCGTCACAAAGTGGTCCGGTAAGGTTATGGTGAGGTGAGGTCGTCGAAGAGTCGGCCGGGGTCACGGAGGCACTTGGCAGGTCATTAGGGGAACAACGGTGGTTACCTGGTTGACATATTGCATCCTCTGTGGTCCTGTGTGACTAAGTCAGGCCTCGTCATAATGATGGGTCCCGCTTTTTGTCTTTGGACAAGCTGCGGAGCACCTCAAGTAATTCTTCTACCACGGCACTAAATTTCCGTTGGGAGCTGTTGGTTCGGGAGCCCTTTTCCTAGTCGTCACTTGTCGTTTTAGGGTCTCGGTTGGACGAATCAGATTTAGGCTGGTCATTACGTGTACCCTGTTTCGACATGCAAGTTTGGCGCGAATTAGAGCTGCGGTCATTCCATGATTTTGATTTGTCGTTGAATTGCCGTTGTAGCTCACGAGGACCATTGTTGTACGTGGGCCGAGATTGGTTGTATGGGTTAAACGACTTCTTTTGATTGTCGGGTTTAACATCGGCAGAACGTGGTGTGTCAGTCACACGCGGCCAGTTCAAGCCGTTGGGCACTGGACAGTGTGCGCGTTCACGCTTTGACTCTTGTTGTCTCTGTGACCTGACTCTGGGATTTACACTTCCAGCAATTCAAGGATACTTACATATTATTTGAAATGTGAAAAAATGAGCAGGATTACTTTGATAAAAGAAAGCGTAAACCCTCCAAGTGTGTGTCTGTGTGTGTGTGTGGAAATGATGAAATCACGGTCAGCGCTCATTGGTTAGTATTCGGGGCTTCGTTGCCAGGCAGGAGGAACAAAAAACATTTTGCTCTTCGGTTGTGTTCACCGGGGGCCTCTCCATCTAAATTCGTAGTCCCTGGATGGATCGCATACAAGCCAATCGGGTGTCGGAAACTGACAACTTATCAAAATTCACTTCCAGAACAGTTTGTCCAAATTTGTCTGAATTGCTATATTATTATAAAATTGTGTCAAGAATATTAGGCGGGAAAGTTATTGCAGTCTATTATGTAATGGGATGAAAATGATTCTGCATAATGTTAAATTGCAGAACATAATCATTATTCTGTCTAATTGTGAATAAATTATGGCTTCAATATCTATTTTATAAAATAAAATAACTGAATACAATGCTGTAAATGCCTTTATTTTGACATTTGTACATTCTTTGAGGGTGGCTGCCAGGGTAGAGGCGACACTTGTTTTCATCACCACACAAGATGTGAGCATAAAAGCGGTTGAAATGGTAATCTGTATTAAATGTTGATTAATATTCTTATCAATACAGTAAAATGTTGAGATGATTCACTTGATCGACAGTTTAATGCCTATCACGCCTTTCATATTAATTCATTGTAGTCGAGGCTATGAAAGAGAAATTCTGGAAGGAGCTAGACGAAGTAGTTCTGAGCATCCCAGACAGAGAGAGAGTTGTGATTGGTGCAGATTGTAATGGACATGTTGGTGAAGGTAATAGGGTGATGAAGAAGTGATGGGTAAGTACGGCATCCAGGAAAGGAACTTGGAGGGGCAGATGGTGGTAGACTTTGCAACAAGGATGCAAATGGCTGTAGTGAACACTTTTTTCCAGAAGAGGCACGAACATAGGGTGACCTACAAGAGCGGAGGTAGAAGCACGCAGGTGGATTACATCTTGTGCAGACGATATAATCTGAAGGAGGTTACCAACTGTAAGGTAGTGGTGGGGAAGAGTGTGGCTCGACAGCATAGGATGGTGGTGTGTAAAATGACTCTGGTGGTGGGAAGGAAGATTAGGAAGACAAAGGCAGAGCAGAGAACCATGTGGTGGAAGCTGAGGCAGGACGAGCGTTGTGCAGCTTTTCGGGAAGAGATGAGACAGGCTCTCGGTGGACGGGAGGAGCTTCCAGAAGACTGGACCACTGCAGCCAAGGTGATCAGAGAGGCAGGCAGGAGAGCACTTGGTGTATCTTCTGGCAGGGAAGGAGAGAAGGAGACCTGGTGGTGGAACCTCACAGTACAGGAAATCCTACAAGGGAAAAAGGTTAGCCAATAAGTAGTGGGACACTGAGAGGACCGAGGAGAGGCGAAAGGAATACATTGCGATGAGACATAGGGCAACGCTAGAGGTGGCAAAGACCAAAGAATAGGCATATGATGACATGTATGGCAGGTTGGACACTCAAGAAGGAGAAAAGGATCTCTACAGGCTGGCCAGACAGAGGGATAGAGATGGGAAGGATGTGCAGCAGGTTAGGGTGATTAAGGATAGAGATGGAAATATGTTGACTGGTGCCAGCTTGATGGAAAGAATACTTCGAGGAGTTGATGAATGAGGAAAATGATAGAGAAGGGAGAGTAGAAGAGGCAAGTGTGGTGGACCAGGAAGTGGCAATGATTAGTAAGGGGGAAGTTAGAAAGGCATTAAAGAGGATGAAAAATGGAAAGGCAGTTGGTCCTGATGACATTCCTGTGGAGGGATGGAAGCATCTAGGAGAGGTGGCTGTGGAGTTTTAGACCAGCTTGTTCAAAAGAATACTAGTGCGTGAGAAGATGCCTGAGGAATGGAGGAAAAGTGTACTGGTGCCCATTTTTAAGAACAAAGGTGATGTGCAGAGCTGTGGGAACTATAGAGGAATAAAGTTGATGAGCCACACAATGAAGTTATGGGAAAGAGTAGTGGAGGCTAGACTCAGGACAGAAGTGAGTATTTGCGAGCAACAGTATGGTTTCATGCCTAGAAAGAGTACCACAGATGCATTATTTGCCTTGAGGATGTTGATGGAAAAGTACAGAGAAGTTCAGCAGGAGCTACATTGTGTCTTTGTAGATCTAGAGAAAGCCTATGACAGAGTACCCAGAGAGGAACTGTGGTACTGCATGCGGAAGTCTGGAGTGGCAGAGAAGTATGTTAGAATAATACAGGACATGTACGAGGGCAGCAGAACAGCGGTGAGGTGTGCTGTAGGTGTGACAGATGAATTTAAGGTGGACGTGGGACTGCATCAGGGATCAGCCCTGAGCCCCTTCCTTTTTGCAGTGGGGATGGATAGGCTGACAAATGTGGTTAGACTGGAATCCCCGTGGACCATGATGTTTGCAGATGACATTGTGATCTAATATGGACTTTAAATACTTGGGGTCAACCGTCCAGAGCAATGGTGAGTGTGGTCAGGAAGTGAAGAAACGGGTCCAAGCAGGTTGGAACGGGTGGAGGAAGGTGTCAGGTGTGCTATGTGACAGAAGAGTCTCTGCTAGGATGAAGGGCAAAGTTTATAAAACAGTGGTGAGGCCAGCCATGATGCCCGGATGAGAGACAGTGGCACTGAAGAGACAACAGGAAGCAGAGCTGGAGGTGGCGGAAATGAAGATGTTGAGGTTCGCTCTCGGAGTGACCAGGTTGGATCAAATTAGAAATGAGCTCATCAGAGGGACAGCCAAGGTTCGATGTTTTGGAGACAAATGCTGTGCTCTTGTTGATTGTTTTGGGTTTCTCCCTTTTTTTCCCCCACCCTATCTCCTCAGACAAGGCATTCAACTCTGTTCCTCTCCCTGCACCTGACCATGTCACCGAGAGACGGACCTGCTCTCAACACCAGGAGACGTGGACGAAGACAGAGACGCAGGATCTGGGGCCGCGGCCGGTGCGCAGAGCGGGCGACGCCGCCGCTCAACGAGCAGCCCTCGTGGCACTCTCTGACCGAGGGCAGCCGGACGGCCAGCGTTCCGGCGGTGAAGATGGAGCCGGCCGTCCCGTGCTGAAAGCACGGAAGTCACGGGGCGGGAGCCAGGGAAGCGTTGCAGTTTTTTTCCCCCACCGAGGCCGTGTCGCTTGGGCCATTTTTTGCTTTCGGTTGCGATCATTTTGTTTCTGGGAGGTTCCCAATTATTCAAGACATTTCAATTCTTTTTCATGGGGGAAATGGATTTGATATTTGATAAGTCATCCTCACTTTTTAAGAGGTGTAGTTTATTAAGGATCACATATACACTTTACAGTTTACCACCAAAAGTCAGTTTCTTTACAGTCTATTTCTGTCAATCATTCACTTATTTGATATTGACATCACGAAAAACATTTGACCAAATGCATGCATTGCTTAAAGGAAGTATGGGTCTTCATGGTCCATATTTCACAAACAAGTTCATTTTAGGTATTTTTCCTGTATGTATTTTATATATCGTATCTGTCAGGTGGAATCTCCTCACCTTCAAAAGTTCAATAAGCAAATGTAATCGGCTCCTGCTCGTTATGTGTCAGGCTGTGACAGGCTGATGTCCAAAATGTGGACGGGCCAAAATCTGGTTGAAAATCAAATATTTCATCAGTAAACGATTAGAAAATGACTACTGGCTACTATTAAACATTTACATTTTCATTAAAAGCTTCTTGATCACTGCTGTTCTCACCAGCACACTTGTGTGTCTTAGCCTGATACTTATAAGAGAAACGTTGACCACAATCGGAGCAGGAAAAAGGTTTCTCACCAGTGTGAGTTCTTGTGTGTATTTTTAAGCTTCCCTTCACGGAGAATCTTTGACCACAAACGGCGCAGGAAAAAGGTTTCTTACCAGTGTGCGTTCTGGTGTGCATTTTTAAGTTTCCCTTTTGAGAGAATCTTTGACCACAAACTGAGCAGCAAAAAGGTTTCTCACCAGTGTGGGTTCTTGTGTGTTGTGTTAAGTTTCCCTTCCGAGGGAATCTTTGACCACAAACTGAGCAGGACAAAGGTTTCTCACCGGTGTGAGTTCTTGTGTGTATTTTTAAGCTTCCCTTCACAGAGAATCTTTGACCACAAACGGAGCAGGAAAAAGGTTTCTCTCCAGTGTGTGTTCTTGTGTGTATTTTTAAGTTTCCTTTCCGAGTGAATCTTTGACCACAAACTGAGCAGGAAAAAGGTTTCTCACCAGTGTGGGTTCTCGTGTGTATTTCTAAGCTTCCCTTCACAGAGAATCTTTGCCCACAAACTGAGCAGGCAAAGGGTTTCTCACCAGTGTGCATTCTTGTGTGTATTTTTAAGCTTCCCTTTTCAGAGAATCTTTGACCACAAACGGAGCAGGAAAAAGGTTTCTCACCAGTGTGTGTTCTTGTGTGTATTTTTAAGCTTTCCTTCACAGAGAATCTTTGACCACAAACTGAGCAGGAAAAAGGTTTCTCACCAGTGTGGGTTCTCGTGTGTACTTTTAAATATCCCTTCTGAGTGAATCTTTTACCACAAACTGAGCAGGAAAATTTTTTCTCACCAGTGTGAATTTTTGTGTGTATTTTTAAGCTTCCCTTCACAAAGAATCTTTGACCACAAACTGAGCAGGAAAAAGGCTTCTCACCAGTGTGGGTTCTTGTGTGGCTTGTCAAGTGTCCCTTGTGAGAGAACCTTTGACCGCAATCTGAGCAGGAAAAAGGTTTCTCACCAGTGTGGGTTCTCACGTGGTGTTTCAAAATGCTCTTATAAGCAAATGTTTTCCCACACTGAGAACATTTCCATTGTTTTTTGTCAGTGTGACATGTCATATCACCTTCCGACTGTTCATCATCATCATCATCTTCATCAGTGTGAGTAGAGTGTGACGTCATGTCGTCACTATCTGACAGTGGCGCTAAGTGGCCGTCTGCTTGTGATCCTCCACAGCGGTCTCCATCACCTTCTGTTGCCATGTGTTGACTTGACCTGCTGCTTGGAGGCCCCGCCCCTCTGCTCTCCTCACTTTGACCTTCATCTTCACTCTTCAAAGGCACACCAGTCGATGGAGACTTGGTGATATCCTCCTCTTCCTGTTTGATGTGGGGGCGTGCGTCTTCCTCCTCTTTTTTTATCAAAATGGGCTCCACTTCCTCTTTGATGTGAGGGGGCTCTGGTTCCTGCCGCTCAGGACGAAGATGTTCACTGTTGTCTGCAAGACACGAAGACAAACACACATGGTTTGGCAAGTCTTTACTAACGTGACTTTAATTTTGTGTATTATGGTTTATATGAGCAAGACACCAATACTTCTAACTGCTCCCCGGGCGCTTATGTTGCCCCCAGCTCCAGTGTGTGCCACTAACAAGTGTGTGTGTTTGCTGTGTTCACTACTGTGATGGGTAAATGCAGAGGAACAATTGTGCATATGATCACAATGAATAAAGATGATTCTGTTTTTTTTTTTTTTAGTTTATCCTTGGGCAGCCATGGGAAAGACTTGCCTATTCCCATTTTTCTGTTACATGGCAAGAAATGTTCAGTGTTTTGAATACATTTTAATGTCAAAATATTGTATATCATATGTAGTGTCTTAAATTGAGACTTACCAAACTTACGCTGAAAAGCAGAATGCTCTTGTGTGTGTGTTTGTGGGTGCGGGGAGGAGGGAAGTAAATAAATCTTTTCCTTTGGGCTTGTCCCATTAGGGGTCGCCACACGCGTCATCCTTTCCCATGTAAGCCTATCTCCTGCATCCTCCTCTCGAACACCAACTGCCCTCATGTCTTCCCTCACGACATCCATCAACCTTCTCACCACTGTTTTATAAACTTTGCCCTTCATCCTAGCAGATGTCACGTAACACACACGACACCTTCCTCCACCCGTTCCAACCTGCTTGGACCCGTTTCTTCACTTCCTGACCATCTTCTCACGCACTAGAATTCTGTTGAACAAGCTGGTCAAAAACTCCACAGCCACCTCTCCTAGATGCTTCCATACCTCCACAGGAATGTCGTCAGGACCAACTGCCTTTCCATTTTTCATCCTCTTTAATGCCTTTCTAACTTCCCCCTTACTAATCATTGCCACTTCCTGGTCCACCACACTTGCCTCTTCTACTCTCCCTTCTCTATCATTTTCCTCATTCATCAACTCCTCGAAGTATTCTTTCCATCGAGCTAGCACACTGCTGGCACCAGTCAACATATTTCCATCTCTATCCTTAATCACCCTAACCTGCTGCACATCCTTCCCATCTCTATCCCTCTGTCTGGCTAGGCTGTATAGATCCTTTTCTCCTTCTTTAGTGTCCAACCTGCCATACATGTCATCATATGCCTCTTCTTTGGCCTTTGCCACCTCTACCTTTGCCCTGTGTCGCTTCGCAATGTATTCCTTTCGCCTCTCCTCGGTCCTCTCAGTGTACCACTTCTTCTTAGCTAACCCTTTTCCTTGTATGAGTTCCTGTACTTTGGGGTTCCACCACCAAGTCTCCTTCTCTCCTTTCCTGCCAGAAGATACACCAAGTACTCTCCTACCTGCCTCTCTGATCACCTTGGCTGCAGTGGTCCAGTCTTCTGGGAGCTCCTCATGTCCACCGAGAGCCTGTCTCACGTCTTCCCGAAAAGCTGCACAACGCTCGTCCTGCCTCAGCTTCCACCACATGGTTCTCTTCTCTGCCTTTGTCTTCCTAATCTTCCTCCCCACCACCAGAGTCATCTTACACACCACCATCCTATGCTGTCTAGCCACACTCTCCCTTACCACTACCTTACAGTTGGTAACCTCCTTCAGATTATATCGTCTGCACAAGATGTAATCCACCTGCGTGCTTCTACCTCCGCTCTTGTAGGTCACCCTATGTTCGTGTCTCTTCTGGAAGAAACTGTTCACTACAGCCATTTGCATCCTTGTTGCAAAGTCTACCACCATCTGTCCCTCCAAGTTCCTTTCCTGGATGCCGTACTTACCCATCACTTCTTCATCACCCCTATTTCCTTCACCAACATGTCCATTACAATCTGCACCAATCACGACTCTCTCTCTGTCTGGGATGCTCAGAACTACTTCGTCTAGCTCCTTCCAGAATTTCTCCTTCACGTCTAGGTCACATCCTACCTGTGGGGCATAGCCACTAATCACATTACACATAACGCCCTCAATTTCAAGTTTCAGCCTCATCAATCGATCTGATACTCTTTTCACCTCCAAGACATTCTTAGCCAACTCTTGTTTTAAAATAACCACAACTCCATTTCTCTTCCCATCTACACCATGGTCAAATAATTTCAACCCTTCCCCTAAACTTACTGCCTTTGCACTTGGTCTCCTGGACACACAATATATCAACCTCTCTCCTAATCATTATGTCAACCAACTCCCGATATTTTCCTGTCATAGTCCCAACATATAAAGTCCCCACATTCAGTTCTAGGCTCTGTGCTTTCCTCTTCTCCTTCTGCCGAAGAACCCGCTTTCCGCCTCTTCTTCTTCTTCGACTTCGACCCACAGGAGCTGAATTTCCACCGGGGCCCTGCAGGTTGACGGCGCCAGTGGCGGACGTTGTTAACCCGGGCCACGACCGATCCGGTATGGAATTCTATGGATGAACGCTCATATTTGTTTGGCAAAGTTTTAAGCCGGATGCCCTTCCTGACGCAACCCTCTACATTTATCCGGGCTTGGGACCGGCCTACAGTTTGCACTGACTTGTGCCCCCCATAGGGCTGCATTTAGTAAATAAATATACAGTTAAAATTTTTCCAAAGACTCGCCGCATTCATCCCAACATCGTTGTTTAAAACGTTTGTGAGGGAAACTATACATGATCGCTGCAGCTGTTTTTAGCTTTCCATGAACCCTGTATTTAACAACTCCTATTATGAAATAACTATATCACATTGTACAGTTTGCTCTGCTTGTATTTGCTTTTATGTTGATTTGGTTTACTCACTTTCAATCAGCCCCTCTGAATAATTTTGAGTAACAAAATATTGCCAGTTTATTCCTTTTTATTTCAGTTTTGATGTTTAATGTATTCAATACCATGTCTTGGCGCTATTTTGCTATAGTAATATACAATGATTTAATGACACGTTAGAAGAAATATCACGTTTAGTAATATTTTAAGCGAGTTACTCGAACAGATTTACAAGTCAATGAAAACAAGATGGTCCAGTAGAATTATTATTCGATTTCTCGCATAGATTCAGCCTGGATAATTTTACTTGGAGTGGGTTGCTGCCAGCAGTCTCGACAGCAAAAAAAAAGTCCATCCAGCCATTTTCTTTACCGCTTATCCTCACTAGGTCACGGGGCGTGCTGGAGCCTATCCCAGCTACCTTCGGGCGAGAGGCGGGGTACAACCTGAAAAGATCGCCAGCCAATTGCAGGGCCCATATCAACGAACAACCATTCGCACTCACATTCACACTTACGGGCAACCTAACCCTAACCCTAAACCGGAGTACCGGGAGATAACCCGTGCAGGCACAGGGAGAACATGCAAACTCCACACAGGCGAGGCCGGGATTTGAACCCCGGGTCCTCAGAACTGTGAGGCAGATGTGCTGCCCAGTCGCTCACCGTGCTGCCTGAAAAACATCTACATAATAAATCTAGGGGTGTATCTTTATTCTGGCCAATGGAGGATTGTTAAACTGACATGCGCAAAATAATTGGATCAATACAAGGATAAATATTCGTTGTTACTAAAAATATTAGCAAAATAATCAAATGTCCAAAAATATATTGCAAATAACAATAAAAGTATTTTCTATAATGTGAGACCATATAATGCAGGTTCACACAGAATGTGTTTGGCCTCCGTAGACTAGCATAGTTTGTCTAAGTCGAGTTCCTGTTCTCCATCCACTGCAGATTTACTTCTTTCCAAATTGGTACTCCATTGAAGCCTCAACATCCATCACTACCGCGCTAAAACATTCATCAAATCTCCGTGTCCTGGTGAACTTGTCTAGTTGCATTTTGAATTTTGAATCTTTCCAAGTTAGTTTAGCCTATCTTAGCTTCCTAGCCGCAAACCAAGAGACACATTTGTTAGCAACAGATCGCTAAAGAGAGACCAAGTGTGACTATCAAGTGTTGTGACTGTTGTGTGAAATGTGTGCGAGTACAACAGCAAAGTACATGGCGGTACTTTCTGTACCAAACGCGAAGAACGAGCGACAACGTCAACCACGTGATGTTTCGCTACCGTTGCTAGTTAGCTGTTAAAATGCAATCAGTATTGTCATCCAAGAGTTTGAGGCACTAATCACTTGTTTAGGTGTTTCAAGAAAGCAAAGCAACGTCAGTGAAATGCCGGCGGGATGGTATCGGTGCAACGCGGCTCTACTGTGTTTATCATATAACGCAAGCCTTCACTTTCCACCGAGCTCAGAGGGCGCACGTCTTTGCGCACATGATAAGTCAACGAGTGTGTTATTTTGGTGGCACCCGTTGAAAAAAGGGTATTGCACGTTTACGACAATAGGTGGCAGCGGCGCGCATTGTCAGAGTGCTTCATGAGATATGCTCTGTCATGCTGGATGAATTTTATGAACAAATTATACTATTTAGAAATGGGGAGGGGGGGGAAATGTTTTCTTCCTGGGGGGAGGGGCAAGGGAAAATAACAGAGAAGCACTGATCTAACACGAACCACAACTAGTACTCCAGGGGTGGAGTGGGACCAAAAAAAAAAGTTTTGTTTTTTTTCAAAATGTTTAATTGCATGATAAAGAGTTGCTTCTAATGCAAACTCCTATGCAGCCTTTCAAGACACCTGGCACCTTTCCTCCGAAGGGTTAGAAAGATGGAGCCGATAAATAGCACTTGCAGGCCAACAATTTCATGGATGTCAGCTGGTCCACACGTTGTGTAAACTGCGCAACGTGCGTGATGACGCCTTTACTCCTATTAGGGTAGACTAACAGAATGGTTCATTGTTTATGATTCGGGGGTCGGACGACGTAGCTCCGCCCCTGCTGCCACCAGACCCAGATAGTACACTCTATTGGATGTTCATAATGTTATATTAAATCATCATCAAACAGGACCCTTTAAATAAATACAGGAATATCATTCAAATTAGAATGCATGCAACAATTGAACAACCTGCTCCGCATAGCACAGTTGGAGGCTGCAGATTGAACGCAGCGTCCAGTCGTTGACGTTGTGGCTCCTTCTCCTCTTTTGGTCCACAAAGTTTCTCCTCGTACTCCGCTGCCCTTCTTGCACCCATCTTCACACGACGATCGCAACACTTTCCGCTCTACGTCGGAAGGATGAGAAAGGCAAGTGATAATCGGACATGTGAAACAGCATCATCAAGATTAAGATGTGGACATTGTGGATTGAACAGTACGTTAGTTAAAATGGTACAGTACTCAAGTCAACAACAAGAAAACAGTAGAACGTGCAATTATGCATTGTAAGAAACATGAGACAGAAAGAAGAGGGCTAATTGTGTTGAAACATTATAGACATTATTCTTCAAAAGGATTCAGAATTCAGATGAAGATAACAATAATAATCCATCCATTTTCTGAGCCGCTTCTCCTCACGCGGGTCGCGGGCGTGCTGGAGCCTATCCCAGCTGTCTTCGGGCAGGAGGCGGGGCACGCCCTGAACCGGTTGCCAGCCAATCGCAGGGCACATGCAAACAAACAACCATTCGCACTCACATTCACACCTACGGGCAATTTAGAGTTGTCAATTAACCTAGCATGCATGTTTTTGGGATATGGGAGGAAAACAAAGCTAATAGAAAGTAATTGTTGGTGTTTTGATTTTTTTTTTTTTTTTTATTTTTTTTTTTAGTGTTTGTATTAGATATTGTGGTCCCCATTGCTAACTTGTTGGTGGCGGAAAAAAAGAACACTTTACCTCCCGCTTTTTCTCTGCTTAGCGAAGGGTTGCTCACCAACGTGTCTCTTTGTTAGCAAGCTAAGCTAAGCTAAAATAAGATACGCTCAAATAAGCTAAGCTAGGCTAGGCTAGGCCGAGGAGCTTCAACGTGCTCCACTCCAACCGGACACGAAGATTGCACGAATGATGTTTTCGTCCACTAAAGTCGTGATGAGGGGCGTCCCGCGTCGAGGATTCACAACATTCGGTCCAAATTCAGGAAGATTTGCTGAAGCGCGATGGTGCCTCCTCCGACATGGCGAGCAGGGAAAGGCGATGTATTACCCATGATCCTTTACGAGAGACATATTTAAAGCGACAGGCCACCGACTCGAGCCAGCCGCCCCTAGTTTTGGTCATACTACGCATTACGGTAAGAAGCCGCTGAACCAGCAAGGTTCATTCGACTAAATTAAAAGTTTGTTTGAAATCTGCAAGTTTATCTATCTTTTCCCCCCAAAATTATTGAATAAAAAATAAACCCATCAGTATCGCAAAACCAGTCCAGATCTATGAGACATGAGAGCAACCAAGAAGATCTGATATTTTATTTCCAAATAAAGGTCCAGTGAAATCTGCATATTTCACTGTCATTACCCCTGATTTAAAAAAAAGAATAAATCTCTTCGGTATCGCAACACCAGTCCAGTTCTGGGTGACACTAGCCCACCCCAGGGGCCTCATGTACAAAGACTTGCGTGGATTTCCTCCTAAAACATGGCGTACGCTCAAATCCAGAAAACGTCGTACGCACAAAAATATCCAGATGTATGAATCTGTGTGTACGCATGAATCCGAGCCCATTTCCTTCGTACATTCCAACCAACGTAGAATTATACAATGCTTTGGCTATTAATGAAGTTGTACAATAATACCCACCATCTGCAGAACATAAACCGGTTAATCTTCACTTTGCAGCAAGATTCTAACCCCTGGAACGGAGGCTCCAGCAGCTGTACGGAACTTTATTTCAATTCTGAATCGGTCATTGGGCAACGCCAGCACAGAAAGGAGTCAGGGACCGAGTGTGGATCAAGAAATTGCCAGGTCTAGCCTTTAAATCATCTTTAAGAATACATATTTTTAATACATCTAACAGTAATGAGTCTGGAGGACAAAACGCAGTACTGTAAACCTAATGGTCAAACAAAGCTTGTTATGATTTGAACATGCTGTGCAGTGCTGTTCATTTACTGTAACATATCTTTTTTGAAGGGAATATAGAATACTTTATATTCTAATATGCAATTCGATATGTAATAGAATGTAATATAGAGTTTCATGGGATAATTAGATTTTAAAACACAGGTTCCTTCCTTTCCAGGTCTTTCCCTGGAATCTTTGCAGTGGAAAGAAAATATCAGTTGCTTGTGATAATTCACCATTGAGCTTGTATGCTAACCGCCAGTAGAGCCCACATTGCGCTCACATTTTTCATGTTTCAGGGTTATGTGCAAACGAGTGTTACTGTGTTTTATGTTGCCCAGTTATGTGGGGAACAAATGCTATTCGTGTTTTATACAGTAAGGAAAATAGGGTTTTGTGCTCTCATTTTGTGTGCTTGCAGGTTATGTCGAGAAAAAAGGTCACTCCGGTTTTATACAGTACGATACAATGAAATGCAATTTTGTCTTCTTCAAAGAAACTGGCGTTTTGGGCAGGTGGGAAGGGAGACTGCATTTTTGCACCCTTTCATTTACTGGTTGTATTCTTTGCTGTCTGAGAAGGCTAATATCTAAAGTTGATTGTTTTTTATTGCAGAGTTCATGGTGGGTTCCGCGGGTGGACCAGTTTCAAAAGTATTATTAAGTCACAATACAATGTTTTATTTTTGAACTGGAAAACAAAGTCATATGCAATTGAACCCGGACAAGGAAATACGCAGCATCCAGTCAATTTTGAACAAAAGATAAGATATAGACTGAAAATATTTTTTTAACACCACATCAAAGAGGCACTGAATGAACAACAAATCATCTTTGGAAAAATAACCTCGAAACTAAATCTTGATTGTTGATACTACTTGAAACTTGCAGTCATGCACATAAATACTTGATAAGAAAATGTGCATTTTTACAAGTTTGCTGATAGGGTTTCATTTCAAAGTTGCAGTGAATGAATTAGACTTCACTCAGTCTTCACACAAGATCTAGTTTCTGAATGGAAACTTCGTGGTCACGCAAGGTCGATGTGATGGGATTTATTAATCACTGAAGGACATCAACGCAATGGTCGGACAGGGGGCGAGGGATGTCTGACACTACCACCCCATCATCTGGGTCAGGATCAGTGCTGTTATGCTGGAGAAAAGGCTTAAACCTGAAAGATAGGTTAGATTGACTGTTGACTTGAATGGGAGAGGTAGGACAGGAAGACCCTCCCCCTCTGAGGAGCTGAACCAACACCGCTTTGTGTCGTTGGAGGCAGGACGAAGTCCAACAAAAGATGACAACACAATAACAACAAATCCATTCAGAGTTGGACAGTGGGTGTGGATCAAGGCTCGAGACCAACCTAAGAACTCAGCAGTGAAAGTGAAGCATGATGTTTCTGACATAGTAACAGAGATGTTGGATTTGAATACAGTGTGCCTGAAGAAGCGGGGAGTCCAAGGGGTAGAGCAGTTGAAACCAATTTCAATTGCTCCAACTCAAGCCAAGATATAACCAGAGAAAAGGGCAGTTGGCGGAAGAAGCGGCCGCCGCACCGCCCTTTGTTAGATTGGCCGCTATCAAAGGAGCAATCATGACCAGAAGATCGATCTCTGAAATAACGGCCAACAATGCAAGGAAGGGATGGCTCTCCCCCAACAAAGAGGATTTATTTGGTGGCAAGCAGCCAACACCCCATGTGTCGTCTGTTTGACAGAAAAGTCCTGACAGACGATATGGATGGGACTGGGATTCATGAAACCCAGATGCCCCCCTGATGTACTCGGTCAAGTACTGACCGGAGGACCCAACCCAGTTAAAGTTCTGGGAGCCTATGTGTGTGCTCATTGCCAAGACAACTACCTCCCAAGACTGAAGATGTTCGCCCAATGGGACCTTGGCGGTGGAGATCGACTGCTTAAAGTGTGTACCTGTGCCTGGGACGGAAACCGGTTGTGGCAGTGCGTGGCCTGCTTAGGTGAGTCAGCTGCTGGTCGACTCATTTCAGCCAGCACTGTGGAAGGATGGCAGCTGACCAGGGCTGTCACTCCAATGGCGCCACTGCTCCCATTCACGGCAAGTCAACCTGTCCTTGCGAGGGAGCTCAGGAACATTTACAACAACAGTGGAAGAGACTTCATGACTCGATACATAAGTGTTGGCCTGTGTACCATCCAACTGAAATGGAGCCACCGACGGGGACAAACTCTACATGGTGTCAACAAGATTTGCAAGTTGAGAGGCAATTGTCGGCCAGCGCGGTTGTGGAGAAACGACGACGACAGAGGAGAGAGAAGGCGGAACCCCAGAGGAAAATGTGGGCTGTTAGAGATGAGACGACGTGGCAGCGATTCACCTGGGCTGAGCTAATTACACAAATGACTGATAGGGTAGACGTGGCCCTCAAACCATTGCTGGCTGCCCCAAGGGAAACCCCATTAAGGGGATGTAACCGGTTTTGTTTTACCACAGCGTTGGACTATTTTACGATAACATTTAAGTTTAAGAAGAATCTATATTTTGTATGGCTCCAATGGACAGCTAAATACAATTGACAACTCCCCAGGATCTTCGCTCAATATTCTATGTGAAGGTTAGAGTGAACATGGCTATGATTTCCTGCAGTGTACTGTATGCTATCGGAGTGGACATCGAGGCTATGCCCCAACCAGTTCAGTTTCTGCAGCTTGTAAGCCTCGCCAGCCGTTGAAGCTAGAAGAGAGACCGAAACAGAGGGCCAGAGGACTGAAATGGTGAAAGCAATCACATCGGTGCTCAAGTAGCAGCATACTGAGGTGTTGCCAGCTTCCGAGGAGACAGACTATGGCAACCTCTTTGCACGGAGTGGAATGGCAAAACACAACTTTCAAAATGGAGGCTGTGGACAATCAAGTTGCAACACCCACAGGATTTAACTCTCTGGAAGTACTCTCAAGGGCAGCAGCGCAGCAGGAAGCAGAGCGAAGGCAGCAAGAAGAGAGTCATGACAGTATTAGCCTCTCTGTGGAAGCAACCCGAGAGAGAAGATAACGAACCTCTTCGCCAAAACTAAATGATAAAATTAAGAAAGACCATGGATGGACTACGACGATATGAATGAGGAAAATAATCTACTGACTATTGGACTACTGTCAAGAGATGGTTACGTAACAGCAATTTAGAAGGGTCCGCCGAGCAAGAACCTTTTGAAGACATGTTGACTGACCGTTTGATAGGATATGGGAGACAGATGTACCAGACATGGTATGGGGACAGATGTCTCAAGGTTAAGACAACAAAGACACCACCTCCTCGTCGTAAAAAAGATAAGGAAGAACCGACATGGTGCCCATGGATCCTCAACAGCTGCAACATGTATGTTCAAGGTATGAAATTCAAGATGAGGTGGGGACCGAACTATTTTGACCCTGTCCAAGATGAAAATGTGGCGACCAAGTTGAACGACTTTTTAATTTGGACCACCAGTTATGGTATGTACCAAGCTCTTGAATCAAGAAGAACAGACCTAAAAAGGTATGTTCTTGAGAATGCCAAAAAGTCATTGAGGGTTTGTCAGAAAAAGTATGAGGTTTGGAGTCAGAGGGGAATAGAATGCTTTACACAGATGGGATCCTATGTGGGGAATCACGTTTATGGATGATTGGGCTGCTATAGGTTCACGGCATTGTTGGATGATGACCAAAACACACTTTATGAAGAACCTTTTTTTTTTCCTTGTCCTGTTCGGCTGTTAGGTCAAGCAGAATGGAGGATCTGTATCCTTTTTATGCCGGAACAGTTTCGCTGTGTCACAGTGGAGTTTTGAAGCTTCTGCTGTGGTTTCTTAATATTAGAATTGAAGTTTATTGAGAATCAGAGTCGATCAGTCGAACAGAACAAAGTTTCTAGTGGGGAGATAGAAACGAAGACAAAAGACAAAGCACAAATTGAAAACAGGATGAGAAAAGTAAATACTTACATATCTACAACAATGAAACATTGAATATGAGTGTTGCATGGGGCTGTAGTGCTACACCCTGTGAGGGAAAGACAGGACAAGATAGAACAGGACAAGGACAGTAGAAGACACATGCAGGACAAGGGTCGTGAACACGGCTGTACAACTGAAGTGTGGTGGGATTCACTGGTGAATTATAAAAGCCGATAGGACGAGAGTATAAGTGAGGGGATACACAATCAATTTGCATACACGAGTTATTTGAGTCCCAGGGGTGTCTGCCTGCGGACACCGAATTGACACCGTTTTACATGGACAACGACTGCCAGAAGGGTCCTGTAATTGCTGTGCCCGCACCGCGGAGGCTGAGGACCCCGCCCAATCAATCGAGGGGTGGGATCGGGCCCAGGGTCCACCCGAGAGCAGCCCGGTGGGTGGGACACGTCCCACACCGAGGGACCCAGGGCGGTCCGCCGGCCTCACTGAGGTGCCTCGGCAACTGGTCACCCGTCGTGGGTCGCAGGGACCCAATGCCAGTCCCCCAGCCAACCCCCCGCCCCCCGCATTCCCGCCAGCACCACTACCCGCCCCCGAGTGTGGGATACATGTGTAAGCTTGTACCCAAGATGGGAACCCTGTTGGCACTGCTTGTACCTCACCCAGCAACGAGCAAATATGAAGAACTTCCTGCATCTACGGTAGGTCCACGCATCACTCCCACGACATCTCAATCAAAAAGAAGAAATGTACCCTCTCGGGCCAGAAACAAGCAACACAAGGGACATTCCTTGGACCAACAGAGGAAAGTCATTTCGCACATACAACAACAACAAGCCGTGGTTCACTGCCAAACTTAAGCAACTTCGCCAAGCTCAGGAGGATGCATATAAAGGGGGGACAGGAAATTAACATTGCAAAGAGGAACTATGCAGCAAAGTTTGAAAAACAGTTTAGCTCTAACGACTAAATCAGTCTGGCATGCATTCCAATCAGAATCAGAATCAGAATCATCTTTATTTGCCAAGTATGTCCAAAAAACACACAAGGAATTTATCTCCGGTAGTTGGAGTTGGAATGGAATTGTAGGTTAGGTGTTTAAGAAGTTGATCGCAAGAGGGAAGAAGTTGTTGGAATGTCTGCGAGTTCTAGTTTGCATTGATCGGTAGCGCCTACCAGAGGGAAGGAGCTGGAAGAGCTGGTGACCGGGATGTGGAGGGTCCAAGAGGATTTTGCACGCTCTTGTCTTCTGGCAGCGTGCAAGTCCTCAAGGGTGGGTAGGGGGGTACCAACAATCCTTTCAGCAGTTTTGATTGTCCGTTGCAGTCGGAGTTTGTCCTTTATTGTAGCAGCACCAAAGCAGACTGTGATGGAAGAACACAGGACTGACAAATCGCTGACAAATTACAAGCGACGATCCCCCCAAGCTGAGAACGATAGTGTAGTATATTTCAATAGTACCACAATCAGAGTTCCTTTGCAAGGGCCAAATGTTTGGAGATCTGTATTCAAGCAAACCATCTTTTCTTTGAAGTTGTACATCAAAGGACTGCCTTCAACCATTTGTACGTTTATTAGGGTTTTCATTCTCCGCTTAGACAGTAACATGTCTTGGGTTCACAACAGGCGTGCCGGTCTGCAAAGAGGATTGTTTTAAATCTTAGAAGATAAGCGTAGCTAAAAGGTGCGGTGCCAGCAGGCGGGTGTGATTCCAAATATGGTCAGGAGGAACGGCCATCTGCCGGGTGCACCCAGGGAGAGGCTAATTCCACGCCCAGAGAATTAAACCTTGATAAACTGAGATCCAGGGGTTTTCGGGGGCTTTTTCGTTGTTCTGGCAATGTAAGCAGCTGTTATGACACTAAGGCTTGTTCAATAAATCCAATTAGCCCAAACGCCAAGTGTCTTGAAGTCTTCATTCATCCCTGCCCAACGGAAAGCCGCAGGTCTCCCAGGTGACCTCTGACTCGGAACCACAGGCGAAAAAATCCACCTCAATAGCACACTAGCCAACGACTTGAACACCTTCTACTGCGGATGATGCAGTCAACATGGGACTGCAGTCAACATGGGACTGCACTTCACCCTAGAACACCTCGACAGTGCAGGGACCTACACGAGGATCCTGTTCGTGGACTTCAGCTCAGCGTTCAACACCATCATCCCTGAACTCCTTTCCTCCAAGCTTCTCCAGCTCAGCGTCTCACCTACTATGTGCCAGTGGATTTACAGCTTCCTGACGGCCAGGCCACAAATAGGTGAGGCTGGGGGAGGCCACCTCATCCACACGCGGCATCAGCACTGGGGCGCCCGAAGGTTGTGTCCTCTCTCCGCTGCTCTTCTCTCTCTACACGAACGACTGCACCTCAACGCACCCGGCTGTCAAACTCCTGAAGTTTGCAGATGACACCACTGTCATCGGACTCATCAAGGACGCTGACGAGTCTGCATATCGACAGGAAGTGGAGCGGCTGGAGCTGGGGTGCGGCCGACACAACCTGGAGCTGAACACGCTCAAGACTGTAGAGATGATCGTGGACTTCCTGGCATCCTTCGGCACAGCTGCACTTCATGCTGTCCAGCTGCCTTGTGTCAACCGTCGAGACCTTCAAGTTCCTGGGAATTACAGTCTCTCAGGATCTGAAGTGGGCGACCAACATCAACTCCATCCTCAAAAAGGCCCAGCAGAGGATGTACTTCCTGTGGCTTCTGAGAAAGCACGGCCTGCCACGGGAGCTGCTGAGGCAGTTCTACACAGCGGTCATCAAATCAGTCCTGTGTTCTTCCATCACAGTCTGGTTTGGTGCTGCTCCAAAAAAAGACAAACTCCGACTGCAACGGACAATCAAAACTGCTGAAAAGATTGTCGGTACCCCCCTACCCAACCTTGAGGACTTGCACGCTGCCAGAACTAAGACAAGAGCGTGCAAAATCCTCTCAGACCTTGCACATCCCGGTCACCGGTTCTTCCAGCTCCTTCCCTCAGGTAGGCGCTCCCGATCGATTCTGATTCTGACATCAGAGGGCGATTCTGGCCAAGAATTATGATCCGGTATTCCTTCGACACATATTTTGGTCCTTAAACCTTTGCTACTGGAACCTTGGTGCTCCGTGTCCACGCAACTATCAAGTCATAACATTGAAAAAAGATTCTTATTTTGGTTCAGGTGCCCCGACAAGGGACATCATTAAAACGGCCCACAAAAGTAAAAGACTTTGAACACTGGCTGAATGGATCATTAAACTGGGTATGAGCAGGACAAATACGCCACCTTGTAGCCATATTAGGAACAGCCAGTCCACTATCTAGTAAACAATTTAGTGGGCCCTATCGCAGTCCAACGTACGAGCAACGCATGCAGACGCCCACAGATTTGCTCACAGTGCCTCAAGGGGACTTTGACAAGATTGACCAGTGTATAGTGAAGAAAACTTTTCAGAACCTGAATGCAACGGACTGGTCTGTTGGTACCTTCCCCGTTTTCCAATGAAACAAATTCAAGGCTCTGTTTTAACAAGGTGGAAATACGATTGTACAGGCCTGTTGAAAAATCAGAACGTTAGAGGAATCCAGCAAGCATGGAAGGAAGTTTACCAGAGGGACACATCCAGGACCTGGTGGGCATTCCAATGCCGAGAAATTAAAAACTGGGTCCTTCCCTGCTTAAAAGTAACTTCTAACTACTGGGTATAATATCAGTTCGTGTCTACTGTGTATTCCAAGGAACCGGACATCGTCCCAACGGGATACTATTGACCATACCTCTACGTGAGTCCCAGGCCATGGCGAAAGACTTGTAATAAAGACATCAGTGTTTGTACAATCGGGCCGGCCATAAGAAATTGTGGGAAAGTACCCGGATGGAAGGTACACTGTGACAAGCACTATCAAGGTCAGTATGACACCTTTGAGCAAGAAGCCACGTGGAAGAAAGATGACCAGGGCAGGTGGAGGAGGTTGATGCCCACCAACACAAGCTGTCTCCACAGGCTGGTGGGGGAGAGTTTAATGAAAAGGAAAAACATGCTAGGCATTGTTAAAGTTCCATTGGTATGTGACTCTAAGATACTTATTGCGGAAGCACATGCCTTTCGACAGGAAAAGAAGTGATAGGGTTCGACTGGATAGGAGAAAGTAAGATGTTCAACAACGGGACCTGTTACTCTCCTGAGGAAAGATGGATGCATTGTGGCCACGGCGTTAACGAACATGAGTGCACTTGGTATGAAAGAGTGGGACTTGCAATTGTCAAAGCTACAGGAGTCGTGGTAGAAACAGTTGCTGACATTGTCGAGGAAGGAGCTATTGGTTTGGGCCAATGGATTATCAAGGCAACCTGGCCCTGGCTGCTGGTGGGCGGTGGCATCATTGTTACCTCCATAGCAATCTGGCAGAGGAGGCGCCTATGCTGCATGCAGGGAATGGAAAAAGAAGAAAATCCCCAGGATTAAGGAAACTCGAAAAATTTTCATGAAGAGGCCCCACGTCGAGGGAGGGAGCCTTTCAACTTTTAAAAGACAGGGCTGGGTTGCACCCTGTGTAGTCCAGTTCCTGATTACGAGCTGACCACCATCCTTTGCAATCCAGTTCCTGTTCTCGAGCTTAGCCACACTTTTTTTTTCTTCTTCCTTTTTTTTCTTTTCTTCAAATTGAGCATAGATAGGAAGAAGATAGGTAGTTTGAACTATGGTAAGCAATATTAATAATGGTACAGTGAACTCGAGACCCGGAGCCCTGCATGATGTGAGTGAAGCAGAATATTGGTGTCTGTATTTAACATGGGTGTTACTGTTGTACTGGCCGTTGGGACCTTCACCAACCCACGCACACTTTTCTGTTGGTAGTATCTGCTGTTAAGACACTCACTTTGCGGTTTTACTTTAACATTTACACATTGGGACTGGGTCATTTTTTTGGTCTACTTACATGGCTGGATAGATATTAAAATGTCAACTCCTATGGCAATGCAGATGGACAGAAAAGGTGCCCCTCCCCGAACAGCCCTCACAATTTATACTATCGTCGTAGGAGGAGCAGCTTCATCCAATGGCTGTTGAGCCCCCCTTGCCGCCCCATCATCCTGTTCCACCGCTCTGTAAACAAATTAACACAAGCAGCAGAATATTTGCACAAACAGGGCAAAGTAACTTTTCTGCACTAGCAATTCTCCAAGTTGTCAAAGGCCACTTTCCAATTCTATGCAAGTCATACTAAGGAAAACATAATTAATATGACAATATAACATAATTGCTCTACTGTTATGGTATGGAATTGTCACTCAGATAGCTTTAATAACCTGGTTCATGACTTATGAAATATTCTTTACCTTACCCCCTACCACGAAAAATAGGGAGTCTAAAGCTCAGACTGCTGTGCTCAGTAATCAGATCGGAACTGGATCCCTTAAATGTAAATTTAGGGAACAACCCTCATCACCCTCAAATAATTGAGTATGGCAAGGGGATAAAAAGGATAAATTGAGGAAGTCAGTAGAGATTTTTTGTTCACTTTCTTTTTGTATTTTTTCTTTTGATGTTTAAGACTGCGTTGGACTCTGTTTTGTGAATTTTAGGCAAAATGCATACCGGCATGTGTTCTTTGCCGAATGTTTAATATGAGATGGGCCTGGGTCACTGGCAACACCCTCTGGAGGGCATGCTGCTTCCGCCGTGAAGCTGGTCATCGATGGTTCCTGCTTAATGGTCTGTATATGCCTGAGGGTGAGTCTTTCCCCCATAATGATCAGGATCGTCCAGAATTCTTGGGGGTGTTCACCAATGCTTCCCTTGTGAGGTCAGTGGGACAGGGACAGGACCCCTCGGCTTGGTGTAATTGCAGAGGGGGGCCATCTGGTAGCTTCCTCCCCCTATACCAATCCACTTGGCTGTTTCCTGATGGAAGGACCAGCTGCCTAGTGTCAACCGTCGAGACCTTCGAGTTCCTGGGAATTACAGTCTCTCAGGACCTGAAGTGGGCGACCGACATCAACTCCGTCCTCAAAAAGGCCCAGCAGAGGATGTACTTCCTGTGCCTTCTGAGAAAGCACGGCCTGCCACGGGAGCTGCTGAGGCAGTTCTACACAGCGGTCATCGAATCAGTCCTGTGTTCTTCCATCACAGTCTGGTTTGATGCTGCTACACAAAAGGACAAACTCCGACTGCAACGGACAATCAAAACTGCTGAAAGGATCGTCGGTACCCCCCTACCCACCCTTAAGGACTTGCACGCTGCCAGAACTAAGACAAGAGCGTGCAAAATGCTCTCGGACCCTCCGCGTCCCGGTCACCAGCTCTTCCAGCTCCTTCCCTCAGGTAGGCGCTGCCGATCAATGGAAACTAGAACTAGCAGACATTCCAACAGCTTCTTCCCTCTTGCGATCAACTTCTTAAACACCTAACCTACAATTCCATTGCAACATGCTGGCAATTTTTTTTTTTACTTGAGTTCGTTGTCACATTTCTGTGGGGCCAATTATGCATTACTCGTGCAGTCGCTGTAGTAGTCTCGCCACGCTACACTATTTGCATAAAGATTTCCATTTGCACACTGACTGAGGAGTATCTGCAACATTTGCACAACCAACATTGTCCCAGATTATTTGCACAATGGTCATTGCACCGGACCATTGCAATATTAGTCATTCGAACTGCTCTAAGTGATAGAGGACTGAGGACTCGTTTGCACAATTGTCCCAAAAAAAAAAATTGTACTGGCATTACCAGATAACTATTAACCCTTTATAGTTCAGTGACTGTTTTTGTCAATGTCTTTATGTCTCAAATGTGTTCTCTGTCAATTGAGTGTCTGTTGTCGTACTAGAGCGGGTCCAACTACCGGAGACAAATTTCTTGTGTGTTTTTTGGAGATACTTGGCAAATAAAGATGATTCTCATTCTGAATTGGTTTTTATTTTTCATTTATTATTATAATTATTATTTTGTTCATGTTTTGAATTTTCACATTTTGGACTGTTTTCATTCACCAACGTAAGAGACTCTAAATGTTACCAACCTTTGCCATGAACTGCTGTTTTTGGACCTGAAATATTTTATCTCATTTATGAGTGAGTAGATGTTTCATGTACAGTTCCTTTTTGTGGATTTCATAATTATTATTTGGTGCTTTAGCCCTTGCCAAATGCTATCTATTAAAGTGCCTTTTTCTGATTACTGAACAATGTCCCTTTTATTTTAAGAGTAATGAGCACATTGTTACTAATGTTAGCAGAAATATCACTTCATCCACACAGCTCATGAATATTTTACCCCAATCCCTGAGAGGTTGTTTCGGCTATAATTTAAAAAACAATGGGTCCTGACTGGGCGGCACGGTGGTCGACTGGTTAGAGCGTCAGCCTCACAGTTCTGAGGACCCGGGTTCAATCCCTGGCCCCGCCTGTGTGGAGTTTGCATGTTCTCCCCGTGCCTGCGTGGGTTTTCTCCGGGCACTCCGGTTTCCTCCCACATCCCAAAAACATGCATTAATTGGAGAATCTAAATTACCCGTAGGTGTGACTGTGAGTGCGAATGGTTGTTTGTTTGTATGTGCCCTGCGATTGGCTGGCAACCGGTTCAGGGTGTACCCCGCCTCCTGCCCGATGACAGCTGGGATAGGCTCCAGCACGCCCGCGAACCGAGTGCGGAGAAGCGGCTCAGAAAATGGATGGATGGATGGATGGGTCCTGACTGTCGTACCAAGACCTTCCAAATATCCTAGGTCATTCTAAGTGTAGTATAAAAAGGCCTTAAGCGGTACAGAAAATGGATGGGTGGATGGGTCTTCATGGTCCGTATTTCACAAGTTCATTTTATGTATTTTTTGCTCAAGGAAATGAAACTGACAGTCATTTCCAATAATATCAATACGTTTTGGAGCATTTGGTAAATAACTAATTCCCTTTTGAACACCCCCCTCCTTGAGCCGTCACCTTGTCGTGGTGGAGGGGTTTGTGTGTCCCAGTGATCCTAGGAGCTAAGTTGTCTGGGGCTTTATGCCCCTGGCAGGGTCACCCATGACAAACAGGTCCTAGGTGAGGGACCAGACAAAGCACGGCTCAAAGACCCCTAATGATGACGACAAACAATGGACTTCGTTTTCCCTTGCCCGGACGCGGGCCACCGGGGCCCCCCGCTGGAGCCAGGCCTGGTGGTGGGGCTCGAAGGCGAGCGCCTGGTGGCCGGGCCTGCACCCATGGGGTCCGGCCGGGCACAGCCCGAAAGGGTAACGTGGGTCCCCCTTCCCATGGGCTCACCACCTGTGGGAGGGGCCATAGGGGTCGGGTGCAGTGTGAGCCGGGCGGTGGCCGAAGGCGGGGACCTTGGCGATCCGATCCCCGGCTACAGAAGCTGGCTCTAGGGACGTGGAATGTCACCTCTCTGGCAGGGAAGGAGCCCGAGCTGGTGTGTGAGGTCGAGAAGTTCCGACTCGATATAGTCGGAGTCGCCTCCACACACACCTGGGGCTCTGGTACCAGTCCTCTCGAGAGGGGTTGGACTCTCTTCCACTCTGGAGTTGCCCATGGTGAGAGGCGCCGAGCAGGTGTGGGTATACTTATTGCCCCCCGGCTCGGCGCCTGTACGTTGGGGTTCACCCCGGTGGACGAGAGGGTAGCCTCCCTCCGCCTTCGGGTGGGGGGACGGGTCCTGACTGTTGTTTGTGCCTATGCACCAAACAGCAGTTCAGAGTACCCACCCTTTTTGGAGTCCTTGGAGGGGGTGCTGGAGAGCGCTCCCGCTGGGGACTCCATTGTTCTGTTGGGGGACTTCAATGCTCACGTGGGCAATGACAGTGAGACCTGGAAGGGCGCGATTGGGAGGAACGGCCCCCCCGATCAGAACCCGAGCGGTGTTCTGTTATTGGACTTCTGTGCTCGTCACGGATTGTCCATAACGAACACCATGTTCAAGCATAAGGGTGTCCACACGTGCACTTGGCACCAGGACACCCTAGGTCGCAGTTCGATGATCGACTTTGTGGTCGTGTCATCGGACTTGCGGCCGCATGTCTTGGACACTCGGGTGAAGAGAGGGGCGGAGCTGTCAACTGATCACCACCTGGTGGTGAGTTGGCTCCGATGGTGGGGGAAGATGCCGGTCCGACGTGGCAGGCCCAAACGTATTGTGAGGGTCTGCTGGGAACGTCTGGCAGAATCCCCTGTCAGAAGGAGTTTCAACTCCCACCTCCGACAGAACTTTGCTCATGTTCCGGGGGAGGCGGGGGACATCGAGTCCGAGTGGACCATGTTCCGCGCCTCCATTGCTGAGGCGGCCGACCGGAGCTGTGGCCGTAAGGTGGTCGGTGCCTGTCGTGGCGGCAATCCGCGAACCCGTTGGTGGACACCAACGGTGAGGGATGCCGTCAAGCTGAAGAAGGAGTCCTATCGGGCCTTTTTGGCCTGTGGGACTCCTGAGGCAGCTGATGGGTACCGGCTGGCCAAGCGGAATGCAGCTCTGGTGGTCGCTGAAGCAAAAACCCGGGCATGGGAGGAGTTCGGTGAGGCCATGGAGAAAGACTTCCGGACGGCTTCGAGGAAATTCTGGTCCACCATCCGACGTCTCAGGAGAGGAAAGCAGTGCACCACCAACACTGTGTATAGTGGGGATGGGGCGCTGCTGACCTCGACTCGGGACGTTGTGAGTCGGTGGGGAGAATACTTCGAAGACCTCCTCAATTCCACCGACACGCCTTCCCATGGGGAAGCAGAGTGTGAGTTCTCTGAGGCGGGCTCTCCTATCTCTGGGTTTGAGGTCACCGAGGTAGTTAAAAAGCTCCTCGGTGGCAGGGCCCCGGGGGTGGATGAGATTCGCCCGGAGTTCCTAAAGGCTCTGGATGTTGTGGGGCTGTCCTGGTTGACACGCCTCTGCAACATCGCGTGGACATCGGGGACAGTGCCTCTGGATTGGCAGACTGGGGTGGTGGTCCCCCTTTTTAAGAAGGGGGACCGGAGGGTGTGTTCCAACTACAGGGGGATCACACTGCTCAGCCTCCCTGGTAAGGTCTATTCAGGGGTGCTGGAGAGGAGGGTCCGTCGGGAAGTCGAATCTCAGATTCAGGAGGAGCAGTGTGGTTTTCGTCCTGGCCGTGGAACAGTGGACCAGCTCTACACCCTCGGCAGGGTCCTCGAGGGTGCATGGGAGTTCGCCCAACCAGTCTACATGTGTTTTGTGGACTTGGAGAAGGCGTTCGACCGTGTCCCTCGGGGAGTCCTGTGGAGAGTGCTTCGGGAGTATGGGGTACCGAACCCCCTGATACGGGCTGTTCGGTCCCTGTACGACCGGAGTCAGAGTTTGGTCCGCATATCCGGCAGTAAGTCGAACTCGTTCCCGGTGAGGGTTGGACTCCGCCAAGGCTGCCCTTTGTCGCCGATTCTGTTCATAACTTTTATGGACAGAATTTCTAGGCGCAGCCGAGGCGTAGAGGGGGTCCGGTTTGGTGGCCTCAGTATTGCATCTCTGCTTTTTGCAGATGATGTGGTTCTGTTGGCTTCATCAAGCCGTGACCTCCAACTCTCATTGGAGCAGTTCGCAGCCGAGTGTGAAGCGGCTGGGATGAGAATCAGCACCTCCAAATCTGAGACCATGGTCCTCAGTCGGGAAAGGGTGGCATGCCATCTCCAGGTCGGGGATGAGATCCTGCCCCAAGTGGAGGAATTCAAGTATCTTGGGGTCTTGTTCACGAGTGAGGGAAGAATGGAACGGGAGATCGACAGGCGGATCGGTGCAGCGTCTGCAGTGATGCGGACTTTGTATCGGTCCGTTGTGGTAAAGAAAGAGCTAAGCCGAAAGGCGAAGCTCTCAATTTACCGGTCGATCTTCGTTCCTACCCTCACCTATGGTCATGAGCTGTGGGTTGTGACCGAAAGAACAAGATCCCGGATACAAGCGGCCGAAATGAGTTTCCTCCGCAGGGTGTCCGGGCTCTCCCTTAGAGATAGGGTGAGAAGCTCGGTCATCCGGGAGGATCTCAGAGTAGAGCCGCTACTCCTCCGCATTGAGAGGAGCCAGATGAGGTGGCTGGGGCATCTGATTCGGATGCCTCCCGGACGCCTCCCTGGTGAGGTGTTCCGGGCATGTCCCACCGGGAGGAGACCCCGGGGACAACCCAGGACGCGCTGGAGAGACTACATCCTTCGGCTGGCCTGGGAACGCCTCGGGATCCCCCCGGAAGAGCTGGATGAAGTGGCTGGGGAGAGGGTAGTCTGGGCGTCCCTGCTGAAGCTACTGCCCCCGCGACCCGACCCGGATAAGCGGTAGAGAATGGATGGATGGATGGATTTTGAACACCCCTTTTTCATAGCCAAAATCAAAAATTGAAAAGCACTGGCATAGCTGGTGTGGGAAAAGGAATGTACGATGTAATGTCATAGCTGTCAGATGGAACCCCCAAACCTTCATAATAATATCCTTTCAGGAAAAAAAAAATAATAATACAGCTTGCTTGAGTTTCCAAACACCACTTTCTTTAAGCAAAGCAAAGCAAATTTATTTATATAGCCCATTTCATACACAAGGTACCTCAATGTGCTTTACATGATTAAAAGCATTTAAAAACAAAAACAGCTTATAAACATTTAAAACAGAGAAAAAATAAATAAAAGTACAATTAAAACAGTGTACAGTGCAAGAAATAGTAAAAAATGGAAATTAAAAAAAGAAGAGTTTTTAACCTGGATTTAAAAACATTCACACTTGGGGCTGACGTCACTTCTGTTGGCAACTTATTCCATTTGTGTGCAGCATAATAGCTAAATGCTGTTTCACCATATTTGCTTTGGACTCTGTGCGCCACTATTTGACCTCAGTCTGTTGATCTCAGAGACCTAATGGGTATATATCCCATTAGCATTTCTTTCATGTATTCAGGACCTAAACCCATCCTAAAACCCATCCATCCATGGATGGATAGGACCTAAACCATTTAGTAATTTATAGACCAGGAGCACAACTTTAAAATCTATTCTAAAGATGACTGGGAGCCAGTGTAAAGACTTTAGAATTGGAGTAATATGCTCCAAAACCTCTTTGTTTTGGTCAGAACCTGAGCTGCAGCATTCTGAATGAGCTGCAGCTGTTTAATGCTCTTTTTAGAGAGTCCAGTGAGAAGACCGTTACAATAGTCAACTCTACTTGAGATAAAAGCATGGATGAGCTTCTCCTGGTCTGCTTGACACATGCAAGCCTTCACTCTGGATATGTTCATTTAGTCCTACCCACGTTTCCAACCTGTTCAGCAGTATATTATGATCTACCGTAACACAAGCCTTACTGAGATCCAACAAGACCAGAATTGACACCATTCCTGAGTCAGTATTCAACCTTATATCATTTAGCACTTTGATAAGAGCAGATTCTGTACTGTCATGAGTTCGGAAACCTGTTTGAAATTTGTCAAAAAGTCCATTTAAGTTCAAGAAATTTGTGAGCTTGTCAACCACAGCAAACAGAGTGCGAAAATTGTTCAAGTTCTTCCTGATGATTTCAGAAAAGTGTTGTTGTCTAGCCCTGACTAACGCTTAGTTAAAATTACAAAGACTGTAGAGGTCATAGTCAATTTGGAGCTTAGTTTTTCCTCCACTTACGTTCTGCTTTCCTGCACTTTGATTTTGAGCTCTTTACCATCATTGTGCTCCTCCACGGTGTTTTAGGTCGCCTCAAGATTGTCTTAATATTAATAGGAGCGACAGCATTCATGACATTTGAGATTTTCCAGGTGAAATTGTCTCAGCATTCACAGTTTGTGGCACAGCTATGGTCTCCATAAACTTCGTGGCGGTGCTCTCATTTATGTAACTTTTCTTAATAGACATAGCGGTTGTCTGAACATTTGGAAGAATCTGTAATTCAAAGAATACCCAAAAATGGTCAGAAATAGCCATATCCTTTATGTCAATTGATAGAATTTCAACATCCTTAAAGATGACCAGGTCTAAGATGTGACCTTGAGTGTTGGTTGGACTCTTAATATGTTGAGAGAGGTCAAATGTGTCTAGTATACCAGAGTTCTTTAGCATTTTTTTCCATGTTATTGTCAACATGAATGTTAACGTCTCCTGTTATGACAACTTGTACTCAGGACAAATAATTGACAGCAGTTCTGAAAAATCCTCCATAAATGTTCTATTGTGTCTTGGAGGTCTATACATTATTTAAAACAATAACCTTTGGGTCACCTTTAACTAAAAAACAGATTCAAAAGAGCTAAAAATCACCCAGTATAATTTATTTACACTGAAATAATGACCTGCGATTGGCTGGCGACCAGTTCAGGCTGTACCCCGCCTCTCGCCCGAAGATTGCTGGGATAGGCTCCAGCATGCCCGCGACCCTTGTGAGGATAAGCGTTTTTTTTGTTTTTGTTTCTAAATTTCATTTAGAAACAAAAAGTCCTGATTATAGGTTGTAATGATGTCATTATTCATTTTTGATTTATTACCCAGTGACCTGATATTGAAAAGAGCAAGTCTCGCAGAGATAACTGGAGACAGTGGTTTGATAGACTCACATTTTATCCTCACTAAATTTGTAGTTCTCCTTTTTTTGTGCCATATTTCTTTGACCAACTTTCTGTCCCTTGTAATTACAGGGATCAAAAATGCCTGTTCTCCATCAGGGTCTGACTTATTCTGGAAAAGACCCCGCAGATATCAGTCAGATTTGCAGATAAGGTTCTTCATGGGTGGAGGAGGGGCCCTTAGCATCTTAGTGGAAGGTGGTTTCAGGCGAGGGGGGATGGGAGGAAGATCGTGGTGTGGGCTGGACTCCAATATTGACAATAGCCTTCACCCTATCCGTCACACTTAACATGGCATTTAGGCTTGTAGAGAGTGAGTTATGCATTGAGCTTGGCTCCAATTGGGCAGGGAGAGGTGTGGTAGATTCAACATGCTGGCTCATCTCATTTGTCATTCGCTCCTCCGATTGTTTGGATGACGCTGATGAATCCGCCTGCGCCTCATGTCGCCTTATCTCTCGGGAACAACTGCATCCTTTTGTCCTTCAGCCGTGTCAAAATGGCCACTGTTTTCTTTTCAGGCCGGTAAATGACGTACACAGTAAAAAATGTTGGCAGCCAATCACCTAACCCCTTGTCTATTTAGATGAAACAGTCTGCCTTGTAAAGATGTCTGTGCTCCCAAAAAACGCAGAAATTGTCAATGAAAGTCACGGACAATGCAGTACACACTTCTTTGAGCCACTTATTTAATTGACTGAGCCAAGAGAAACGTTCATCTCCAAATCGGACAAGTGGGAGATGTCCGCTTATAAAAACCTCAGCATCCAAACATTGCACTTTTGTTAGGCGATCAATGAAATATCGCTTCAGTACTTCTGATTGCTGCTTGAAAACATCCAGGGCCCCTATGTGTATAATGACAGATTTCCCAGTTGGGTGCTGATTAATGATCGCCAGGATTTATTTAGGGATATCATACACCGTGTCATTGGTAAAACACAGTACTTTAGTGTTCTTCTCGCTGCAAAAACGTTTCACATCCTTGACAGCTCCATCACCAACTATTAACATTTGGGGTGCCATTTTTTCCTTGTATGATTTAGTTTAATACCTTTCAATGGTGGTGGGCGATGAGCATTCTTGGCCAGGGTCTCGTCAAAGTGGCTCAAATCTATTTGGATGTCTGATGTCAATGTTTTGCATTGACTCGCGTTCTTTTTTCTTGCCCTTCTCTGTAGCAACCGTCCACGGCCGCTCACTCGGAGTTGAAGCAGCCCGCAACGCAGGCCAGCCAGATTCCTCTGTAATCTGCTGATGTTGTGTCCTCCCTTTTAGATGTTGTCCCATATCTTTGGGCTTTGCTCCCAGTAAATTCCAGGGAGAACTGCTGGATGATCCATTACTGTTTCCACAGTCCACATCTGTCCTTTGTTGAGCTAAGTGGCTGTCTGTTAGCACACTTCTGCTCACCATTTTGAGACAATGGTAGAGTGGTTTCACTCCCCGACTGTTCATTTACATCCACATACACTTCAAGACGGTGGATCTTTGTTTCCAGGATTGACATCCTCTATGATAGTCCTCAGTGGAAAAGGGAGGCATCTTGACTGTTGGTCTTGTTGCTTATACCAGGCTTATGCTAAGTAGCACGCCACGCTCACATAATGGTGAGAGGGTATCGGAAAATATTGGAATATGGCAACAACTGACTAGCTACAAAAAAAAGTACAGTCCCAGAGGTTTAAAAATATCCAGGAGTCGCTGCTTCTAATTTGCTTTTCTAAGAAAAACAAGCTTATCAGCAAGAAAAAAATGTAGACAGAGGCAAAGCAAGGAAAGCCAGCAAAAAAGCGTCTGCACTGTACGAGAGCGAGAGAAAGCTAAGCTGTTATCTAGGCTTAACACGATCAGGATTTTTGGGGCCGATCACTGATCAGCGGGTTTAAAAAAAAATGATAACCGATCACAAGATGGAGCAATGTGTCTATTTTAACAAATGTGTCTGTTCATTTACTGTATATACTTGTTTACTTAATTGCTCCAAAAATTATACTTAGAATAAATGTATCTTTTTTCATTTATGCCAGTGAGGCATAGTGACAGACAGAACAAATGAATGGTCTTCTATTAGATGGCAGGAAGTACATACAGTAATTAATGTATACACTTTTTGTGACATTTTTATTTGTTGGTGTGCCGTGAGATTTTCCAATTGTAAAATATGTTCCTTGGCTCCACAAAGGTTGGAACTCACTGCTCTAGTCGAGATTGTGTATTCTAATCAGTCAGGTCAAACCAACTTTACAACATGACAGAAAGAATGGGTGCTAACTTACTCGAATTAAATTACTTTATTGTAATTAAATTACTTCACCCAGACAGATATTTTAGAGCATGATTCGACAGAACGGCGGCATGTTTATGTACAACCGTTAGTGCTAGCACTACCTTGCTAGGCTACATAACGTTTTGTTGCGTGCTTGCGAGCCATATCTTATTAAAAGTACATGAAAATACCTCAAGCAACCCTTAAACCAACGTCAATGATCGCCAAATTATGAGTTTAAAGCCGATCAGCATAAAATGCTAATTATCGGCAGATACCGATCAGGCAGATAAAATCGGTGTAAAGTCTAGTATTATACCTTACATTACGTTCATATATCATTGCATCACATGAACAACAGGAAGTACGCCAAAATTATGTTCATTCACTAATTTAATGTCCTGAAAAAGAGCAAATTTATGAGGGTGACATCATTAAAATTATACAAACACAGCGGGCGAGTGCCACATCCTTGCAAGGCTCATGGATGAACCCGAGAAACGTGGTTTAATGTCCCAAAACTGTCAACAATAATCAGCCAAATTTATGCAGACGTCTTTACTCATGGCAGCTTGAACCTCTGAAAACATTACAACCATCAGCCCAATATTTTAGATTTTATGGATCAGATGAGATCAAATCAGATCAGGTGTCGTTTCAGGACATGAAGTGACGTATCACGTTCGGCCAGGAGACCATCGTCATGGGTCAGAAACGCCTTTGTGATCGATACATCCATTTGATCTATACATACATACATATATACGATACATTTGTGGTGCATGAATTCAAAATTGAGCTGACGTATGAGGAAATGAATCTGCAAGAATTACTTAATATGGGATGACGTGGCTGTCTTCTTTTCTCAAGGAGGCATTTCAACGGTCGATTTCTTTTAAACAAGCCTTCCAACATATTTCACTCATTATTGTCTAAAAAAATACATCCAGACTTTCAATACGAGCAAAAATGACACCATGGAAAACATGAAAGCTCAAAGAGGAAATGGCTGTGACAAGCTGACATGTCCAAAATGTGGGCGGTCCAAAATCTGGTTGAAAATCAAATAGTTCATCAGTAAACAATTCTAAAATGACTACTGAGTATTTTGGAGGACTTTTTTATCTGTAGACATTTTTGAGTCCAGTCTACGGAATAAGTCCCCATGTTCTCACCATGAATGAGTCCCTTGAAAGTATTTTGTCACCAATGTTATTTCTAAACTCTCGCGGGGCTTTTAGAAAATATATGGACATATATATGGAAGAAAATACAACGAAAGCTGGTACACAGAATACAAGAATGTATATTTTTGCAAGTCAATAATATAGTAATTACTTTTTAAACAGTTACATTTTCATTGTAAGCATCTTGATCACTGCTATTCACACCAGCACACTTGTGTGCCTTAACTTGATACTTATAAGAGAATCTTTGGCCACAAACTGTGCAGGAAAAAGGTTTCTCTCCTGTGTGGGTTCTTGTGTGCATTTTTAAGTGTCCCTTCCGAGTGAATCTTTGACAACAAACTGAGCAGGAAAAAGGTTTTTCTCCAATGTGTGTTCTCACATGTTGTTTCAAAATGCTCTTATTAGCAAATGTTTTCCCACAATGAAAACATTTCCATCGTTTGTTTTCAGTGTGACATGTCATAGCACCTTCAGACTGTCTATCATCATCAGTGTCAGGAGAGTGTGACGTCATGTCGTCACTATCTGATAGTGGAGCTAAGAGGCCATCTGCTTGTGATCCTCCATTGACCTTCTCGTCATGTATTGACTTGAGCTTCTGCTTGGAGGCTCCGCCCCTCTGCCCTCCTCACTTTGACCTTCATCTTCACTCTTCATTGGGACACCAGACAATGGAAACTTGGTGATATCCTTCTCCTCCTCTACCTGTTTGACGTGGGGGGACGCTTCTTCCTCCTCTTCCTCTTTGATGTGAGGGGGCTCTGGCTCCTACCGCTCAGTACGAAGATCTTCAGTGATGTCTGCAAGACAAGAAGACAAAGAAAGTTTGGTCAATCTTTTCTCAGATTGTGACTTTAATGTGTATTGTGGTTTAGATTTAGATTTAAGGTTAATGTGAAATCAGATGAGTTTGATAGATTGGAAATAATTAAATTGGGCAGGTCAACAACAACAATAAAATGTGAAAAACTGGAAAATAATAAAGTTCATAAAAAACAAGTATCAATCAAGCTAATATAGTGGACCCCTGCATACACCCTGTTTGGCATTTGCAAAATTTTTTGTGAAGCGTAACCCCGGCGAGGGAGGCGGGGTTTACTGTATTAGTAGTAAACAAACAAATCATTGTCTCCATTTAATCTATTTTGATTCATGACATTATCACAACCTATGATCTAAACGTCTTACTACTTAAAGGACCTTAAATGTCCCGCCCACATTTTGGACATGTCAGCCTGTCACAGCCTGACACGCAGATGGCGGAAGGCAAAAACATTTCCTAGTTGAACGTCTACGTACTCTGCGGTGTCAATGTTGCCTATATTGAAAGTGTGGATGGGTATTTTTATACAATAGTGAGTGAAAATTGTGATTGTGAAACATGTTGAAAGGGTTGTTGTTAAAAATATAATTAAATAAACAAAAACTACGCCGCGGTACCGTGGTGGCTGCGAGTTCTCTTGCTGGCGGTTGAGGTCAGCCTCTGCCTCTGTATCCAATGCTTTCTGCTAAGTCTCTCTCTAAACACGCCAGTTCGAAGTGATCAGCACAGAGTTAGGAATGCTTGCTAGGCACCCATAGCTGACCGCGTTTCTTCCCCTGTCCACTGGTCACATATTCCTTTTGCACTTGGAAAAAAAAAAAAAAAACCTCTTGCCACTGCCTGAACCATTTGTACAACCAAATGCCCCACAATAAACTATCGTGACATCGTTAAATCATACGACAACAAATATACAAGGACGGGAACAACAGCATGAAAACAATAGCACAACGCCGATTGAACAGGCTGTTTGGCTCGTGTGACGTCACAGCGCCAGAAAGAGACGAAGACCGGAAGGCGCTGGATGCAAAAAGCTGACCTTGAAGGAAGGATTAATGGGCAAATGTACCGAGACATTCTTGACAAAAGTCTTCTGGCATGTATGAGGATGATGACAATTAAACCATGGTGGACATTTGAGCAGGATAATGATCGAAAACATACTGCCAAGGAAACTTTCAATTGGTTTCAAAGAAAAAAATAAAGCTGCTAGAATGGCCCAGCCAATCACCTTCACACAGCGTCTATTTTTAAAAATATTTTTTGATGGGTGGAGCTGGGTGAACGCTGGTTCCTCTCCCGATTTTCACAGGTGGGGCACGAGGTTGGTGTTTGTGGTGCACTGGGACGGCTTTTGTGTGGGCTTTGTCCTGGATCATTGTGGTGTGGGGTTGTTGTGGTGGGGTCTTGGCTTGGTGTGGAGGGTTTTTTATCGCCCCTTATGTTGTTGGCGCTTGCATTGGTTTGGGGACTGGAGTGGGCGGGGGTGCCGTTTGCCTTGTTGGCTGCCTCGGTGTTGGCATGTAGGTGTTTTGTGGTTTCGCTCGCCCTGTTGACTGGGAGTGGGCTTTGATGGGGCTCCATGCGGTGTGGGCTGGGGCAGAGGCGGGCATTGCGCGTCGTGGGGGCATCCTTTGCGCGGTATGGTCTTGTTCCGGGTGTTGCGCTGGGGCGGCTGATTTTGGCGGGGTTGGGCCGCACTTTTATTCGCCGCCGCTGAGCGTGGGCGCGTCTTTGTGCGCGTTCTTCGTTGTTGGTTTTCACCGCTCCTTCTTCGGTGTGGGCTGACTATGGGCTAGGTTTTTTTTTTGTTTTGTTTTGTTTTTTTAAGTTTGGGCGGTTCCAGGGGGCCAGGGCCATGGCCCCGATTGGTTCTCGATTCTCGATGCCCAACCCTACTCACGACGGGCGTTTAACTTGCGCTCGCTTTGGCGGGCTAGAACCGTTTTTTTTTTTTTTGGGTGGCAGCTGACCCCTATGATGAGAAAAATGATTGGATTACGTTTTCCCTTGCCCGGACGCGGGTCACCGGGGCCCCCCTCTGGAGCCAGGCCTGGAGGTGGGGCTCGAAGGCAAGCGCCTGGTGGCCAGGCCTGCACCCATGGGGCCCGGCCGGGCACAGCCCGAAAGGGTAACGTGGGTCCCCCTTCCCATGGGCTCACCAACTGTGGGAGGGGCCATAGGGGTCAGGTGCAATGCGAGCTGGGCGGTAGCCGAAGGCGGGGACCTTGGCGATCCGATCCCTGGCTACAGAAGCTGACTCTAGGGACGTGGAATGTCACCTCTCTGGCAGGGAAGGAGCCCGAGCTGGTGTGTGAGGTCGAGAAGTTCCGACTAGATATAGTCGGACTCGCCTCCACGCACAGCTTGGGCTCTGGTACCAGTCCTCTCGAGAGGGGTTGGACTCTCTTCCACTCTGGAGTTGCCCACGGTGAGAGGCGCCGAGCAGGTGTGGGTATACTTATTGCTCCCCGGCTCGGCGGCTGTACGTTGGGGTTCACCCCGGTGGACAAGAAGGTAGCCTCCCTCCGCCTTCGGGTGGGGGGACGGGTCCTGATTGTTGTTTGTGCCTATGCACCAAACCCCAGTTCAGAGTACCCACCCTTTTTGGAGTCCTTGGAGGGGGTGCTGGAGAGCGCTCCCGCTGGGGACTCCATCGTTCTGCTGGGGGACTTCAATGCTCACGTGGGCAATGACAGTGAGACCTGGAAGGGCGTGATTGGGAGGAACGGCACCCCCGATCAGAACCCGAGCGGTGTTCTGGTATTGGACTTCTGTGCTGGTCACGGATTGTCCATAACGAACACCATGTTCAAGCATAAGGGTGTCCACACGTGCACTTGGCACCAGGACACCCTAGGTCGCAGTTCGATGATCGACTTTGTGGTCGTGTCATCGGACTTGCGGCCGCATGTCTTGGACACTCGGGTAAAGAGAGGGGCGTAGCTGTCAACTGATCACCACCTGGTGGTGAGTTGGCTCCGATGGTGGGGGAAGATGCCGGTCCGACGTGGCAGGCCCAAACGTATTGTGAGGGTCTGCTGGGAACGTCTGGCGGAATCCACTGTCAGAAGGAGTTTCAACTCCCACCTCCAACAGAACTTTGCTCATGTTCCGGGGGAGGCGGGGGACATCGAGTCCGAGTGGACCATGTTCCGCGCCTCCATTGCTGAGGCGGCCGACCGGAGTTGTGGCCGTAAGGTGGTCAGTGCCTGTCGTGGCGGCAAGCCCCGAACCCGTTGGTGGACACCAATGGTGAGGGATGCCGTCAAGCTGAAGAAGGAGTCCTATCGGGCCTTTTTGGCCTGTGGGACTCCTGAGGCAGCTGATGGGTACTGGCTGGCCAAGCGGAATGCAGCTTTGGTGGTCGCTGAAGCAAAAACTCGGGCATGGGAGGAGTTCGGTGAGGCCATGGAGAAAGACTTCTGGACGGCTTCGAGGAAATTCTGGTCCACCATCCGACGTCTCAGGAGGGGAAAGCAGTGCACCATCAACACTGTGTATAGTGGGGATGGGTCGCTGCTGACCTAAACTCGGGACGTTGTGAGCCGGTGGTGAGAATACTTCGAAGACCTCCTCAATTCCACCGACACGCCTTCCCATGAGGGAAAAGAGTGTGGGTTCTCTGAGGCGTGCTCTCCTATCTCTGGGGTTGAGGTCACCGAGGTGGTTAAAAAGCTCCTCGGTGGCAGGGCCCCGGGGGTGGATGAGATTCGTCCGGAGTTCCTCAAGGCTCTGGATGTTGTAGGCCTGTCCTGGTTGACACGCCTCTGCAACATCGCGTGGACATCGGGGACAGCGCCTCTGGATTGGCAGACTGGGGTGGTGGTCCCCCTTTTTAAGAAGGGGGACCGGAGGGTGTGTTCCAACTACAGGGGGATCACACTCCTCAGCCTCCCTGGTAAGGTCTATTCAGAGGTGCTGGAGAGGAGGGTCCATCGGGAAGTTGAATCCCAGATTCAGGAGGAGCAGTGTGGTTTTCGTCCTGGCCGTGGAACAGTGGACCAGCTCTACACCCTTGGCAGGGTCCTCGAGGGTGCATGGGAGTTCGCCCAACCAGTCTATATGTGTTTTGTGGACTTGGAGAAGGCGTTCGACCGTGTCCCTCGGGTGGTCCTGTGGGGGGTGCTTCGGGAGTATGGGGTCCCGAACCCCCTGATACAGGCTGTTCGGTCCCTGTACGACCGGAGTCAGAGTTTGGTCCGCATATCCGGCAGTAAGTCGGAATTGTTTCCGGTGAGGGTTGGACTCAGCCAAGGCTGCCCTTTGTCACCGATTCTGTTCATAACTTTTATGGACAGAATTTCTAGGCGCAGCCGAGGCGTAGAGGGGGTCCGGTTTGGTGGCCTCAGTATTGCATCTCTCTCTTTTTGCAGATGATGTGGTTCTGTTGGATTCATCAAGCCGTGACCTCCAACTCTCATTGGAGCAGTTCGCACCAGAGTGTGAAGCGGCTGGGATGAGAATCAGCACCTCCAAATCTGAGACCATGGTCCTCAGTCGAAAAAGGGTGGCGTGCCCTCTCCAGGTCGGGGATGAGATCCTGCCCCAAGTGGAGGAGTTCAAGTATCTTGGGGTCTTGTTCACGAGTGAGGGAAGAATGGAACGGGAGATCGACAGGCGGATCGGTGCAGCGTCTGCAGTGATGCCGACTTTGTATCGATCCGTTGTGGTAAAGAAGGAGCTAAGCCGAAAGGCGAAACTCTCGATTTACCGGTCGATCGACGTTCCTACCCTCACCTATGGTCACAAGCTGTGGGTCGTGACCGAAAGAACGAGATCCCGGATACAAGCGGCCAAAATGAGTTTCCTCCGCAGGGTGTCCGGGTTCTCCCTTAGAGATAGGGTGAGAAGCTCGGTTATCCAGGAGGATCTCAGAGTAGAGCCGTTGCTCCTTCACATCGAGAGGAGCCAGATGAGGTGGCTGGGGCATCTGATTCGGATGCCTCCCGGACCCCTCCCCGGTGAGGGGTTCCGGGCACGTCCCACCGGGAGGAGACCCCGGGGACGACCCAGGACACGCTGGAGAGACTACGTCTCTCGGCTGGCCTGGTAACGCCTCGGGATCCCCCGGAAGAGATGGATTAAGTGGGAAGTCTGGGCCTCCCTGCTAAAGCTACTGCCCCCGCGACCCGACCTCGGATAAGCGGTAGAAGATGGATGGATGGATGGATGGATGGATGGATGGGTGGCAGCTGGCTCTGGCATTGGGCCCTGTTGGTGGCTATGGCCCCCATGCTCTCTGGGGCTTGATCGGGGCGGTGGCAGCGGTCGGGCTCGCTGGGTGAGTGGTGGAGTTGGGCGTGGGCATGCCCTTGCCCCTCCCCTTGGGACTGGTCGGGGCGCTTCGGTCGGGCACGGGACCTCCCTGGGTCCTGGGTGGTCGGTGGCGCCCCCCTGGTTGGGTCCCCTCTGCTGGACGGGCTCGCTGACCCCCACTCCCACAGACACTTTGTGGGTGGATGGGGGGCTCACCCTTCCTCGATGTGCCGGCTCAGCAACTCCATACACCAGTTGACAAACACGCCTTTGATATGGTGTTCATTCTCCAGTTAGATAGAGACACTGTAGACGTGTGCTGGGATCACTAATAACACCACGGGTTATACTAACGTATCAACTCACAGGATCTTAGTCACTAAAAGAAGTCCCATCGCACAACTCGGCAGTAACACTGCCTTGCTCATTTTCCCACATCCTGTCCTGCCCTTTTCTGTCCAATATATCTGATTTTCTTGGTTAGTTACTGCATGTCTTCACCAGGTGTCCACCCCCCAGTCTACAAATAACTTGTGTTCAAATATCTAGACTCTCTATTGCTCTGCTGTGGTTTTCAAACCTAGTCCCCTTGTTCACTGTCCCCTAAAACCCTTCTTATCCGTCTCCATTTTCAATAAACATCAGATTAATTAAAAAATTAAAAAATAAGGAGGGGAAGCATTTCAAACTCCCCTGTTCCAGCACAAAGGCATTCAGATCCACCATCATTCTGGAAAGCCATGCAGCTGAACAGGAGAGGTCTTATATAAAAAGAAAAAGAAAATAACAAAAAGGATTGTTTGAACGAGTTATTCACTATACTCGACCGTTGGCTACCGCTGCGCTCAGCCCCAAAAAAGAAAATGATGTGTGGTGCGCAAAAGCGCACTAATCAGAATCATCTTTATTTGCCAAGTATGTCCAAAAAACACAAGGAACTGGACTACGGTAGTTGGAGCCGCTCTAGTACGACAACAGACACTCAATTGACAGAGAACACTTTGGAGACATAAAGACATTGAGAAAAACAGTCACTGGGCAATAAAGGGTTATTAGTGATCTGGTAATGCCGGTACAGTTATTATTATTTTTTTTTGACAATTGTGCAAAAAGATGCAGAGTCCTCTAGCACTTAGAGCAGTGAATGCCTCATATAGCAATCGTCCGGTGCCATGACCATTGTGTAAAGGGCGCCGAGACTTCAGGGAATGTATGTAGTTTAAAGTGACGAGTAGTGCGATAATCTGGGACAATTTTAATTGTGCAAATGTTCCAGATACTCCTCAGTCAGTGTGCAAATGCGGCAGATGCTACTCTTGCATGAGTGGCCAGTATTGGTCAACAACAGATATGCAAATAGTGTAGCGTGGCGAGACTACTACAGTGAGTGCACAAGTAATAAATAATGGGCCCGACGGAAATGTCGGGCCTGTTATATATTACTTGTACCAAACTCAAGACCAAAAAAATTGGAAGCATGGTGCAATGCAATTGTAGGTTAGCTGTTTAAGAAGTTGATTGCAAGAGGGAAGAAGCTGTTGGAATGTCTACTAGTTCTAGTTTGCATTGATCGGTAGCGCCTACCTGAGGGAAGGAGCTGGAAGAGCTGGTGACCGGGATGTGGAGGGTCCGAGAGGATTTTGCACACTCTTGTCTTAGTTCTGGCAGCGTGCAAGTCCTTAAGGGTGGGTAGAGGGGTCCCGACAATCTTTTCAGCAGTTTTGATTGTCCGTTGCAGTCGGAGTTTGTCTTTTTTTGGAGCAGCACCAAACCAGACTGTGATGGAAGAACACAGGACTGATTCGATGACCGCTGTGTAGAACTGCCTCAGCATCTCCCGTGGCAGGCCGTGCTTTCTCAGAAGCCTCAGGAAGTACATCCTCTGCTGGGCCTTTTTGAGAACGGAGATGATGTTGATCGCCCACTTCAGGTCCTGAGAGACTGTAATACCCAGGAACTTGAAGGTCTCGACGGTTGACACAAGGCAGTTGGACAGCGTGAGGGGTAGCTGTGGCGAAGGATGCCTCCTGAAGTCCACGATTATCTCTACACTCTTGAGCATGTTCAGCTCCAGGTTGTGTCGGCCGCACCCCAGCTCCAGCCGCTCCGCTTCCTGTCGATATGCAGATTCGTCACCGTCCTTGATGAGGCCGATGACAGCGGTGTCATCTGCAAACTTGAGGAGTTTGACAGCCGGGTGCGTTGATGTGCAGTCGTTCATGTACAGAGAGAAGAGCAGCGGAGAGAGGACACAACCTTGGGGTGCCCTGGTGTTGATGCTATGTGTGGATGTCAAGGCGACAGGCCTGTAGTCATTTAGACCCGAAATGGTAGGTTTCTTGGGGACTGGAATAATGGTGGAGCGTTTGAAACAGGATGGTACTTCCCACAGTTCCAGAGATCTATTGAAGATCTGAGTGAAGACTGGAGCGAGCTGGTCCGCGCAGACTTTGAGGCAGGATGGGGACACATGGTCTGGTCCTGCCGCTTTGTTCATCTTTTGTTGTTTGAATATGCGTCTCACATCCTGTTCGTGGATGATCAACGCAGAAGTCAGAGGTGTGATTGTGGTCGGGGGTGCGGCCAGGTGGGTGTGTGGTGTGAAAGTGTCATTTTCAAATCTGCAGTAGAAGGTGTTCAAGTCGTTGACTAGTATGCTATTGTTCTCAGCTTGGCGGGGATCGTCGCTTGTAATTGGTCAGCGATTGGAATGCATGCCAGAGGGATTTAGAGTCGTTAGCGCTAAACTGTTTTTCCAACTTTGCTGCATAGTTCCTCTTTGCAATGTTAATTTCTTTAGTCAGCTGGTTTTCTAGCTCAATTATACAGGGCCCTGTCCCCGCTTTGATATGCTTCCTCCTTAGCTTGGCGAAGTTCCTTAAGTTTGGCAGTGAACAACAGCTTGTTGTTGTTGAAAGTGCGAAATGATTTTGTTGGAACACAGACCTCTTCACAGAAACTGATATAGGATGTGACAGTGTCCGTATATTCATCCAGGCTGCCAGCTGAATTTTCAAAGACACTCCAGTCTGTGCAGTCTAAACAGCTTTGAAGTTCCATCTTGGCTTCATTTGTCCACTTTTTGACTGTTTTCACTGTAGGCTTCGCACATTTAAGTTCTTGCCTGTACGTCGGTATTAAGAGAATTAAGCAGTGATCAGACGAGCCCAAGGCTGCACGAGGTATAGCACGGTATGCGTTTTTTACCGTAGTGTAGCAGAACTTTAATTTTGACTATCATAGCTATGCAGATGACACAGTTATATCTACCAGTGTCTTCAGATGACTACAGTTCAATTGAGGTGTTGTGTCACTGTCTCAAACAGATAACTGGATGAGGCAAAATTTTCTTCAATTAAATCACAACAAAACTGATAATTGTTTTTGGCAATAAAGAAAAGAGAATTGCTGTTAGTAAATACCTGGAGTTACTCTCTTTAAAAAAACAAACACCAAGTCCGAAACCTTGGTGTTCTGATAGATTCCGACCTTACTTTCAACAGTCAAGTCAAATCAATTGCTAAAACTGCCTTCTACCATGTGAAGAACATATCCAGAGTGAAGGCCTGCATGTTTTAAGCAGACCAGGAGAAGCTCATCCATGCTTAATGCTTATCTCAAGTAGACTTGACTATTGTCATGGTCTTCTTACTGGACTCCCCCATAAGAGCATTAAACAGCTGCAACTCATACAGAATGCTGCTGCTCGGGTTCTGACCAGAACAAAGAGGTTAGAGCATATTACTCCAATTCTAAAGTCTTTACACTAGCTTCCAGTCATCTTCAGAATAGATTTTAAAGTTCTGCTACTGGTCTATAACTCACGAAATGGTTTAGGTCCTGAATAGAATATTTAAATGCTAATGGAATGTAAACCCAGAAGGACGCTGAGCTCGACAGACTCGGGTCAAATAGTGGAGCACATTGGAGTGGAGTCCAGCATTTCCACTTTTAAATGATATTTTTTGCACTGTACGCCGTTTTAATTGTACTTTTATTTTTTTCCTCTTTGTTTTAAATGTTTATGAGCTGTTTTGTAATGCTTTTAATCATGTAAAGCACATTGAGTTACCTTGTGCATGAAATGCGCTATATCAATACATTTGCTTTGTTTACAGCATCCTATTTCAAAACAATGTATCATTTTCAGGTTCAAAGGTGCTTCAGGTTAAAAGATGCCCCTTCCCCTAAAAAGGGGCATCACGTGCCTGATCACATCTTTACTCCTATTGGGGTAGGCTAAGAGAATTGTTAACTGTTTTTTGATTCGGGGGTTTGCCGTCGGGGTGGCCAGCCCCCCCCCCAGTCCAGGGTGGCAGCGGCCACCACGTAGCTCTGCTTCAAGTGAACCAACCTGCTCTGCGTGGGACAGTTGGAGGCTGCCGATTGAACACGGCGTCCAGTCGTTGACGTCGTGGCTCCTTCTCCTCTTTTGGGCCGCAGAGTTCCTCCCCGTACTCCGCTGTGCTTCTTGAACACATTTTCACACGACGATCACACCGCTTTTCCGCTCTACATCGGAGGGATGAAAAAGGCAAGTGCAAATCGGACAAGTGAAACAATTATGTGAAGATTAAGATTTGGACATTGTGGGTTAAACAGTACGCGAGTTAAAATGGCACAGGACCAAAGTCGTCAACAAGAAAAAAGTAGAATGTGTAATTATGCATTGTAAGAAACGAGAGAGAGAAAAAAGACAGCTAATTTGTGAGTGAAAGTTTGTGTTGACACATGTAGACAGTATTCTACATAAGGATTCAGAATTCAATAAGGTTAATAATAACAATAATAATGATTCAGAAAACAATTGTTACAAGATATTATTTCAGTATTTCAGACAAACAAAGCTGATAGAATGTAGTTGTTGGCGTGTTGTATTTCCCCCCCCACATTTAAGTGTTATCCATCCATTTTCTACCGCTTATCTGAGGTCGGGTCACGGGGGCAGTAGCTTCAGCAGGGACGCCCAGACTTCCCTCTCCCCAGCCACTTCATCCAGCTCTTCCGGGGGCATCCCGAGGCGTTCCCAGGCCAGCCGAAAGATGTAGTCTCTCCAGCGTGTCCCATCCCGGTGGGACGTGCCCGGAACACCTCACCAAGGAGGCGTGCGGGATCCGAATCAGATGCCCCAGCCATCTCATCTGGCTCCTCTCGATGCGGAGGAGCAGCGGCTCTACTCTGACATCCTCCCGGATGACCGAGCTTCTCAGACTATCTCTAAGTGAGAGCCCGGACACCCTGCGGAGGAAACTCATTTCGGCCGCTTGTATCCGGGATCTCGTTCTTTCGGTCACGACCCACAGCTTGTGACCATAGGTGAGGGTAGGAACGTCGATCGACCGGTAAATCGAGAGTTTCGCCTTTCGGCTTAGCTCCTTCTTTACCACAACGGATCGATACAAAGTCCGCATCACTGCAGACGCTGCACCGATCCGCCTGTCGATCTCCCGTTCCATTCTTCCCTCACTCGTGAACAAGACCCCAAGATACTTGAACTCCTCCACTTGGGGCAGGATCTCATCCCCGACCTGGAGAGGACACGCCACACATTTCCGACTAAGGACCATGATCACAGATTTAGAGGTGCTGATTCTCATTCCAGCCGCTTCACACTCGGCTGCGAACCGCTCCAGTGACAGTTGGAGGTCACGGCTTGATGAAGCCAACAGAATCACATCATCTGCAAAACGCAGAGACGCAAAACTGAGGCCACCAAACCAGACCCCCTCCACGCCTCGCCTGCGTCTAGAAATTCTGTCCATAAAAGTTATTAACAGAATCGGTGACAAAGGGCAGCCTGGGCGGAGTCCAACCCTCACCGGAAACGAGTCCGACTTACTGCCGGCAATGCGGACCAAACTCTGACACCGGTCGTACAGGGACCAAACAGCCCGTATCAGGTGGTTCGGTACCACATACTCCCGAAGCACCCCCCCACAGGACTCCACAAGGGACACGGTCGAATGCCTTCTCCAAGTCCACAAAACACATGTAGACTGGTTGGCCAAACTCCCATGTAGCCTCGAGGACCCTGCCGAGGGTGTAGAGCTGTTCCACAGCCAGGACAAAGACCACACTGCTCCTCCTGAATCTGAGCTTCGACTTCCCGACGGACCCTCCTCTCCAGCACCTATGAATAGACTTTACCAGGGAGGCTGAGGAGTGTGATTCGCCTGCAGTTGGAACACACCCTCCCTTTTTAAGAAGGGGGGCCACCACCCCAGTCTGCCAGTTCAGAGGCACTGTACCCGATGTCCACGTGATGTTGCAGAGGCGTGTCAACCAGGACAGCCCCACAACATCCAGAGTCTTGAGGAAGTCCGGGCAAATCTCATCCACCCCCGGGGCTTTGCCAGCGAGGAGCTTTTTAACCACCTCGGTGACCAGAGATAGGAGAGCCCGCCTCAGAGAACCCACACTCTGCTTCCTCATGGGAAGGCGTGTCGGTGGAATTGAAGAGGTCTTCGAAGTATTCTCCCCACCGACTCACAACGGCCCGAGTCGAGGTCACCAGCGCCCCATCCCCGCTATACACGGTGTTGATGGAGCACTGCTTCCCCTCCTGAGACGCCAGATGGTGGACCAGAATTTCCTCCAAGCCGTCTGGAAGTCTTTCTCCATGGCCTCAGCGAACTCCTCCCATGCCCGAGTTTAGCAGTGGTAATACGCTGTTTAAAAAGTCAAGCAGTGAGGGATTTGTGACCGGATAGTGAAATGTTTACTTCCAGCTTAGCTGCATGCTCCTGGGCTAGCTCGCTAACTCTCACATAGCCCAGGTCTGCAGCAGTCCGAATGACTGATGGCTCAGTTTTCTTTGTAAATATTATTCCAAATGAATAAGACCTCCAGTGAAGTTAAGTAACTAAATTACTTTTTCAAGGTGACTGTGGCAACACTGGCAATAATAATAATAATAATAATAATAGGCGGCACTCCGGTTTCCTCCCACATCCCCAAAACATGCATGAATTGGAGACTCTAAATTGCCCGTAGGTGTGAATGTGACTGCGGATGGTTGTTTGTTTGTATGTGCCCTGCGATTGGCTGGCAACCGGTTCAGGGCGTACCCCGCCTCCTGCCCGATCATAGCTGGGATAGGCTCCAGCACGCCGGCGACCCGAGTGAGGAGAAGCGGCTCAGAAAATGGATGGATGCTTCGAAGACTCCATACCAGTAGGTGGCGGTAATGCACTGAGAAGTTTCTTGCCAACCGTCACAGAACACTGAAAAAAAGACGACGAAGAAGCAGCAGCAGCAGCAGCTCGACGGACGAGCGAGGCGGCAGGAGGCTCGATCGTACTTCAGTCCATCTTGCTGAATTTGGAGCGAATGTTGTGAATCCTCCACGCGGGACGCCCCTCATCACGACTTTAGTGGACGAAAACATCATTCGTGCAATCTTCGTCACTTCGGTTGGAGTCGTCTCGTGCACGTTGAAGCTTCTCGGCCGAGCTTAATTTAGCTTAGCTTAGCTTGCTAACAAAGAGACGCGTTTGTGATCAAAACTGAGCGTGAGGTAAAGTGTTTTTCTTTCCGCCACCTACCAGTAAGGAGTGGGGACCACAATGTTTCACGATAACACCAAAACAATGAACCCGAATCAAAACAACAACGTTGTTGTTCTGTTAGCTTCCTTTGTCTGACATACTGAAATATTATCCTGAAACAATTATTTTCGGAAGAATACCGTCTAGAATGTTCCATCACAAATTAGCCGCCTTCTTTCCGTGTCATATTTCTCACAATGCATAATTACGTTCCCCTATTTCCTCGTGTTGACTTTGGAGCTTTGCCATTTGAACTCACGTCGTATTTCGCCCACAGTGTCCAAATCTGAAAGGCTGCTTGAAACTGTTTGCCTTCAAACTCGAGCGCAACCCACGCGCGCACTTTTGAAAATGTACTGCAGTTCACCTCCAAGTCGAGGGGGTCGCTACTGCAGGCATTGGCGAGGACACCACAGGGTGGCGTTTCCTCTGCATATTTTCCGGTAGCCGTTTTTCCTTTCCTTTCCGGAACAAGGAACAGAGCAACAACAATGGCGACCGTGGACCAGTGTCTGCGAGAACAAATGGACCGAGATGACCAGATGATATGTTTAACGATGCTGCAAAATCAATCGAGATGGCGGTGGCGTAGATGCTCGGTAGAACCGAGGGGGACGCCGAGTACGTCATCGCGGCACGTGACAAAAACGGACCAATCACGAGAGACGATCTCCGCGGCGTTCGACGCGCAGCAACTATTTTTGTCTTGTAGAGGGGCCGCGCGCAGCAATTCGTCGCTCACGTGATGCAATGCGGGCGGGTGTATAAAGACGCCTTTAATCTTGATGTCATTGTTTCACATATCTGACTTGCACTTGCTTTTCTCATCTCTCCAACGTAGAGCAGAAAGTGTCGTGATCGGCGGATGAAAATGTGTGCAAGAAGGACAGCGGCGTACGAGGAGGAACATTGCGCCCCAAAAGAGGAGAAGGAGCCACGGCGCCGACTCGTGGACGCCGTGTTCAATCTGCAGCCTCGAATTGTGCTACGCAGAGCAGGTTGGTTCACTTGTTGCATGCATTCGAACTTTACAGTTCAGAGGACAGAGATTTGAAACTTTTTCTTGAGAACTTTTGAAGCCCTTGACAAGCCACATCTGCCATTTGGAAGTGATTATATAGCAGATATACAGCAGTTAAATCGCTCAATATGATGCAGAATGCGTCTTGTGCTTTTTGCACAATTTTTGAAATTGGAGCATGATCGCAAATTATTCTTGGATTTATTTTGGAAGTGCTGTTTTGAGCAATTTTGTTATTTGTGAGAAAGTTATCAATTCTAGAGAAGGAGCAGTAAACTGAAGAAGTGTATTCCTTTTTGTATGAAATGTTTTGTATTTTTTTTCTACGTATGTCGGCGAGTCCGAATTCGTGCATATATTTGGGAAGACTGATTCTTTTGATTTTTTTTTTTTTTTATTTGCGCTGTCTATGGTTGGATTAAGTACTATATTAAAGTCGTCACCTATAATAATTGTTGAATTAGTTGACACATTGGTCAGATGTGAATAAAAGTTGGATCATCAATATTAGGGACATATACCTTAACTAATGTGTATAATTTGTTAAATATAGTTGAATGAAACATTAAGTATCGGCCTTCTGGGTTCAATTATTGTGCTATTTAGTGTAAAAGTTGTGTATTATGAATTAGTATTGAGATTCCTCGTCTGCTTTTATAGCTAGCTGATAAGGACTGACTGAAATTTAAATTGGATAGGTAATTTTCTTCAGAATGCAGCCTTATGGGGGGCACAAGCCAGTTCAACGTGTAGGCCGGTCCCAAGCCCGGATAAGTGCAGAGGGTTGCGTCGGGAAGGGCATCCGTCTTAAAACTTTTCCAAACAAATATCAGCGGTCATCCAAAGAATTCCATACCGGATCGGTCGTGGGCCGGGTTAACAACGTCCGCCTCCGGCGCTGTCAACCTGCAGGGGTTCTTCGGCAGAAAGAGAAGAGGAAAGCACAGAGCCTAGAACTGAATGTGGGGACTTTGAATGTAGGGACTATGACAGGAAAATCTCGGGAGTCGGTTGACATGATTAGGATCAAGGTTGATATGTTGTGTCCAGAAAACCAGGTGGAAAGGCAGTAAGACTAGAAGTTTAGGAGCAAGGTTGAAATTATTTGACCATGGTGTAGATGGGAAAAGAAATGGAGTCAGGATTATTTTAAAAGAAGAGTTGGCTAAGAATGTCTTGGAGGTGAAAAGAGTATCAGATCGAGTGATGAGGCTGAAACTTGAAATTGAGCGTGTTATGTATAATGTGATTAGTGGCTATGCCCCACATGTAGGATGTGACCTAGAGGTGAAACAGATTCTGGACGGAGCTAGACGAAGTAGTTCTGAGCATCCCAGACAGAGAGAGAGTCCTGATTGGTGCAAATTGTAATGGACATGTTGGTGAAGGAAATAGAGGTGATGAAGAAGTGATGGGTAAGTACGGCATCCAGGAAAGAAACTTGGAGGGACAGATGGTGGTAGACTTTGCAACAAGGATGCAAGTGGCTGTAGTGAACACTTTTTTCCAGAAGAGGCACGAACATAGGGTGACCTACAAGAGCGGAGGTAGAAGCACACAGGTGGATTACATCTTGTGCAGACGATGTAATCTGAAGGAGGTTACTGACTGTAAGGTAGTGGTAGGGAAGAGTGTGGCTAGACAGCATAGGATGGTGGTGTGTAAGATGACTCTGGTGGTGGGGAGGAAGATTAGGAAGACAAAGGCAGAGCAGAGAACCATGTGGTGGAAGCTGAGACAGGACGAGTGTTGTGCAGCTTTTCGGGAAGAGGTGAGACAGGCTCTCGGTGGACGGGAGGAGCTTCCAGAAGCCTGGACCACTGCAGCCAAGGGGATTAGAGAGGCAGGCAGGAGTGTACTTGGTGTATCTTCTGGCACGAAAGGAGAGGAGACTTGGTAGTGGAACCTCACAGTACAGGAAATCATACAAGGGAAAAAGGTTAGCTAAGAAGTAGTGGGACACTGATAGGACCGAGGAGAGGCGAAAGGAATACATTGCGATGAGACATAGGGCAAAGGCCAAAGAAGAGGCATATAATGACATGTATGTCAGGTTGGACACTAAAGAAGAAGAAAAGGATCTCTACAGGTTAACCAGACAGAAGGATAGAGGTGTGAAGGATGTGCAGCAGGGTAGGGTGATTAAGGATAGAGATGGAAATATGTTGACTGGTGCCAGTAGTGTGCTAGCTAGATGGAAAGAATACTTCGAGGAGTTGATGAATGAGGAAAATGATAGAGAAGGGAGAGTAGAAGAGGCAAGTGTGGTGGACCAGGAAGTGGCAATGATTAGTAAGGGGGAAGTTAGAAAGGCATTAAAGAGGATGAAAAATGGAAAGGCAGTTGGTCCTGATGACATTTGTGGAGGTATGGAAGCATCTAGGAGAGGTGGCTGTGGAGTTTTTGGCCAGCTTGTTCAATAGAATTGTAGCGCATGAGAAGATGCCTGAGGAATAGACGAAAAGTGCGCTGGTGCCCATTTTGAAGAACAAGGGTGATGTAAAGAGCTGTGGGAACTATAGAGGAATAAAGTTGATGAGCCACACAATGAAGTTATGGGAAAGAGTAGTGGCGGCTACACTCAGGACAGAAGTGAGTATTTGCGAGCAACAGTATGGATTCATGCCGAGAAAGAGTACCACAGATCCGTTATTTGCCTTGAGGATGTTGATGGAAAAGTACAGAGAAGGTCAGAAGGAGCTACATTGTGTCTTTGTAGATCTAGAGAAAGCCTATGACAGAGTACCCAGAGAGGAACTGTGGTACTGCGTGCGGAGGTCTGGAGTGGCAGAGAAGTATGTTAGAATAATACAGGACATGTACGAGGGCAGCAGAACAGCGGTGAGGTGTGCTGTCGGTGTGACAGAAGAATTTAAGGTGGACGTGGGACTGCATCAGGGATCAGCCCTGAGCCCCTTCCTTTTTGCAGTGGTGATGGATAGGCTGACAGATGAGGTTAGACTGGAATCCCCGTGGACCATGATGTTTGCAGATGACATTGTGATCTGCAGTGAAAGCAGGGCGCAGCTGGAGGAACAGTTTGAAAAATGGAGGCATGCACTGGAAAGCAGAGGAATGAAGATTAGCCGAAGTAAGACAGAATATATGTGCATGAATGAGACAGGTGGTGGGGGAAGACTGAGGCTACAGGGAGAAGAGAGAGCTGGAGTCACTTCTGCCATTCCCACTGTCTTCTTTCGGCCGTCCCAACCTCCACCACACATCGGCCACCAGTTACTCCAACCGACCTCTCCCGGGTACCTGAAGAATATCATGACCTCTCCCCCATTTTCAGCAAGGGCCTAGCCATCTCTCTTCCCCGATACAGCCCCTATGATTGCGCCATTGACCTCTTGCCGGGAACCCCACTTCCCTCCAACCGCCTCTTTAATCTTTCCCGTCCTGAAAAAGAGACTATGGAAAATTATATCCGCGACTCCCTTGCCTCTGGACTCATCCGGCCCTCTTCTTTGCCCCTGGGAGCCGGCTTCTTTTTCGTTGAAAAGAAAGATACCGCTCTTCGCCCATGCATCGACTTGTGCGGTCTTAATGACATTGCAGTGAAAAATAAAGCCCCGCTGCCCCTCATCGATCCCTCCTTCGAGCCCCTCTGTGACACCCGAATATTCACAAAGTTGGACCTGTGGAATGGGTATCATCTTATCCGCATTAGAGAAGGGGACGAATGGAAAAGTGCCTTCAGCACCCCCCTCAGACACTTCAAATACTTGGTCATGCCGTTTGGGTTAACCAACGCCATAAATGACGTCCTCCGTCAACCTGTTCGTCTTTGTATATTTAGACGACATTCTCATCTTCTCATCCTTCCCCCTAAGAACATCGCCAGCACGTCCGTCAAGTCCTTCAACGCCTACTCGAAAATTGTCTTTTTGTGAAACCTGAAAAGTGCGAATTCCACCTCCCCTCCGTTCATTTCTTGGGATACATCATCGCCAAAGGACAGTTACAAGCAGACCCGGCAAAGATCCAAGCAGTCGTCAACTGGCACATTCCCTCCACCCGCAAAGAGCTACAACCTTTCCTAGGCTTCGCCAGTTTCTACCGTCGCTTCACCCGTAACTACATCAAGGTTGTCATACCGCTCACGAGTCTCACCTCCACCACCTCCCCTTTCCATTAGACCCCTGCCGTATCGCAAGCATTCAAACGCCTCAAGGAACTGTTCACCAGCACTCCCATCCTACGACACCCCGACCCCTCTCTCCAGTTCGTGGTTTAGGTTGACGCCTCTAACACAGGGGCGGGAGCCGTCCTCTACCAGCGGGACCCAGTTTCCCCAAAACTAAATCCCTGTGCCTTTTTCTCCCGTCACCTTTCCACATTCGTGCAAAATTATGACGTCAGGAACCATGAGCTGCTAGCCATCGTTTGGGCCCTGGAGGAGTGGAGGCACTGGTTGGACGGGACCGTTACACCCTTTATTATATGGACTGACCACAAAAACCTGGCTTATCTCCGTTCCGCCATTAATCCCCGGCAAGATCGCCAGGCTTTATTTCTTAGTCGGTTCAATTTCTGCCTCTCCTTCCGCCTTGGTTCGCGCAGTGGTAAGCCTGAAGCCCTCTCCCGTATGTTTGCACCCCCCTCCAGTCCCACAGAACCAGAATCCATCCTCCCTTCCACGTGCTTCATCGGAGCAACGACTTGGAAGATTGAACAGGTGGTTCAAGAGGCTTAGAAGACTCACCTGGATCCCAAGACTGTACCTCCTAACCGGCTGTTTGTACCCGATTCCGTATGCTCTGATGTCCTTCAGTGGGCCCACAACTCCAAGCTCACCTGTCATCCCGGCATCAACCGAACCACCCATTTCATCCAGCACTTCTGGTGGCCCAGCCTAGTCAAAGACACCCGAGACTTTGTACTATCCTGTTCCGTCTGTGCCCGAGGTAAGGCTTCACATCAACCCCCAGCTGGTCTGCCCTTACCCATTCCGAGCCGCCCTTGGTCCCACATCTCCCTGGACTTTGTCACTGGCCTACCCCCATCTTAAGGTAACACCGTCATCCTCACCATTATTGAGCGGTGTTCAAAGTGTGTTCACTATAGACCTCTTCCCAAATTGCCCTTTTCTCCTCCGTGTGTTCTGACTTGATCCGTAACCATCAGACTACCTGTATCTGGACTCACCCGATTTTATTCTCTTCCGTCTCCAGTGTTCCTTCAGTGCCTTTCCCCCCCTCGCTGTCTGCTCCAACTACACCGCCAAGCTTCATCACCTGCTAACGTTCCCGCTTCCTGCTCACTTCTTATCCCGACGGTCCACCACCTCGCCTTGGATGTCCTTACCCTGAGCCAGCCCGCAATAAACCATTTGATATCTACTCCCTCCGCCTCAGCCTGCTCTTGGGTCCAGTCCAATTCACATATGACTTTGAATCTTGTTTTTATGAACTTTATTATTTTACACTTTTCCACATTTTATTATTGTTGTTGACCTGCCCAATTTTATTATTTCCAATATATCAAACTCATCTGGCTTTCACATTAACCTTCACTATAAATCTAAACCATCATACACAACATTAAAGTCACAACGTTAGGAAAGACTTGCCAAACCGTGTGTGTTTGTCTTCTTGTGTCTTGCAGACAACAGTGAACATCTTCGTACTGAGCAGCAGGAGCCAGAGCCCCCTCACATCAAAGAGGAGGAGGAGCCCATTTCGATTAAAAAAGAGGAGGAAGAAGCTCGGTCCCACATCAAGCAGGAAGAGGAAGATATCACCAAGTTTCCATCGACTGGTGTCCCTTTGAAGAGTGAAGATGATGGTCAAAGTGAGGAGAGCAGAGGGGCGGAGCCTCCAAGCAGCAGGTCAAGTCAACACATGGCAACAGAAGGTGATGGAGACCGCTGTGGAGGATCACAAGCAGACGGACTCTTAGCTCCACTGTCAGATAGTGACGACATGACGTCACACTCTCCTCACACTGAAGATGATGATAAACAGTCTGAAGGTGATAGGACATGTCACACTGACAACAAACAATGGAAATGTTCTCATTGTGGGAAAACATTTGCTTATAAGAGCATTATGAAACAACACGTGAGAACACACACTGTTGAGAAACCTTTTTCCTGCTCAGTTTGTGGTCAAAGATTCAAGCAGAAGAGAAGCTTAAAATTGCACGCAATAACCCACACTGGTGAGAAACCTTTTTCCTGCTCAGATTGTGGTCGAAGATTCACGCAGAAGGGAAGCTTAAAATTACACGCAATAAGCCACACTGGTGAGAAACCTTTTTCCTGCTCAGATTGTGATCAAAGATTCACTCGGAAGGAATACTTAAAAATCCACACAAGAATCCACACTGGTGAGAAACCTTTTTCTTGCTCAGATTGTGGTCAAAGATTCTCTGAAAAGGGAAACTTTAAAAAACACACAAGAACCCACACTGGTGAGAAACCTTTTTCTTGCTCAGATTGTGGTCAAAGATTCTCTGAAAAGGGAAACTTTAAAAAACACACAAGAACCCACACTGGTGAGAAACCTTTTTCTTGCTCAGAATGTGGTCAAAGATTCTCTGAAAAGGGAAACTTTAAAAAACACACAAGAACCCACACAGGTGAGAAACCTTTTTCTTGCTCAGATTGTGGTCAAAGATTCATTCAGAAAGAATGCTTAAAAATACACACAAGAATCCACACTGGTGAGAAACCTTTTCCATGCTCAGTTTGTGGTCAAAGATTCACTCGGAAGGAATACTTAAAAATACACACAAGAATCCACACTGGTGAGAAACCTTATCCATGCTCAGTTTGTGGTCAACGATTCACTCGGAAGGAATACTTAAAAAGACACACAAGAACCCACACTGGTGAGAAACCTTTTTCCTGCTCTGTTTGTGGTCAAAGATTCACGCATAAGGGAAGCTTAAAAAGACACACAAGAACGCACACTGGTGATAAACCTTTTTTCTGCTCAGTTTGTGGTCAAAGGTTCACACAGAAGGGACACTTAAAAATACACACAAGAACCCACACTGGTGAGAAACCTTTTTCTTGTTCAGATTGTGGTCAAAGATTCATTGAAAATGGAAGCTTAAAAAGACACACAAGAACCCACACTGGTGAGAAACCTTTTCCCTGCTCAGTTTGCGGTCAGAGATTCTCTCGTAAGTCTCGGGTTAAGACACACAAGTGTGCTGGTGAGAATAGCAGTGATCAAGATGCTTTTAATGGAAATGTTTAATCTAAAAAGGATTTACTGAATGCAGATTTTTGTATCCCAGCTTTTACTGTATCTTCTTCTTGTCCATATATTTTCGAAAAGCCTCCCACGGGCAAATGTTGAGAATTAGCACTGGTGCCAAAATACTTGAAAGGGACAAGTTAATGGTGTGAACATAGACACTTCTTCCATAGTTCTGGACTCATAAATGATATCTGCAGGAGAAAAAAAGCCCTCCAAAATAGATTAAATCAGAATTTTAGAATCCTATACTGATAAACTATTTGATTTTCAGCCAGATTTTGGCCCGCCCATATTTTGTACATGTCAGCCTGTTAAAGCCTGACACATAACGAGCAGGAGCCGATTCCATATCCTCGTTGAACTTCTGTTTTCCGTGGTGTCATTTTTGCCCATCTTAAAAGTCTGGATGAAGTTATTATTATTATTATTTTTTTTTACAATAATGAGTGAAAATAGTGAAATATGTTGGAACGCTTGTTTCAAAGAAATGGACCGTTGAAAGGCCTCCTTGAGGAAAGAAGACCAATACCTCATCCCACATCGAGTAATTCTAGCAGATTCATTTCCAAATATGTCAGCTGAGTTGATTCTGTAGGCGGCATTGTGTGACGGGCGTGGACTTTGGCTAGCTGTCATAATGTCGAGGGTCTCCCGGCCGAACGCGTTACGTCGCCTCATGTCCCGAAACTGCAGCTGATCTGATTTGAACTTATCTGATCCATAAAATAAAAATAAAAATGGATTTATTGTTGTAATATTTTCAGAGGTTGAAGCTGCCAAGAGTAAAGATGTCCTCATAAATTGTTGACAGTTTTTGGACATTAAGCCATGTTTTTTTGTGGTTCATGCATGAGGCTTGCAAGGATGTGGCACTCGCCCACCGTGTTGGTATGATTTTAATGGTGACACCCTAATAAATTAGCAATTTTTCAGCCCATTCAATTAGTGATTGAACATAATTTTGTGGTACTAGCTGTTGTTCATGTAGCTGATCCTTAATAAAATACACTGCTTGAAACAGTGAGGGTGACTCCATTTGCTTGTACATCAAATCAGTTTTCCCCATTCAAAAGAATAGAAATGTCTTTTAACCATTGCAAACCCTCCAAAAACAAAATGTTCGCACCTTGAAGCGAAAAAATGGCCCAAAAGACAAGGCTTAAGTGAAAAAAACTGCAAAGCGGGCACTGTGGAGGATCACAAGTAGACGGCCTCTTGGCTCCACTATCAGATCGTGACGACGTGACGTCACACTCCCCTCACTCTGATGAAGATGATGATGATGATGATAAAAAGTCTAAAGGTGGTATGACATCACGCTGACAACAAACAATGGAAATGTTCTCAGTGTGGGAAAACTTGCTTTTAAGAGCGAACGACACATGAGAGGACACACTGGAGAGAAAGCTTTTGCCTGCTCAGTTAGTGGTTGGGGTAAGGACGAGGATGAAGAGCCCCCCCCCTCCCGTTGTATTGGGAGGAGGTGAATGCACGGTCCTTCCCCCGGGTCATTCACCATTCTTTTGTGATTACGTCAACTTCTTCTTTTCTTTCTTTTTTTTTTTATGTTGTTATATCTGTCAGGATGAAGTTAAGTCCGAACAGGTAAGTATTCCAAATAGGGTAAGTATTTAGAGAATCAAATGTATACTTCCGGTGGGTTTTCCAGGTAAGTAGTAGTAATTGTAATTATTAATAAATTTGTTTTAATTCTCAGTATTATTTGTAGGTTAATTAAATAATTCAATAAAAAAAAAAAAAAAAGTTTAATGAGGCGAACCCTGTTTTATTTTATGTATTTCAAAAAATATATATTAAAAAATATAAGTAAATATATTAAATAATTAAACCTTTATTTTGTTATTATTTTGGAGTATTCTAAATTAATTAAATAATCAAAATAATTAAATAAATAAAATAGATGAAGATTATACATAATATATTAATGATTAAATGAATGAATACATCCATCCATCCATCTTCTACCGCTTATCCGAGGTCGGGTCGCGGGGGCAGTAGCTTTAGCAGGGAAGCCCAGACTTCCCTTTCCCCAGCCACTTCATCCATCTCTTCCGGGGGGATCCTGAGGCGTTTCCAGGTCAGCCGAGAGACGTAGTCTCTCCAGCGTGTCCTGGATCGTCCCCGGGGTCTCCTCCCGGTGGGACGTGCCCAGAACACCTCACCGGGGAGGCGTCCGGGAGGCATCCGAATCAGATGCCCCAGCCACCTCATCTGGCTCCTCTCGATGTGAAGGAGCAACGGCTCTACTCTGAGATCCTCCCGGATAACCGAGCTTCTCACACTATCTCTAAGTGAGAGCCCGGACACCCTGCGGAGGAAACTCATTTCGGCCGCTTGTATCCGGGATCTCGTTCTTTCGGTCACGACCCACAGCTCGTGACCATAGGTGAGGGTAGGAACGTAGATCGACCGGTAAATTGAGAGCTTCGCCTTTCGGCTGAGCTCCTTCTTTACCACAACGGATCGATTACAAAGTCCGCATCACTGCAGACGCTGCACCGATCCGCCTGTCGATCTCCCGTTCCATTCTTCCCTCACTCGTGAACAAGACCCCAAGATACTTGAACTCCTCCACTTGGGGCAGGATCTCATCCCCGACCTGGAGAGGGCACGCCACCCTTTTCCGACTGAGGACCATGGTCTCAGATTTGGAGGTGCTGATTCTCATCCCAGCCGCTTCACACTCGGCTGCGAACTCCTCCAGTGAGAGTTGGAGTTCATGGCTTGATGAAGCCAACAGAACCACATCATCTGGAAAAAGCAGAGATGCAATACTGAGGCCACCAAACCGGACCCCCTCTACGCCTCGGCTGCGCCTAGAAATTATGTCCATAAAAGTTATGAACAGAATCGGTGACAGAGGGCAGCCTTGGCGGAGTCCAACCCTCATCGGAAACGAGTCCGACTTACTGCCGGCAATGCGGACCAAACTCTGACACCGGTCGTACAGGGACCGAACAGCCCGTATCAGGGGGTTCGGTACACCATACTCCAGAAGCACCCCCCACAGGACCACCCGAGGGACACGGTCGAACGCCTTCTCCAAGTCCACAAAACACATGTAGATTGGTTGGGCGAACTCCCATGCACCCTCGAGGACCCTGCCAAGGGTGTAGAGCTGGTCCACTGTTCCACGGCCAGGACAAAAACCACACTGCTCCTCCTGAATCTGGGATTCAACTTCCCGACAGACCCTCCTCTCCAGCACCCCTGAATAGACCTTACCAGGGAGGCTGAGGAGTGTGATCCCCCTGTAGTTGGAACACACCCTCCGGTCCCCCTTCTTAAAAAGGGGGACCACCACCCCAGTCTGCCAATCCAGAGGCACTGTACCCGATGTCCACGCGATGTTGCAGAGGCGTGTCAACCAGGACAGCCCTGCAACATCCAGAGCCTTGAGGAACTCCGGGCGAATCTCATCCACCCCCGGGGCCCTGCCACCGAGGACCTTTTTAACCACCTCGGTGACCTTATTTATTATTTATGTATTAATTCCCCCTCCTTGAGCCGTCACCTTATCGTGGTGGAGGGGTTTGTGTGTCCCAATGATCCTAGGAGCTAAGTTGTCTGGGGCTTCACGCCCCTGGCAGGGTCACCCATGGCAAACAGGTCCTAGGTGAGGGACCAGACAAAGCACGGCTCCAAAGACCCCTATGATGAGAAAAATGATTGGATTACGTTTTCCCTTGCCCGGACGCGGGTCACCGGGGCCCCCCTCTGGAGCCAGGCCTGGAGGTGGGGCTCGAAGGCGACCAACTGGTGGCCGGGCCTGCACCCATGGGGCCCGGCTGGGCACAGCCCGAAAGGGTAACGTGGATCCCCCTTCCCATGGGGTCACCACCTGTGGGAGGGGCCATAGGGGTCGGGTGCAATGCGAGCTGGGCGGTAGCCGAAGGCGGGGACCTTGGCGATCCGATCCCCGGCGACAGAAGCTGACTCTAGGGACGTGGAATGTCACCTCTCTGGCAGGGAAAGAGCCCGAGCTGGTGTGTGAGGTCGAGAAGTTCCGACTAGATCTAGTCTGACTCTCCGCCACGCACAGCTTGGGCTCTGGTACTAGTCCTCTCGAGAGGGGTTGGACTCTCTTCCACTCTGGAGTTGCCCACGGTGAGAGGTGCCAAGCAGGTGTGGGTATACTTATTGCTCCCCAGCTCGGCGCCTGTACGTTGGGGTTCACCCCGGTGGACGAGAGGGTAACCTCCCTCCGCCTTCGGGTGGGGGGACGGGTCCTGACTGTTGTTTGTGCCTATGCACCAGGGGATAGGACCCAAAAATGCACGACTCCAAAACAAATGGACAGTTTCCAAAAAGAGAGGTTTAATAGACGTGCATAGGTCGGTACACAGGCAGGCAATCCAAGAAAGGCAACAGTTTCCAAAAACATGAGGTAAAGAGGCAAGGTCGATAATCGGAACAGGGTCAAGTCTTACTGTGAGTCTGTGACGTGGAAACAAGGAATGCTGGAACGCGACGACAAGGTACAACGAACTGGCAACGAGAGGGAATGAGACACGAGGTTAAATACAATCGGTAATTAGGGTGAACGAGGCACAGGTGGTGAAGATGCTCACAGGAGCAGGTGTGTGTGAAACAGGGGGGAAGACAAAACCCGGAAATGAAACATGACTTGGGCAAAATAGTCTTAGGGTCGGACAAAGAATTCTCTTCGGAGAAACTACGTGACAAAGCATCTGGCTTACCATTTTTAGAACCAGGTCGGTAGGATAACGTGAAATTAAATCTAGTGAAGAACAGAGCCCATCTAGCCTGCCTCGCATTTAATCTTTTAGCAGTTTTAATATACTCAAGGTTCTTGTGATCTGTCCATACTAAAAACGGAGTCTGTGCCCCCTCTAGCCAGTGCCTCCACTCCATCAAAGCCACATTGACTGCCAGCAGTTCACGGTCACCAATGTCATAATTTTTCTCAGCTGGGGTCAGTTTTTTGGAGAGAAAAGCACAAGGATGTAATTTATCATCCTTGAGAGATTTCTGGGAGAGCACTGCTCCTATTCCGGCATCAGACGCATCGACTTCTACCACAAACTGCTGTTTGAGATCTGGCAAAGTAAGGATGGGAGCGGAGGTAAAGCTCGATTTAAGTTTTTGAAAAGCTGCCTGACAAAGCGGGTTCCATACAAAAGGTTTGTGTGGCGAGGTAAGATCATGCAAAGGAGAGGCTATAGAACTGAAATTTCTGATGAATTTTCTGTAGAAGTTTGCGAACCCTAAGAACCTTTGTACATCTTTGCGTGACGTGGGAGTAGGCCAATTAATAACTGCATCGACTTTGCAAGGGTCCATTTTGACTTCACCTTGAGCCAGGAGGAAACCCAGAAAAGAAACGGACGCCTTGTGGAACTCACATTTCTCAGCCTTGACATATAGTTGATTCTGCAGTAACTGCTGCAAAACAGAGCGGACATGAATAATGTGAGTCTCTTCATCCGGGGAGAATATCAAAATGTCATCCAAATAAACAAAAACAAACATTCAACATGTCACGCAGGACATCATTGACAAGGTTTTGGAAAACGGCTGGAGCGTTAGTAAGCCCAAAAGGCATTACCAAATATTCATAATGTCCCCTTGGTGTGCTGAATGCTGTTTTCCATTAATCCCCCTCCCTTATCCTGACTAGATGATATGCATTTCTTAAGTCCAGTTTGGTGAAAATCTCCAGGAACTCAAAGGTGGTGGAGATGAGAGGAAGAGGGTACCTGTTTTTTACCATGATCTCGTTGAGACCCCGGTAATCAATACAGGGTCGCAGGGTCTTGTCTTTCTTGTCCACAAAGAAAAATCCTGCTCCCGCAGGGGATGAAGATGGGCGAATGATCCTGGCTGCCAGTGATTCTTCCACGTACTCCTTCATGGCCTTGTGTTCCGGCCCTGAAAGAGAGAACAACCTCCCTCGTGGGGGTGTGGTTCCAGGCAGCAAGTCAACAGCACAGTCATAAGGTCTGTGGGGTGGAAGGGATTTGGCCTTGGACTTGGAAAAAACATCTTTAATATCCTGGTAACAGGTGGGCACTTGAGATAAATCAGGATCCCCAGATGGGGTCTGTGGATTGTCCTTAGAAACATAGCCCTGAACATCACATGGCGGCTTGAAACGGTTCCGGGCGCAATTGCTGCCCCATGACATAACCTGCCCAGAGGACCAGTCAATGTGGGGGTTATGTAATTTCAACCATGGGTTCCCTAAGATAACGTCATGATTCATGGCGTCAAAAACATGAAAACTAATGCGTTCCGAGTGAGAATCAGGAAATGTCAATGTGAGTGTTTGGGTGCGGTGAGTGATCTTGCCCATAAAACTGCCGTCTGCAGCATAGGTGTTGCGGTGGCGTTTTATTTCAAAGGTTCTAAGGTGCATACGTCTAACAAGGATGGAGTTGAGTAAGTTTGCGTCAGAACCAGAGTCAATTAATACGGGTGTATGAATTTCTTGATCAGGAGAGTTTAGTGTCACTTTAGGAAGAACCCGTGTAGGGGGTTCCTTAATGAAATTCAGACTCACCTCTCCCGTGCCCTTGCTACCGGCACCGGCAACTTTGACGTGACAGTTGCTCACGGAATGACCCAACTGACCGCAGTAGAAGCACCGCCCTTCCCTCAGCCGGCGTTGACGTTCCTCAGGGGAGAGACGGAACCTGCCCAGTTGCACGGGTTCATCCGTGGGGACGCTAGCCAGTGGAACCAGGGGATCTGCCTTGGTTTGGCTGGTCACCGAGGCTCGTCCTCCAAGTGCGCGGTGACGCAGCTCTCCGCCGATCTCCATCCAGCTCGCGATCCAAAAGCCTCTTGTCGATTTTTACGGCAAGAGCGATGAGAGTGTCCAACTCGGTCGGCAGGTCTAGGGGGACTAAATGATCCTTGACGGCGGGGGATAGTCCTTGAAAAAAGGCATCGAGTAGCGCCCGATTATTCCAATGACTCTCAGCTGCTAGAATGCGAAACTCAATCGCGTAATCTGACACCCTGCGCTTGCCTTGTTGTAAGGTGACAAGGGAGCGAGCTGCCTCACGATCAGAGGTGGAAAATTGAAAAATTTGCTCCATAGTCTTTACGAAAAAAGCCCATGAATGACAATTAAGAAAACGATTCCACGAGGATCTAAAGTGAAAAAACTTACAGCACCTGGTATTCCCAGGCGGTCTCCCATCCAAGTACTAACCAGGCCCGCCCCTGCTTAGCTTCCGAGATCGGGCGTTCTCAGGGTCGTATGGCCATAAGCCATATTTTGCTTAAACATATCTCGAGCGGATCGCGTCATCTTTATTCTCCAATTGTTGGCTGGTCTTGGATTTTTTTTGTGTGGATGATGCGAACTCATTCTCAACACTACAAATGTGTGATCAGATCATAGATTTTGAAAAGTAAACACACGACAGAATTTGAGAACTTGCACGCTGCCAAAACTCTGACAAGAGCATGCAAAATCCTCTTGGACCCTCCACATCCTGGTCACCAATTCTTTAGAAACAGAATCATCTTTATTTGCCATGTATGTCCAAAAAACACACAAGGAATTTGGTAGTTGGAGCCACTCTCGTACGACAACAGACAGTCAATTGACAGAGAACACTTTTGAGACATAAAGACATTGACAAAAAACAGTCACTGAGCAATTAAGGGTTGCTAGTTATCTGGTAATGCCAGTACATTTTTTTGGACAATTGTGCAAAAAGATGCAGAGTCCTCTAGCATTTAGAGCAGTTCGAAAGACTAATATTGCAATAGTCCGGTGCAATGACCATTGTGCAATCAGTGTGCAATTGGAGCAAATGCTACTGGCATGAGTGGCCAGTATTGGTCAACAACAGATATGCAAATAGTGCAGCGTGGCGAGACTACTACAGTGAGTGCACGAGTCATATATAATTGTCTTCTTCCAGCTCCTTCCCCCAGGCAAGTGCTATCGAACAATGCAAACAAAAACTAGCAGACATTCCAACACCTTCGTCCCGCTTACCGTTAACTTCTTAAACAGTTCACTTACAATTGCATTGTAACATGCTGCCAATTTGTCTTGAGATTGTTGTCCCATCTCTGTCGGGCCAATTATACATTATTCGTACATTCACTGTAGTAGTCTCGCCACTCTGCACAATTTGCATATCTGTTGTTGACCAATACTGGCCACTCATGTGGTTGAGAAGTATCTGCACCATTTGCACAATGGACACTGTTCCAGATTATCGCACTAAGATTCGCTTTATACTGCTTACATTTCTCGAAGTCTCTTCACGTTTTGCACAATTGTCACTGTACCAGATTATTGCTCGATCAGTCATTTCAAATTGCTCTAAATTGCTAGAGGACTCTGCATCATTTGCACAATTGTCAAAAAAAAAACAAAAAACACAAAATTTGCATCGACATGACCACATTACCGGTAACCTTTCATTGCTCAGTGACTCTCCGTACTTTGGTCTAATGTGATTATGTCTCCAAAGTATTTTCTGTCAAATGGCTATCCGTTGTCGCACGAGAGGGGCTCCAACTACCGGAGACAAATTCCTTGTGTGTTTCTGACATATTCGGCAAATAAAGAGGATTCTGATTTTGATTCTGCTGATTCTGATTGAATTTACTCTATCTAATCTACTCCTACTAATACTGCCATTCACTCGACTGGAATGTATTCCTCGGAAGTGGTTCGGCTTCATAAACCGTGGCTTTGGGGTCCACAATATTATACTTAAGGGTTCAAAGGTTCTGCCGAAATCACATAGGTCGTCATGTTACAATTTAGTCAATAAAGGCCTACTACTGGAGCGAAACGGAAGGCTTTGACGCACGCCTTTCGGCCGCACGACTTCCGAGAGGCTTGGAAGAGACCTCATCTGAAAGGTGGATTCACAACGATCGAGTGTGTCGAACGTCAGTGCACTAGCTCTAACTTAAGGGTTCAAAAGTTCTGCCGAAATCACATAGGTCGTCATGTTACAATTTAGTCAATAAAGGCCTACTACTGGAGCGAAACTGAATGCTTTGACGGTCGCCGCTCGGCCCCACAACTGTCCAGAGACTAGGGGGAGACCTCCCCGTAAAGGTGGATTCACAACGATAGATTGTGTCGAACGTCAGCCCACGAGCTCCAACTTTAGGGTTCAAAAGTTATGCCGAAATCACATAGGTCGTCATGTTACAATTTAGTCAATAAAGGCCTACTACTGGAGCGAAACGGAATGCTTTGACGCTAGCCTTTCGGACGCACGACCTCCGAGACGCTTGGAAGAGATCTCATCTGAAAGGTGGATTCACAACGATCGAGTGTTTCGAACGTCAGTGCACTCGCTCTAACTTAAAGGTTCAAAGGTTCTGCCGAAGTCACATAGGTCGTCATGTTACAATTTATTCAATAAATTGGCCCCACAACCGTCCAGAGACTTGGGGGAGACTTAGGGGAGACCTCCCCTGAAAGGTGGATTCACAACGATCGAGTGTGTCGAACGGAATGCTTTGACGCTCGCCTTTCGGCCGCACGACCTCCGAGAGACTTGGAAGTGACCTCATCTGAAAGGTGGATTCACAACGATCGAGTGTGTCGAACGTCAGCCCACTAGCTCAAACTTAATGGTTCAAAAGTTATGCCAAAATCACATCGGTCGTCATGTTACAATTTAGTCAATAAAGGCCTACTACTGGAGCGAAACGGAATGCTTCGACGCTCGTGTTTCGGCTGCACGACCTCCGAGAGGCTTGGAAGAGACCTCATTTGAAAGGTGGATTCACAACGATCGAGTGTGTCAAATGTCAGCCTACGAGCTCAAACTAAAGGGTTAAAATGTTCTGCCGAAATCACAAAGGTCGTCATGTTAAAATTTAGTCAATAAAGCCCTACTACTGGAGCGAAACTGAATGCTTTGACAGTCACCGCTCGGCCGCACGAAACGCGAGAGGCTTGGAAGAGACCTCATCTGAAAGGTGGATTCACAACTATCGAGTGTGCCGAACGTCAGCGTACTAGCTCAAACTTAAGGGTTCAAAAGTTCTGCCGAAATCACATAGGTCTTCATGTTAAAATTTAGTCATTAAAGGCCTACTACTGGAGTGAAATTGAATGCTTTGACAGTCGCCGCTCGGCCCCACAACCGTCCAGAGACTTGGGGGAGACCTCCCCTGAAAGATGGATTCACAACGATCGAGTATGTCGAACGTCACTCCAAATTGCTCAAACTTAAGGGTTAAAATGTTCTGCCGAAATCACATAGTTCGTCATGTTACAATTTAGTCAATAAAGGCCTACTACTGGAGCGAAACGGAATGCTTTGACGCTCGTGTTTCGGACGCACGAAGTCCGAGACGCTTGGAAGAGACCTTATCTGAAAGGTGGATTCACAACGATCGAATGTGTCAAACGTCAGCCCACTAGCTCAAACTTAAGGGTTCAAAAGTTCTGCCGAAATCACATAGGTCGTCATGTTACAATTTAGTCAATAAAGGCCTACTACTGGGTGGCACGGTGGCCGACTGGTTAGAGCGTTAGCCTCACAGTTCTGAGGTGCGGGGTTCAATCCCCGTCCCCGCCTGTGTGGAGTTTGCATGTTCTCCCCGTGCCTGCGTGGGTTTTCTCCGGGCACTCCGGTTTCCTCCCACATCCCAAAAACATGCATTAATTGGAGACTCTAAATTGCCCGTAGGCATGACTGTGAGTGCGAATGGTTGTTAGTTTCTATGTGCCCTGCGATTGGCTGGCAACCAGTTCAGGGTGTACCCCGCCTCCTGCCCGATGACCGCTGGGATAGGCTCCAGCACGCCTGCGACCCTAGTGAGGAGAAGCGGCTCAGAAAATGGATGGATGGATGGATACTGGAGCGAAACGGAATGCTTCGATGCTCGGCCCCACAATCTCTTTGAAATTAAGCACCCTAAATGTCGCGCCAAATTCACAGAGGTCCAAATGTTATAATTTAGGCAATAAAGGCCTACTCCTGGAGCGAAACTGAATGTTTGGACGGTCGCCTTTCGGCCCCACAACCGTCCAGAGACTCGGGAGAGGCCTCCCATGAATTCTGGATTCCCACCGATCGTTTGTTTCAAATCTTAGCCCACTCGGTCATAATTAAGCACCCTAAAAGTCGCGCCAAATTCACAGAGGTCCTCATGTTACAATTTAGTCAATAAAGCCCTACTCCTGGAGCGAAACTGAATGTTTTGACGGTCGCCGCTCGGCGCCACAACCGCCCAGAGACTCGGGGGAGGCCTCCCCTGAAATCTGGATTCCCACCGATCTTTTGTTTCAAATCTTAGCCCACTAGGTCGTAATTAAGCACCCTAAAAGTCGCGCCAAATTCACAGAGGTCCTCATGTTACAATTTAGGCAATAAAGGCCTATTCCTGGAGCGAAACTAAATGTTTTGAGGGTCGCCGCTCGGCGCCACAACCGCCCAGAGACTCGGGGGAGGCCTCCCCTGAAATCTGGATTCCCACCGATCTTTTGTTTCAAATCTTAGCCCACTAGGTCGTAATTAAGCACCCTAAAAGTCGCGCCAAATTCACAGAGGTCCTCATGTTACAATTTAGGCAATAAAGGCCTACTCCTGGAGCGAAACTGTATGTTTGGACGGTCACCTTTTGGCCCCACAACCGTCCAGAGACTCGGGGGAGGCCTCCCCTGAAATCTGGATTCCCACCGATCTTTTGATTCAAATCTTAGCCCACTAGGTCGTAATTAAGCACCCTACAAGTCGCGCCAAATTCGCAGAGGTCCTCATGTTACAATTTAGGCAATAAAGGCCTATTCCTGGAGCGAAACTGAATGTTTTGACGGTCGCCGCTCGGCCCCATGACCTCCAAGAGGCTTGGGAGAAGCCTCCCCTGAAAGGTGGATTCACATCGATTGAGTGCCTCAACCTCCAGTCCAATAACTCCAAATTAAGCGACCAAAATTCCTGCTAAAATCACAGAGGTCCTCATGTTACAATTTAGACAATAAAGGCCTACTCCTGGAGCGAAACTGAATGTTTTGACGGTCGCCGCTCAGCGCCACAACCGCCCAGAGACTCGGGGGAGGCCTCCCCTGAAATCTGGATTCCCACCGATCTTTTGTTTCAAATCTTAGCCCACTAGGTCGTAATTAAGCACCCTAAAAGTCGCGCCAAATTCACAGAGGTCCTCATGTTACAATTTAGGCAATAAAGGCCTACTCCTGGAGCGAAACTGAATGTTTGGACGGTCACCTTTTGGCCCCACAACCGTCCAGAGACTCGGGGGAGGCCTCCCCTGAAATCTGGATTCCCACCGATCTTTTGATTCAAATCTTAGCCCACTAGGTCGTAATTAAGCACCCTACAAGTCGCGCCAAATTCGCAGAGGTCCTCATGTTACAATTTAGGCAATAAAGGCCTATTCCTGGAGCGAAACTGAATGTTTTGACGGTTGCCGCTCGGCCCCATGACCTCCAAGAGGCTTGGGAGAAGCCTCCCCTGAAAGGTGGATTCACATCGATTGAGTGCCTCAACCTCCAGTCCAATAACTCCAAATTAAGCGACCAAAATTCCTGCTAAAATCACAGAGGTCCTCATGTTACAATTTAGACAATAAAGGCCTACTCCTGGAGCGAAACTGAATGTTTTGACGGTCGCCGCTCAGCGCCACAACCGCCCAGAGACTCGGGGGAGGCCTCCCCTGAAATCTGGATTCCCACCCATCTTTTGTTTCAAATCTTAGACCACTAGGTCGTAATTAAGCACCCTAAAAGTCGCGCCAAATTCACAGAGGTCCTCATGTTACAATTTAGGCAATAAAGGCCTACTCCTGGAGCGAAACTGAATGTTTGGACGGTCACCTTTTGGCCCCACAACCGTCCAGAGACTCGGGGGAGGCCTCCCCTGAAATCTGGATTCCCACCGATCTTTTGTTTCAAATCTTAGCCCACTAGGTCGTAATTAAGCACCCTAAAAGTCGCGCCAAATTCGCACAGGTCCTCATGTTACAATTTAGGCAATAAAGGCCTATTCCTGGAGCGAAACTGAATGTTTTGACGGTCGCCGCTCGGCCCCATGACCTCCAAGAGGCTTGGGAGAAGCCTCCCCTGAAAGGTGGATTCACATCGATTGAGTGCCTCAACCTCCAGTCCAATAACTCCAAATTAAGCGACCAAAATCCCTGCCAAAATCACAGAGGTCCTCATGTTACAATTTAGACAATAAAGGCCTACTCCTGGAGCGAAACTGAATGTTTTGACGGTCGCCGCTCAGCGCCACAACCGCCCAGAGACTCGGGGGAGGCCTCCCCTGAAATCTGGATTCCCACCGATCTTTTGTTTCAAATCTTAGCCCACTAGGTCGTAATTAAGCACCCTAAAAGTCGCGCCAAATTCACAGAGGTCCTCATGTTACAATTTAGGCAATAAAGGCCTACTCCTGGAGCGAAACTGAATGTTTGGACGGTCACCTTTTGGCCCCACAACCGTCCAGAGACTCGGGGGAGGCCTCCCCTGAAATCTGGATTCCCACCGATCTTTTGTTTCAAATCTTAGCCCACTAGGTCGTAATTAAGCACCCTAAAAGTCGCGCCAAATTCGCAGAGGTCCTCATGTTACAATTTAGGCAATAAAGGCCTATTCCTGGAGCGAAACTGAATGTTTTGACGGTCGCCGCTCGGCCCCATGACCTCCAAGAGGCTTGGGAGAAGCCTCCCCTGAAAGGTGGATTCACATCGATTGAGTGCCTCAACCTCCAGTCCAATAACTCCAAATTAAGCGACCAAAATCCCTGCCAAAATCACAGAGGTCCTCATGTTACAATTTAGACAATAAAGGCCTACTCCTGGAGCGAAACTGAATGTTTTGACGGTCGCCGCTCGGCGCCACAAATGCCCAGAGACTCGGGGGAGGCCTCCCCTGAAATCTGGATTCCCACCGATCTTTTGTTTCAAATCTTAGCCCACTAGGTCGTAATTAAGCACCCTAAAAGTCGCGCCAAATTCACAGAGGTCCTCATGTTACAATTTAGGCAATAAAGGCCTACTCCTGGAGCGAAACTGAATGTTTGGACGGTCACCTTTTGGCCCCACAACCGTCCAGAGACTCGGGGGAGGCCTCCCCTGAAATCTGGATTCCCACCGATCTTTTGTTTCAAATCTTAGCCCACTAGGTCGTAATTAAGCACCCTAAAAGTCGCGCCAAATTCACAGAGGTCCTCATGTTACAATTTAGGCAATAAAGGCCTACTCCTGGAGCGAAACTGAATGTTTGGACGGTCACCTTTTGGCCCCACAACCGTCCAGAGACTCGGGGGAGGCCTCCCCTGAAATCTGGATTCCCACCGATCTTTTGTTTCAAATCTTAGCCCACTAGGTCGGAATTAAGCACCCTAAAAGTCGCGCCAAATTCGCAGAGGTCCTCATGTTACAATTTAGGCAATAAAGGCCTATTCCTGGAGCGAAACTGAATGTTTTGACGGTCGCCGCTCGGCCCCATGACCTCCAAGAGGCTTGGGAGAAGCCTCCCCTGAAAGGTGGATTCACATCGATTGAGTGCCTCAACCTCCAGTCCAATAACTCCAAATTAAGCGACCAAAATTCCTGCCAAAATCACAGAGGTCCTCATGTTACAATTTAGACAATAAAGGCCTACTCCTGGAGCGAAACTGAATGTTTTGACGGTCGCCGCTCGGCGCCACAACCGTCCAGAGACTCGGGGGAGGCCTCCCCTGAAATCTGGATTCCCACCGATCTTTTGTTTCAAATCTTAGCCCACTAGGTCGTAATTAAGCACCCTAAAAGTCGCGCCAAATTCACAGAGGTCCTCATGTTACAATTTAGGCAATAAAGGCCTACTCCTGGAGCGAAACTGAATGTTTGGACGGTCACCTTTTGGCCCCACAACCGTCCAGAGACTCGGGGGAGGCCTCCCCTGAAATCTGGATTCCCACCGATCTTTTGTTTCAAATCTTAGCCCACTAGGTCGTAATTAAGCACCCTAAAAGTCGCGCCAAATTCACAGAGGTCCTCATGTTACAATTTAGGCAATAAAGGCCTACTCCTGGAGCGAAACTGAATGTTTGGACGGTCACCTTTTGGCCCCACAACCGTCCAGAGACTCGGGGGAGGCATCGTCCGGAAATCTGGATTCCCACCGATCTTTTGTTTCAAATCTTAGCCCACTAGGTCGTAATTAAGCACCCTAAAAGTCGCGCCAAATTCACAGATGTCCTCATGTTACAATTTAGGCAATAAAGGCCTATTCCTGGAGCGAAACTGAATGTTTTGACGGTCGCCGCTCGGCCCCATGACCTCCAAGAGGCTTGGGAGAAGCCTCCCCTGAAAGGTGGATTCACATCGATTGAGTGCTTCAACCTCCAGTCCAATAACTCCAAATTAAGCGACCAAAATTCCTGCCAAAATCACAGAGGTCCTCATGTTACAATTTAGGCAATAAAGGCCTACTCCTGGAGCGAAACTGAATGTTTGGACGGTCACCTTTTGGCCCCACAACCGTCCAGAGACTCGGGGGAGGCCTCCCCTGAAATCTGGATTCCCACCGATCTTTTGTTTCAAATCTTAGCCCACTAGGTCGTAATTAAGCACCCTAAAAGTCGCGCCAAATTCGCAGAGGTCCTCATGTTACAATTTAGGCAATAAAGGCCTATTCCTGGAGCGAAACTGAATGTTTTGACGGTCGCCGCTCGGCCCCATGACCTCCAAGAGGCTTGGGAGAAGCCTCCCCTGAAAGGTGGATTCACATCGATTGAGTGCCTCAACCTCCAGTCCAATAACTCCAAATTAAGCGACCAAAATTCCTGCCAAAATCACAGAGGTCCTCATGTTACAATTTAGGCAATAAAGGCCTACTCCTGGAGCGAAACTGAATGTTTGGACGGTCGCCGCTCGGCGCCACAACCGTCCAGAGACTCGGGGGAGGCCTCCCCTGAAATCTGGATTCCCACCGATCTTTTGTTTCAAATCTTAGCCCACTAGGTCGTAATTAAGCACCCTAAAAGTCGCGCCAAATTCACAGAGGTCCTCATGTTACAATTTAGGCAATAAAGGCCTACTCCTGGAGCGAAACTGAATGTTTGGACGGTCACCTTTTGGCCCCACAACCGTCCAGAGACTCGGGGGAGGCCTCCCCTGAAATCTGGATTCCCACCGATCTTTTGTTTCAAATCTTAGCCCACTAGGTCGTAATTAAGCACCCTAAAAGTCGCGCCAAATTCGCAGAGGTCCTCATGTTACAATTTAGGCAATAAAGGCCTATTCCTGGAGCGAAACTGAATGTTTTGACGGTCGCCGCTCGGCGCCACAACCGCCCAGAGACTCGGGGGAGGCCTCCCCTGAAATCTGGATTCCCACCGATCTTTTGTTTCAAATCTTAGCCCACTAGGTCGTAATTAAGCACCCTAAAAGTCGCGCCAAATTCACAGAGGTCCTCATGTTACAATTTAGGCAATAAAGGCCTACTCCTGGAGCGAAACTGAATGTTTGGACGGTCACCTTTTGGCCCCACAACCGTCCAGAGACTCGGGGGAGGCCTCCCCTGAAATCTGGATTCCCACCGATCTTTTGTTTCAAATCTTAGCCCACTAGGTCGTAATTAAGCACCCTAAAAGTCGCGCCAAATTCACAGAGGTCCTCATGTTACAATTTAGGCAATAAAGGCCTATTCCTGGAGTGAAACTGAATGTTTTGACGGTCGCCGCTCGGCGCCATAACCGCCCAGAGACTCGGGGGAGGCCTCCCCTGAAATCTGGATTCCCACCGATCTTTTGTTTCAAATCTAAGCCCACTAGGTCGTAATTAAGCACCCTAAAAGTCGCGCCAAATTCACAGAGGTCCTCATGTTACAATTTAGGCAATAAAGGCCTACTCCTGGAGCGAAACTGAATGTTTGGACGGTCACCTTTTGGCCCCACAACCGTCCAGAGACTCGGGGGAGGCCTCCCCTGAAATCTGGATTCCCACCGATCTTTTGTTTCAAATCTTAGCCCACTAGGTCGTAATTAAGCACCCTAAAAGTCGCGCCAAATTCACAGAGGTCCTCATGTTACAATTTAGGCAATAAAGGCCTACTCCTGGAGCGAAACTGAATGTTTGGACGGTCACCTTTTGGCCCCACAACCGTCCAGAGACTCGGGGGAGGCCTCCCCTGAAATCTGGATTCCCACCGATCTTTTGTTTCAAATCTTAGCCCACTAGGTCGTAATTAAGCACCCTAAAAGTCGCGCCAAATTCACAGAGGTCCTCATGTTACAATTTAGGCAATAAAGGCCTACTCCTGGAGCGAAACTGAATGTTTGGACGGTCACCTTTTGGCCCCACAACCGTCCAGAGACTCGGGGGAGGCCTCCCCTGAAATCTGGATTCCCACCGATCTTTTGTTTCAAATCTTAGCCCACTAGGTCGTAATTAAGCACCCTAAAAGTCGCGCCAAATTCGCAGAGGTCCTCATGTTACAATTTAGGCAATAAAGGCCTATTCCTGGAGCGAAACTGAATGTTTTGACGGTCGCCGCTCGGCCCCACAACCGCCAGAGACTCGGGGAGGCCTCCCCTGAAATCTGGATTCCCACCGATCTTTTGTTTCAAATCTAGCCCACTAGGTCGTAATTAAGCACCCTAAAAGTCGCGCCAAATTCACAGAGGTCCTCATGTTACAATTTAGGCAATAAAGGCCTACTCCTGGAGCGAAACTGAATGTTTGGACGGTCACCTTTTGGCCCCACAACCGTCCAGAGACTCGGGGGAGGCCTCCCCTGAAATCTGGATTCCCACCGATCTTTTGTTTCAAATCTTAGCCCACTAGGTCGTAATTAAGCACCCTAAAAGTCGCGCCAAATTCGCAGAGGTCCTCATGTTACAATTTAGGCAATAAAGGCCTATTCCTGGAGCGAAACTGAATGTTTTGACGGTCGCCGCTCGGCCCCATGACCTCCAAGAGGCTTGGGAGAAGCCTCCCCTGAAAGGTGGATTCACATCGATTGAGTGCCTCAACCTCCAGTCCAATAACTCCAAATTAAGCGACCAAAATTCCTGCCAAAATCACAGAGGTCCTCATGTTACAATTTAGGCAATAAAGGCCTACTCCTGGAGCGAAACTGAATGTTTGGACGGTCACCTTTTGGCCCCACAACCGTCCAGAGACTCGGGGGAGGCCTCCCCTGAAATCTGGATTCCCACCGATCTTTTGTTTCAAATCTTAGCCCACTAGGTCGTAATTAAGCACCCTAAAAGTCGCGCCAAATTCACAGAGGTCCTCATGTTACAATTTAGGCAATAAAGGCCTACTCCTGGAGCGAAACTGAATGTTTGGACGGTCACCTTTTGGCCCCACAACCGTCCAGAGACTCGGGGGATGCCTCCCCTGAAATCTGGATTCCCACCGATCTTTTGTTTCAAATCTTAGCCCACTAGGTCGTAATTAAGCACCCTAAAAGTCGCGCCAAATTCACAGAGGTCCTCATGTTACAATTTAGGCAATAAAGGCCTACTCCTGGAGCGAAACTGAATGTTTGGACGGTCACCTTTTGGCCCCACAACCGTCCAGAGACTCGGGGGAGGCCTCCCCTGAAATCTGGATTCCCACCGATCTTTTGTTTCAAATCTTAGCCCACTAGGTCGTAATTAAGCACCCTAAAAGTCGCGCCAAATTCACAGAGGTCCTCATGTTACAATTTAGGCAATAAAGGCCTACTCCTGGAGCGAAACTGAATGTTTGGACGGTCACCTTTTGGCCCCACAACCGTCCAGAGACTCGGGGGAGGCCTCCCCTGAAATCTGGATTCCCACCGATCTTTTGTTTCAAATCTTAGCCCACTAGGTCGTAATTAAGCACCCTAAAAGTCGCGCCAAATTCACAGAGGTCCTCATGTTACAATTTAGGCAATAAAGGCCTACTCCTGGAGCGAAACTGAATGTTTTGACGGTCACCTTTTGGCCCCACAACCGTCCAGAGACTCGGGGGAGGCCTCCCCTGAAATCTGGATTCCCACCGATCTTTTGTTTCAAATCTTAGCCCACTAGGTCGTAATTAAGCACCCTAAAAGTCGCGCCAAATTCGCAGAGGTCCTCATGTTACAATTTAGGCAATAAAGGCCTATTCCTGGAGCGAAACTGAATGTTTTGACGGTCGCCGCTCGGCCCCATGACCTCCAAGAGGCTTGGGAGAAGCCTCCCCTGAAAGGTGGATTCACATCGATTGAGTGCCTCAACCTCCAGTCCAATAACTCCAAATTAAGCGACCAAAATTCCTGCCAAAATCACAGAGGTCCTCATGTTACAATTTAGGCAATAAAGGCCTACTCCTGGAGCGAAACTGAATGTTTGGACGGTCACCTTTTGGCCCCACAACCGTCCAGAGACTCGGGGGAGGCCTCCCCTGAAATCTGGATTCCCACCGATCTTTTGTTTCAAATCTTAGCCCACTAGGTCGTAATTAAGCACCCTAAAAGTCGCGCCAAATTCACAGAGGTCCTCATGTTACAATTTAGGCAATAAAGGCCTACTCCTGGAGCGAAACTGAATGTTTGGACGGTCACCTTTTGGCCCCACAACCGTCCAGAGACTCGGGGGAGGCCTCCCCTGAAATCTGGATTCCCACCGATCTTTTGTTTCAAATCTTAGCCCACTAGGTCGTAATTAAGCACCCTAAAAGTCGCGCCAAATTCGCAGAGGTCCTCATGTTACAATTTAGGCAATAAAGGCCTATTCCTGGAGCGAAACTGAATGTTTTGACGGTCGCCGCTCGGCGCCACAACCGCCCAGAGACTCGGGGGAGGCCTCCCCTGAAATCTGGATTCCCACCGATCTTTTGTTTCAAATCTAAGCCCACTAGGTCGTAATTAAGCACCCTAAAAGTCGCGCCAAATTCACAGAGGTCCTCATGTTACAATTTAGGCAATAAAGGCCTACTCCTGGAGCGAAACTGAATGTTTGGACGGTCACCTTTTGGCCCCACAACCGTCCAGAGACTCGGGGGAGGCCTCCCCTGAAATCTGGATTCCCACCGATCTTTTGTTTCAAATCTTAGCCCACTAGGTCGTAATTAAGCACCCTAAAAGTCGCGCCAAATTCACAGAGGTCCTCATGTTACAATTTAGGCAATAAAGGCCTACTCCTGGAGCGAAACTGAATGTTTGGACGGTCACCTTTTGGCCCCACAACCGTCCAGAGACTCGGGGGAGGCCTCCCCTGAAATCTGGATTCCCACCGATCTTTTGTTTCAAATCTTAGCCCACTAGGTCGTAATTAAGCACCCTAAAAGTCGCGCCAAATTCACAGAGGTCCTCATGTTACAATTTAGGCAATAAAGGCCTATTCCTGGAGCGAAACTGAATGTTTTGACGGTCGCCGCTCGGCGCCACAACCGCCCAGAGACTCGGGGGAGGCCTCCCCTGAAATCTGGATTCCCACCGATCTTTTGTTTCAAATCTTAGCCCACTAGGTCGTAATTAAGCACCCTAAAAGTCGCGCCAAATTCACAGAGGTCCTCATGTTACAATTTAGGCAATAAAGGCCTACTCCTGGAGCGAAACTGAATGTTTGGACGGTCACCTTTTGGCCCCACAACCGTCCAGAGACTCGGGGGAGGCCTCCCCTGAAATCTGGATTCCCACCGATCTTTTGTTTCAAATCTTAGCCCACTAGGTCGTAATTAAGCACCCTAAAAGTCGCGCCAAATTCACAGAGGTCCTCATGTTACAATTTAGGCAATAAAGGCCTACTCCTGGAGCGAAACTGAATGTTTTGACGGTCGCCGCTCGGCGCCACAACCGCCCAGAGACTCGGGGGAGGCCTCCCCTGAAATCTGGATTCCCACCGATCTTTTGTTTCAAATCTTAGCCCACTAGGTCGTAATTAAGCACCCTAAAAGTCGCGCCAAATTCACAGAGGTCCTCATGTTACAATTTAGGCAATAAAGGCCTACTCCTGGAGCGAAACTGAATGTTTGGACGGTCACCTTTTGGCCCCACAACCGTCCAGAGACTCGGGGGAGGCCTCCCCTGAAATCTGGATTCCCACCGATCTTTTGTTTCAAATCTTAGCCCACTAGGTCGTAATTAAGCACCCTAAAAGTCGCGCCAAATTCACAGAGGTCCTCATGTTACAATTTAGGCAATAAAGGCCTACTCCTGGAGCGAAACTGAATGTTTGGACGGTCACCTTTTGGCCCCACAACCGTCCAGAGACTCGGGGGAGGCCTCCCCTGAAATCTGGATTCCCACCGATCTTTTGTTTCAAATCTTAGCCCACTAGGTCGTAATTAAGCACCCTAAAAGTCGCGCCAAATTCGCAGAGGTCCTCATGTTACAATTTAGGCAATAAAGGCCTACTCCTGGAGCGAAACTGAATGTTTGGACGGTCACCTTTTGGCCCCACAACCGTCCAGAGACTCGGGGGAGGCCTCCCCTGAAATCTGGATTCCCACCGATCTTTTGTTTCAAATCTTAGCCCACTAGGTCGTAATTAAGCACCCTAAAAGTCGCGCCAAATTCGCAGAGGTCCTCATGTTACAATTTAGGCAATAAAGGCCTATTCCTGGAGCGAAACTGAATGTTTTGACGGTCGCCGCTCGGCCCCATGACCTCCAAGAGGCTTGGGAGAAGCCTCCCCTGAAAGGTGGATTCACATCGATTGAGTGCCTCAACCTCCAGTCCAATAACTCCAAATTAAGCGACCAAAATTCCTGCCAAAATCACAGAGGTCCTCATGTTACAATTTAGGCAATAAAGGCCTACTCCTGGAGCGAAACTGAATGTTTGGACGGTCACCTTTTGGCCCCACAACCGTCCAGAGACTCGGGGGAGGCCTCCCCTGAAATCTGGATTCCCACCGATCTTTTGTTTCAAATCTTAGCCCACTAGGTCGTAATTAAGCACCCTAAAAGTCGCGCCAAATTCACAGAGGTCCTCATGTTACAATTTAGGCAATAAAGGCCTACTCCTGGAGCGAAACTGAATGTTTGGACGGTCACCTTTTGGCCCCACAACCGTCCAGAGACTCGGGGGAGGCCTCCCCTGAAATCTGGATTCCCACCGATCTTTTGTTTCAAATCTTAGCCCACTAGGTCGTAATTAAGCACCCTAAAAGTCGCGCCAAATTCGCAGAGGTCCTCATGTTACAATTTAGGCAATAAAGGCCTATTCCTGGAGCGAAACTGAATGTTTTGACGGTCGCCGCTCGGCGCCACAACCGCCCAGAGACTCGGGGGAGGCCTCCCCTGAAATCTGGATTCCCACCGATCTTTTGTTTCAAATCTAAGCCCACTAGGTCGTAATTAAGCACCCTAAAAGTCGCGCCAAATTCACAGAGGTCCTCATGTTACAATTTAGGCAATAAAGGCCTACTCCTGGAGCGAAACTGAATGTTTGGACGGTCGCCGCTCTGGCCCACAACCGTCCAGAGACTCGGGGGAGGCCTCCCCTGAAATCTGGATTCCCACCGATCTTTTGTTTCAAATCTTAGCCCACTAGGTCGTAATTAAGCACCCTAAAAGTCGCGCCAAATTCACAGAGGTCCTCATGTTACAATTTAGGCAATAAAGGCCTACTCCTGGAGCGAAACTGAATGTTTGGACGGTCACCTTTTGGCCCCACAACCGTCCAGAGACTCGGGGGAGGCCTCCCCTGAAATCTGGATTCCCACCGATCTTTTGTTTCAAATCTTAGCCCACTAGGTCGTAATTAAGCACCCTAAAAGTCGCGCCAAATTCACAGAGGTCCTCATGTTACAATTTAGGCAATAAAGGCCTACTCCTGGAGCGAAACTGAATGTTTGGACGGTCACCTTTTGGCCCCACAACCGTCCAGAGACTCGGGGGAGGCCTCCCCTGAAATCTGGATTCCCACCGATCTTTTGTTTCAAATCTTAGCCCACTAGGTCGTAATTAAGCACCCTAAAAGTCGCGCCAAATTCGCAGAGGTCCTCATGTTACAATTTAGGCAATAAAGGCCTACTCCTGGAGCGAAACTGAATGTTTGGACGGTCACCTTTTGGCCCCACAACCGTCCAGAGACTCGGGGGAGGCCTCCCCTGAAATCTGGATTCCCACCGATCTTTTGTTTCAAATCTTAGCCCACTAGGTCGTAATTAAGCACCCTAAAAGTCGCGCCAAATTCGCAGAGGTCCTCATGTTACAATTTAGGCAATAAAGGCCTATTCCTGGAGCGAAACTGAATGTTTTGACGGTCGCCGCTCGGCCCCATGACCTCCAAGAGGCTTGGGAGAAGCCTCCCCTGAAAGGTGGATTCACATCGATTGAGTGCCTCAACCTCCAGTCCAATAACTCCAAATTAAGCGACCAAAATTCCTGCCAAAATCACAGAGGTCCTCATGTTACAATTTAGGCAATAAAGGCCTACTCCTGGAGCGAAACTGAATGTTTGGACGGTCACCTTTTGGCCCCACAACCGTCCAGAGACTCGGGGGAGGCCTCCCCTGAAATCTGGATTCCCACCGATCTTTTGTTTCAAATCTTAGCCCACTAGGTCGTAATTAAGCACCCTAAAAGTCGCGCCAAATTCACAGAGGTCCTCATGTTACAATTTAGGCAATAAAGGCCTACTCCTGGAGCGAAACTGAATGTTTGGACGGTCACCTTTTGGCCCCACAACCGTCCAGAGACTCGGGGGAGGCCTCCCCTGAAATCTGGATTCCCACCGATCTTTTGTTTCAAATCTTAGCCCACTAGGTCGTAATTAAGCACCCTAAAAGTCGCGCCAAATTCGCAGAGGTCCTCATGTTACAATTTAGGCAATAAAGGCCTACTCCTGGAGCGAAACTGAATGTTTTGACGGTCGCCGCTCGGCGCCACAACCGCCCAGAGACTCGGGGGAGGCCTCCCCTGAAATCTGGATTCCCACCGATCTTTTGTTTCAAATCTTAGCCCACTAGGTCGTAATTAAGCACCCTAAAAGTCGCGCCAAATTCACAGAGGTCCTCATGTTACAATTTAGGCAATAAAGGCCTACTCCTGGAGCGAAACTGAATGTTTGGACGGTCACCTTTTGGCCCCACAACCGTCCAGAGACTCGGGGGAGGCCTCCCCTGAAATCTGGATTCCCACCGATCTTTTGTTTCAAATCTTAGCCCACTAGGTCGTAATTAAGCACCCTAAAAGTCGCGCCAAATTCACAGAGGTCCTCATGTTACAATTTAGGCAATAAAGGCCTACTCCTGGAGCGAAACTGAATGTTTGGACGGTCACCTTTTGGCCCCACAACCGTCCAGAGACTCGGGGGAGGCCTCCCCTGAAATCTGGATTCCCACCGATCTTTTGTTTCAAATCTTAGCCCACTAGGTCGTAATTAAGCACCCTAAAAGTCGCGCCAAATTCACAGAGGTCCTCATGTTACAATTTAGGCAATAAAGGCCTATTCCTGGAGCGAAACTGAATGTTTTGACGGTCGCCGCTCGGCGCCACAACCGCCCAGAGACTCGGGGGAGGCCTCCCCTGAAATCTGGATTCCCACCGATCTTTTGTTTCAAATCTTAGCCCACTAGGTCGTAATTAAGCACCCTAAAAGTCGCGCCAAATTCACAGAGGTCCTCATGTTACAATTTAGGCAATAAAGGCCTACTCCTGGAGCGAAACTGAATGTTTGGACGGTCACCTTTTGGCCCCACAACCGTCCAGAGACTCGGGGGAGGCCTCCCCTGAAATCTGGATTCCCACCGATCTTTTGTTTCAAATCTTAGCCCACTAGGTCGTAATTAAGCACCCTAAAAGTCGCGCCAAATTCACAGAGGTCCTCATGTTACAATTTAGGCAATAAAGGCCTACTCCTGGAGCGAAACTGAATGTTTGGACGGTCACCTTTTGGCCCCACAACCGTCCAGAGACTCGGGGGAGGCCTCCCCTGAAATCTGGATTCCCACCGATCTTTTGTTTCAAATCTTAGCCCACTAGGTCGTAATTAAGCACCCTAAAAGTCGCGCCAAATTCACAGAGGTCCTCATGTTACAATTTAGGCAATAAAGGCCTACTCCTGGAGCGAAACTGAATGTTTGGACGGTCACCTTTTGGCCCCACAACCGTCCAGAGACTCGGGGGAGGCCTCCCCTGAAATCTGGATTCCCACCGATCTTTTGTTTCAAATCTTAGCCCACTAGGTCGTAATTAAGCACCCTAAAAGTCGCGCCAAATTCGCAGAGGTCCTCATGTTACAATTTAGGCAATAAAGGCCTATTCCTGGAGCGAAACTGAATGTTTTGACGGTCGCCGCTCGGCCCCATGACCTCCAAGAGGCTTGGGAGAAGCCTCCCCTGAAAGGTGGATTCACATCGATTGAGTGCCTCAACCTCCAGTCCAATAACTCCAAATTAAGCGACCAAAATTCCTGCCAAAATCACAGAGGTCCTCATGTTACAATTTAGGCAATAAAGGCCTACTCCTGGAGCGAAACTGAATGTTTGGACGGTCACCTTTTGGCCCCACAACCGTCCAGAGACTCGGGGGAGGCCTCCCCTGAAATCTGGATTCCCACCGATCTTTTGTTTCAAATCTTAGCCCACTAGGTCGTAATTAAGCACCCTAAAAGTCGCGCCAAATTCACAGAGGTCCTCATGTTACAATTTAGGCAATAAAGGCCTACTCCTGGAGCGAAACTGAATGTTTGGACGGTCACCTTTTGGCCCCACAACCGTCCAGAGACTCGGGGGAGGCCTCCCCTGAAATCTGGATTCCCACCGATCTTTTGTTTCAAATCTTAGCCCACTAGGTCGTAATTAAGCACCCTAAAAGTCGCGCCAAATTCACAGAGGTCCTCATGTTACAATTTAGGCAATAAAGGCCTACTCCTGGAGCGAAACTGAATGTTTGGACGGTCACCTTTTGGCCCCACAACCGTCCAGAGACTCGGGGGAGGCCTCCCCTGAAATCTGGATTCCCACCGATCTTTTGTTTCAAATCTTAGCCCACTAGGTCGTAATTAAGCACCCTAAAAGTCGCGCCAAATTCACAGAGGTCCTCATGTTACAATTTAGGCAATAAAGGCCTACTCCTGGAGCGAAACTGAATGTTTGGACGGTCACCTTTTGGCCCCACAACCGTCCAGAGACTCGGGGGAGGCCTCCCCTGAAATCTGGATTCCCACCGATCTTTTGTTTCAAATCTTAGCCCACTAGGTCGTAATTAAGCACCCTAAAAGTCGCGCCAAATTCACAGAGGTCCTCATGTTACAATTTAGGCAATAAAGGCCTACTCCTGGAGCGAAACTGAATGTTTGGACGGTCACCTTTTGGCCCCACAACCGTCCAGAGACTCGGGGGAGGCCTCCCCTGAAATCTGGATTCCCACCGATCTTTTGTTTCAAATCTTAGCCCACTAGGTCGTAATTAAGCACCCTAAAAGTCGCGCCAAATTCGCAGAGGTCCTCATGTTACAATTTAGGCAATAAAGGCCTATTCCTGGAGCGAAACTGAATGTTTTGACGGTCGCCGCTCGGCCCCATGACCGCCCAGAGACTCGGGGGAGGCCTCCCCTGAAATCTGGATTCCCACCGATCTTTTGTTTCAAATCTTAGCCCACTAGGTCGTAATTAAGCACCCTAAAAGTCGCGCCAAATTCACAGAGGTCCTCATGTTACAATTTAGGCAATAAAGGCCTACTCCTGGAGCGAAACTGAATGTTTGGACGGTCACCTTTTGGCCCCACAACCGTCCAGAGACTCGGGGGAGGCCTCCCCTGAAATCTGGATTCCCACCGATCTTTTGTTTCAAATCTTAGCCCACTAGGTCGTAATTAAGCACCCTAAAAGTCGCGCCAAATTCACAGAGGTCCTCATGTTACAATTTAGGCAATAAAGGCCTACTCCTGGAGCGAAACTGAATGTTTTGACGGTCGCCGCTCGGCGCCCACAACCGTCCAGAGACTCGGGGGAGGCCTCCCCTGAAATCTGGATTCCCACCGATCTTTTGTTTCAAATCTTAGCCCACTAGGTCGTAATTAAGCACCCTAAAAGTCGCGCCAAATTCACAGAGGTCCTCATGTTACAATTTAGGCAATAAAGGCCTACTCCTGGAGCGAAACTGAATGTTTGGACGGTCACCTTTTGGCCCCACAACCGTCCAGAGACTCGGGGGAGGCCTCCCCTGAAATCTGGATTCCCACCGATCTTTTGTTTCAAATCTTAGCCCACTAGGTCGTAATTAAGCACCCTAAAAGTCGCGCCAAATTCACAGAGGTCCTCATGTTACAATTTAGGCAATAAAGGCCTACTCCTGGAGCGAAACTGAATGTTTGGACGGTCACCTTTTGGCCCCACAACCGTCCAGAGACTCGGGGGAGGCCTCCCCTGAAATCTGGATTCCCACCGATCTTTTGTTTCAAATCTTAGCCCACTAGGTCGTAATTAAGCACCCTAAAAGTCGCGCCAAATTCGCAGAGGTCCTCATGTTACAATTTAGGCAATAAAGGCCTATTCCTGGAGCGAAACTGAATGTTTTGACGGTCGCCGCTCGGCCCCATGACCTCCAAGAGGCTTGGGAGAAGCCTCCCCTGAAAGGTGGATTCACATCGATTGAGTGCCTCAACCTCCAGTCCAATAACTCCAAATTAAGCGACCAAAATTCCTGCCAAAATCACAGAGGTCCTCATGTTACAATTTAGGCAATAAAGGCCTACTCCTGGAGCGAAACTGAATGTTTGGACGGTCACCTTTTGGCCCCACAACCGTCCAGAGACTCGGGGGAGGCCTCCCCTGAAATCTGGATTCCCACCGATCTTTTGTTTCAAATCTTAGCCCACTAGGTCGTAATTAAGCACCCTAAAAGTCGCGCCAAATTCACAGAGGTCCTCATGTTACAATTTAGGCAATAAAGGCCTACTCCTGGAGCGAAACTGAATGTTTGGACGGTCACCTTTTGGCCCCACAACCGTCCAGAGACTCGGGGGAGGCCTCCCCTGAAATCTGGATTCCCACCGATCTTTTGTTTCAAATCTTAGCCCACTAGGTCGTAATTAAGCACCCTAAAAGTCGCGCCAAATTCGCAGAGGTCCTCATGTTACAATTTAGGCAATAAAGGCCTACTCCTGGAGCGAAACTGAATGTTTTGACGGTCGCCGCTCGGCGCCACAACCGCCCAGAGACTCGGGGGAGGCCTCCCCTGAAATCTGGATTCCCACCGATCTTTTGTTTCAAATCTTAGCCCACTAGGTCGTAATTAAGCACCCTAAAAGTCGCGCCAAATTCACAGAGGTCCTCATGTTACAATTTAGGCAATAAAGGCCTACTCCTGGAGCGAAACTGAATGTTTGGACGGTCACCTTTTGGCCCCACAACCGTCCAGAGACTCGGGGGAGGCCTCCCCTGAAATCTGGATTCCCACCGATCTTTTGTTTCAAATCTTAGCCCACTAGGTCGTAATTAAGCACCCTAAAAGTCGCGCCAAATTCACAGAGGTCCTCATGTTACAATTTAGGCAATAAAGGCCTACTCCTGGAGCGAAACTGAATGTTTGGACGGTCACCTTTTGGCCCCACAACCGTCCAGAGACTCGGGGGAGGCCTCCCCTGAAATCTGGATTCCCACCGATCTTTTGTTTCAAATCTTAGCCCACTAGGTCGTAATTAAGCACCCTAAAAGTCGCGCCAAATTCACAGAGGTCCTCATGTTACAATTTAGGCAATAAAGGCCTATTCCTGGAGCGAAACTGAATGTTTTGACGGTCGCCGCTCGGCGCCACAACCGCCCAGAGACTCGGGGGAGGCCTCCCCTGAAATCTGGATTCCCACCGATCTTTTGTTTCAAATCTAAGCCCACTAGGTCGTAATTAAGCACCCTAAAAGTCGCGCCAAATTCACAGAGGTCCTCATGTTACAATTTAGGCAATAAAGGCCTACTCCTGGAGCGAAACTGAATGTTTGGACGGTCACCTTTTGGCCCCACAACCGTCCAGAGACTCGGGGGAGGCCTCCCCTGAAATCTGGATTCCCACCGATCTTTTGTTTCAAATCTTAGCCCACTAGGTCGTAATTAAGCACCCTAAAAGTCGCGCCAAATTCACAGAGGTCCTCATGTTACAATTTAGGCAATAAAGGCCTATTCCTGGAGCGAAACTGAATGTTTTGACGGTCGCCGCTCGGCGCCACAACCGCCCAGAGACTCGGGGGAGGCCTCCCCTGAAATCTGGATTCCCACCGATCTTTTGTTTCAAATCTTAGCCCACTAGGTCGTAATTAAGCACCCTAAAAGTCGCGCCAAATTCACAGAGGTCCTCATGTTACAATTTAGGCAATAAAGGCCTACTCCTGGAGCGAAACTGAATGTTTGGACGGTCACCTTTTGGCCCCACAACCGTCCAGAGACTCGGGGGAGGCCTCCCCTGAAATCTGGATTCCCACCGATCTTTTGTTTCAAATCTTAGCCCACTAGGTCGTAATTAAGCACCCTAAAAGTCGCGCCAAATTCACAGAGGTCCTCATGTTACAATTTAGGCAATAAAGGCCTACTCCTGGAGCGAAACTGAATGTTTGGACGGTCACCTTTTGGCCCCACAACCGTCCAGAGACTCGGGGGAGGCCTCCCCTGAAATCTGGATTCCCACCGATCTTTTGTTTCAAATCTTAGCCCACTAGGTCGTAATTAAGCACCCTAAAAGTCGCGCCAAATTCACAGAGGTCCTCATGTTACAATTTAGGCAATAAAGGCCTACTCCTGGAGCGAAACTGAATGTTTGGACGGTCACCTTTTGGCCCCACAACCGTCCAGAGACTCGGGGGAGGCCTCCCCTGAAATCTGGATTCCCACCGATCTTTTGTTTCAAATCTTAGCCCACTAGGTCGTAATTAAGCACCCTAAAAGTCGCGCCAAATTCGCAGAGGTCCTCATGTTACAATTTAGGCAATAAAGGCCTATTCCTGGAGCGAAACTGAATGTTTTGACGGTCGCCGCTCGGCCCCATGACCTCCAAGAGGCTTGGGAGAAGCCTCCCCTGAAAGGTGGATTCACATCGATTGAGTGCCTCAACCTCCAGTCCAATAACTCCAAATTAAGCGACCAAAATTCCTGCCAAAATCACAGAGGTCCTCATGTTACAATTTAGGCAATAAAGGCCTACTCCTGGAGCGAAACTGAATGTTTGGACGGTCACCTTTTGGCCCCACAACCGTCCAGAGACTCGGGGGAGGCCTCCCCTGAAATCTGGATTCCCACCGATCTTTTGTTTCAAATCTTAGCCCACTAGGTCGTAATTAAGCACCCTAAAAGTCGCGCCAAATTCACAGAGGTCCTCATGTTACAATTTAGGCAATAAAGGCCTACTCCTGGAGCGAAACTGAATGTTTGGACGGTCACCTTTTGGCCCCACAACCGTCCAGAGACTCGGGGGAGGCCTCCCCTGAAATCTGGATTCCCACCGATCTTTTGTTTCAAATCTTAGCCCACTAGGTCGTAATTAAGCACCCTAAAAGTCGCGCCAAATTCGCAGAGGTCCTCATGTTACAATTTAGGCAATAAAGGCCTACTCCTGGAGCGAAACTGAATGTTTGGACGGTCACCTTTTGGCCCCACAACCGTCCAGAGACTCGGGGGAGGCCTCCCCTGAAATCTGGATTCCCACCGATCTTTTGTTTCAAATCTTAGCCCACTAGGTCGTAATTAAGCACCCTAAAAGTCGCGCCAAATTCACAGAGGTCCTCATGTTACAATTTAGGCAATAAAGGCCTACTCCTGGAGCGAAACTGAATGTTTGGACGGTCACCTTTTGGCCCCACAACCGTCCAGAGACTCGGGGGAGGCCTCCCCTGAAATCTGGATTCCCACCGATCTTTTGTTTCAAATCTTAGCCCACTAGGTCGTAATTAAGCACCCTAAAAGTCGCGCCAAATTCACAGAGGTCCTCATGTTACAATTTAGGCAATAAAGGCCTACTCCTGGAGCGAAACTGAATGTTTGGACGGTCACCTTTTGGCCCCACAACCGTCCAGAGACTCGGGGGAGGCCTCCCCTGAAATCTGGATTCCCACCGATCTTTTGTTTCAAATCTTAGCCCACTAGGTCGTAATTAAGCACCCTAAAAGTCGCGCCAAATTCGCAGAGGTCCTCATGTTACAATTTAGGCAATAAAGGCCTACTCCTGGAGCGAAACTGAATGTTTGGACGGTCACCTTTCGGCCCCACAACCGTCCAGAGACTCGGGGGAGGCCTCCCCTGAAATCTGGATTCCCACCGATCTTTTGTTTCAAATCTTAGCCCACTAGGTCGTAATTAAGCACCCTAAAAGTCGCGCCAAATTCACAGAGGTCCTCATGTTACAATTTAGGCAATAAAGGCCTACTCCTGGAGCGAAACTGAATGTTTGGACGGTCACCTTTTGGCCCCACAACCGTCCAGAGACTCGGGGGAGGCCTCCCCTGAAATCTGGATTCCCACCGATCTTTTGTTTCAAATCTTAGCCCACTAGGTCGTAATTAAGCACCCTAAAAGTCGCGCCAAATTCGCAGAGGTCCTCATGTTACAATTTAGGCAATAAAGGCCTACTCCTGGAGCGAAACTGAATGTTTGGACGGTCACCTTTGGCCCCACAACCGTCCAGAGACTCGGGGGAGGCCTCCCCTGAAATCTGGATTCCCACCGATCTTTTGTTTCAAATCTTAGCCCACTAGGTCGTAATTAAGCACCCTAAAAGTCGCGCCAAATTCACAGAGGTCCTCATGTTACAATTTAGGCAATAAAGGCCTACTCCTGGAGCGAAACTGAATGTTTGGACGGTCACCTTTTGGCCCCACAACCGTCCAGAGACTCGGGGGAGGCCTCCCCTGAAATCTGGATTCCCACCGATCTTTTGTTTCAAATCTTAGCCCACTAGGTCGTAATTAAGCACCCTAAAAGTCGCGCCAAATTCGCAGAGGTCCTCATGTTACAATTTAGGCAATAAAGGCCTACTCCTGGAGCGAAACTGAATGTTTGGACGGTCACCTTTTGGCCCCACAACCGTCCAGAGACTCGGGGGAGGCCTCCCCTGAAATCTGGATTCCCACCGATCTTTTGTTTCAAATCTTAGCCCACTAGGTCGTAATTAAGCACCCTAAAAGTCGCGCCAAATTCGCAGAGGTCCTCATGTTACAATTTAGGCAATAAAGGCCTATTCCTGGAGCGAAACTGAATGTTTTGACGGTCGCCGCTCGGCGCCACAACCGCCCAGAGACTCGGGGGAGGCCTCCCCTGAAATCTGGATTCCCACCGATCTTTTGTTTCAAATCTAAGCCCACTAGGTCGTAATTAAGCACCCTAAAAGTCGCGCCAAATTCACAGAGGTCCTCATGTTACAATTTAGGCAATAAAGGCCTACTCCTGGAGCGAAACTGAATGTTTGGACGGTCACCTTTTGGCCCCACAACCGTCCAGAGACTCGGGGGAGGCCTCCCCTGAAATCTGGATTCCCACCGATCTTTTGTTTCAAATCTTAGCCCACTAGGTCGTAATTAAGCACCCTAAAAGTCGCGCCAAATTCACAGAGGTCCTCATGTTACAATTTAGGCAATAAAGGCCTACTCCTGGAGCGAAACTGAATGTTTTGACGGTCGCCGCTCGGCGCCACAACCGCCCAGAGACTCGGGGGAGGCCTCCCCTGAAATCTGGATTCCCACCGATCTTTTGTTTCAAATCTTAGCCCACTAGGTCGTAATTAAGCACCCTAAAAGTCGCGCCAAATTCACAGAGGTCCTCATGTTACAATTTAGGCAATAAAGGCCTACTCCTGGAGCGAAACTGAATGTTTGGACGGTCACCTTTTGGCCCCACAACCGTCCAGAGACTCGGGGGAGGCCTCCCCTGAAATCTGGATTCCCACCGATCTTTTGTTTCAAATCTTAGCCCACTAGGTCGTAATTAAGCACCCTAAAAGTCGCGCCAAATTCACAGAGGTCCTCATGTTACAATTTAGGCAATAAAGGCCTACTCCTGGAGCGAAACTGAATGTTTGGACGGTCACCTTTTGGCCCCACAACCGTCCAGAGACTCGGGGGGAGGCCTCCCCTGAAATCTGGATTCCCACCGATCTTTTGTTTCAAATCTTAGCCCACTAGGTCGTAATTAAGCACCCTAAAAGTCGCGCCAAATTCACAGAGGTCCTCATGTTACAATTTAGGCAATAAAGGCCTACTCCTGGAGCGAAACTGAATGTTTGGACGGTCACCTTTTGGCCCCACAACCGTCCAGAGACTCGGGGGAGGCCTCCCCTGAAATCTGGATTCCCACCGATCTTTTGTTTCAAATCTTAGCCCACTAGGTCGTAATTAAGCACCCTAAAAGTCGCGCCAAATTCGCAGAGGTCCTCATGTTACAATTTAGGCAATAAAGGCCTATTCCTGGAGCGAAACTGAATGTTTTGACGGTCGCCGCTCGGCCCCATGACCTCCAAGAGGCTTGGGAGAAGCCTCCCCTGAAAGGTGGATTCACATCGATTGAGTGCCTCAACCTCCAGTCCAATAACTCCAAATTAAGCGACCAAAATTCCTGCCAAAATCACAGAGGTCCTCATGTTACAATTTAGGCAATAAAGGCCTACTCCTGGAGCGAAACTGAATGTTTGGACGGTCACCTTTTGGCCCCACAACCGTCCAGAGACTCGGGGGAGGCCTCCCCTGAAATCTGGATTCCCACCGATCTTTTGTTTCAAATCTTAGCCCACTAGGTCGTAATTAAGCACCCTAAAAGTCGCGCCAAATTCACAGAGGTCCTCATGTTACAATTTAGGCAATAAAGGCCTACTCCTGGAGCGAAACTGAATGTTTGGACGGTCACCTTTTGGCCCCACAACCGTCCAGAGACTCGGGGGAGGCCTCCCCTGAAATCTGGATTCCCACCGATCTTTTGTTTCAAATCTTAGCCCACTAGGTCGTAATTAAGCACCCTAAAAGTCGCGCCAAATTCGCAGAGGTCCTCATGTTACAATTTAGGCAATAAAGGCCTACTCCTGGAGCGAAACTGAATGTTTGGACGGTCACCTTTTGGCCCCACAACCGTCCAGAGACTCGGGGGAGGCCTCCCCTGAAATCTGGATTCCCACCGATCTTTTGTTTCAAATCTTAGCCCACTAGGTCGTAATTAAGCACCCTAAAAGTCGCGCCAAATTCACAGAGGTCCTCATGTTACAATTTAGGCAATAAAGGCCTACTCCTGGAGCGAAACTGAATGTTTGGACGGTCACCTTTTGGCCCCACAACCGTCCAGAGACTCGGGGGAGGCCTCCCCTGAAATCTGGATTCCCACCGATCTTTTGTTTCAAATCTTAGCCCACTAGGTCGTAATTAAGCACCCTAAAAGTCGCGCCAAATTCGCAGAGGTCCTCATGTTACAATTTAGGCAATAAAGGCCTATTCCTGGAGCGAAACTGAATGTTTTGACGGTCGCCGCTCGGCCCCATGACCTCCAAGAGGCTTGGGAGAAGCCTCCCCTGAAAGGTGGATTCACATCGATTGAGTGCCTCAACCTCCAGTCCAATAACTCCAAATTAAGCGACCAAAATTCCTGCCAAAATCACAGAGGTCCTCATGTTACAATTTAGGCAATAAAGGCCTACTCCTGGAGCGAAACTGAATGTTTGGACGGTCACCTTTTGGCCCCACAACCGTCCAGAGACTCGGGGGAGGCCTCCCCTGAAATCTGGATTCCCACCGATCTTTTGTTTCAAATCTTAGCCCACTAGGTCGTAATTAAGCACCCTAAAAGTCGCGCCAAATTCGCAGAGGTCCTCATGTTACAATTTAGGCAATAAAGGCCTACTCCTGGAGCGAAACTGAATGTTTGGACGGTCACCTTTTGGCCCCACAACCGTCCAGAGACTCGGGGGAGGCCTCCCCTGAAATCTGGATTCCCACCGATCTTTTGTTTCAAATCTTAGCCCACTAGGTCGTAATTAAGCACCCTAAAAGTCGCGCCAAATTCACAGAGGTCCTCATGTTACAATTTAGGCAATAAAGGCCTACTCCTGGAGCGAAACTGAATGTTTGGACGGTCACCTTTTGGCCCCACAACCGTCCAGAGACTCGGGGGAGGCCTCCCCTGAAATCTGGATTCCCACCGATCTTTTGTTTCAAATCTTAGCCCACTAGGTCGTAATTAAGCACCCTAAAAGTCGCGCCAAATTCACAGAGGTCCTCATGTTACAATTTAGGCAATAAAGGCCTACTCCTGGAGCGAAACTGAATGTTTGGACGGTCACCTTTTGGCCCCACAACCGTCCAGAGACTCGGGGGAGGCCTCCCCTGAAATCTGGATTCCCACCGATCTTTTGTTTCAAATCTTAGCCCACTAGGTCGTAATTAAGCACCCTAAAAGTCGCGCCAAATTCGCAGAGGTCCTCATGTTACAATTTAGGCAATAAAGGCCTATTCCTGGAGCGAAACTGAATGTTTTGACGGTCGCCGCTCGGCCCCACAACCGTCCAGAGACTCGGGGGAGGCCTCCCCTGAAATCTGGATTCCCACCGATCTTTTGTTTCAAATCTTAGCCCACTAGGTCGTAATTAAGCACCCTAAAAGTCGCGCCAAATTCACAGAGGTCCTCATGTTACAATTTAGGCAATAAAGGCCTACTCCTGGAGCGAAACTGAATGTTTGGACGGTCACCTTTTGGCCCCACAACCGTCCAGAGACTCGGGGGAGGCCTCCCCTGAAATCTGGATTCCCACCGATCTTTTGTTTCAAATCTTAGCCCACTAGGTCGTAATTAAGCACCCTAAAAGTCGCGCCAAATTCACAGAGGTCCTCATGTTACAATTTAGGCAATAAAGGCCTACTCCTGGAGCGAAACTGAATGTTTGGACGGTCACCTTTTGGCCCCACAACCGTCCAGAGACTCGGGGGAGGCCTCCCCTGAAATCTGGATTCCCACCGATCTTTTGTTTCAAATCTTAGCCCACTAGGTCGTAATTAAGCACCCTAAAAGTCGCGCCAAATTCGCAGAGGTCCTCATGTTACAATTTAGGCAATAAAGGCCTACTCCTGGAGCGAAACTGAATGTTTGGACGGTCACCTTTTGGCCCCACAACCGTCCAGAGACTCGGGGGAGGCCTCCCCTGAAATCTGGATTCCCACCGATCTTTTGTTTCAAATCTTAGCCCACTAGGTCGTAATTAAGCACCCTAAAAGTCGCGCCAAATTCACAGAGGTCCTCATGTTACAATTTAGGCAATAAAGGCCTACTCCTGGAGCGAAACTGAATGTTTGGACGGTCACCTTTTGGCCCCACAACCGTCCAGAGACTCGGGGGAGGCCTCCCCTGAAATCTGGATTCCCACCGATCTTTTGTTTCAAATCTTAGCCCACTAGGTCGTAATTAAGCACCCTAAAAGTCGCGCCAAATTCGCAGAGGTCCTCATGTTACAATTTAGGCAATAAAGGCCTACTCCTGGAGCGAAACTGAATGTTTGGACGGTCACCTTTTGGCCCCACAACCGTCCAGAGACTCGGGGGAGGCCTCCCCTGAAATCTGGATTCCCACCGATCTTTTGTTTCAAATCTTAGCCCACTAGGTCGTAATTAAGCACCCTAAAAGTCGCGCCAAATTCACAGAGGTCCTCATGTTACAATTTAGGCAATAAAGGCCTATTCCTGGAGCGAAACTGAATGTTTTGACGGTCGCCGCTCGGCGCCACAACCGCCCAGAGACTCGGGGGAGGCCTCCCCTGAAATCTGGATTCCCACCGATCTTTTGTTTCAAATCTTAGCCCACTAGGTCGTAATTAAGCACCCTAAAAGTCGCGCCAAATTCACAGAGGTCCTCATGTTACAATTTAGGCAATAAAGGCCTACTCCTGGAGCGAAACTGAATGTTTGGACGGTCACCTTTTGGCCCCACAACCGTCCAGAGACTCGGGGGAGGCCTCCCCTGAAATCTGGATTCCCACCGATCTTTTGTTTCAAATCTTAGCCCACTAGGTCGTAATTAAGCACCCTAAAAGTCGCGCCAAATTCACAGAGGTCCTCATGTTACAATTTAGGCAATAAAGGCCTACTCCTGGAGCGAAACTGAATGTTTGGACGGTCACCTTTTGGCCCCACAACCGTCCAGAGACTCGGGGGAGGCCTCCCCTGAAATCTGGATTCCCACCGATCTTTTGTTTCAAATCTTAGCCCACTAGGTCGTAATTAAGCACCCTAAAAGTCGCGCCAAATTCACAGAGGTCCTCATGTTACAATTTAGGCAATAAAGGCCTACTCCTGGAGCGAAACTGAATGTTTGGACGGTCACCTTTTGGCCCCACAACCGTCCAGAGACTCGGGGGAGGCCTCCCCTGAAATCTGGATTCCCACCGATCTTTTGTTTCAAATCTTAGCCCACTAGGTCGTAATTAAGCACCCTAAAAGTCGCGCCAAATTCACAGAGGTCCTCATGTTACAATTTAGGCAATAAAGGCCTACTCCTGGAGCGAAACTGAATGTTTGGACGGTCACCTTTTGGCCCCACAACCGTCCAGAGACTCGGGGGAGGCCTCCCCTGAAATCTGGATTCCCACCGATCTTTTGTTTCAAATCTTAGCCCACTAGGTCGTAATTAAGCACCCTAAAAGTCGCGCCAATTTCACAGAGGTCCTCATGTTACAATTTAGGCAATAAAGGCCTACTCCTGGAGCGAAACTGAATGTTTTGACGGTCGCCGCTCGGCACCACAACCGTCCAGAGACTCGGGGGAGGCCTCCCCTGAAATCTGGATTCCCACCGATCTTTTGTTTCAAATCTTAGCCCACTAGGTCGTAATTAAGCACCCTAAAAGTCGCGCCAAATTCACAGAGGTCCTCATGTTACAATTTAGGCAATAAAGGCCTACTCCTGGAGCGAAACTGAATGTTTGGACGGTCACCTTTTGGCCCCACAACCGTCCAGAGACTCGGGGGAGGCCTCCCCTGAAATCTGGATTCCCACCGATCTTTTGTTTCAAATCTTAGCCCACTAGGTCGTAATTAAGCACCCTAAAAGTCGCGCCAAATTCACAGAGGTCCTCATGTTACAATTTAGGCAATAAAGGCCTACTCCTGGAGCGAAACTGAATGTTTGGACGGTCACCTTTTGGCCCCACAACCGTCCAGAGACTCGGGGGAGGCCTCCCCTGAAATCTGGATTCCCACCGATCTTTTGTTTCAAATCTTAGCCCACTAGGTCGTAATTAAGCACCCTAAAAGTCGCGCCAAATTCACAGAGGTCCTCATGTTACAATTTAGGCAATAAAGGCCTACTCCTGGAGCGAAACTGAATGTTTGGACGGTCACCTTTTGGCCCCACAACCGTCCAGAGACTCGGGGGAGGCCTCCCCTGAAATCTGGATTCCCACCGATCTTTTGTTTCAAATCTTAGCCCACTAGGTCGTAATTAAGCACCCTAAAAGTCGCGCCAAATTCACAGAGGTCCTCATGTTACAATTTAGGCAATAAAGGCCTACTCCTGGAGCGAAACTGAATGTTTGGACGGTCACCTTTTGGCCCCACAACCGTCCAGAGACTCGGGGGAGGCCTCCCCTGAAATCTGGATTCCCACCGATCTTTTGTTTCAAATCTTAGCCCACTAGGTCGTAATTAAGCACCCTAAAAGTCGCGCCAAATTCACAGAGGTCCTCATGTTACAATTTAGGCAATAAAGGCCTACTCCTGGAGCGAAACTGAATGTTTGACGGTCGCCGCTCGGCCCCACAACCGTCCAGAGACTCGGGGGAGGCCTCCCCTGAAATCTGGATTCCCACCGATCTTTTGTTTCAAATCTTAGCCCACTAGGTCGTAATTAAGCACCCTAAAAGTCGCGCCAAATTCACAGAGGTCCTCATGTTACAATTTAGGCAATAAAGGCCTACTCCTGGAGCGAAACTGAATGTTTGGACGGTCACCTTTTGGCCCCACAACCGTCCAGAGACTCGGGGGAGGCCTCCCCTGAAATCTGGATTCCCACCGATCTTTTGTTTCAAATCTTAGCCCACTAGGTCGTAATTAAGCACCCTAAAAGTCGCGCCAAATTCACAGAGGTCCTCATGTTACAATTTAGGCAATAAAGGCCTACTCCTGGAGCGAAACTGAATGTTTGGACGGTCACCTTTTGGCCCCACAACCGTCCAGAGACTCGGGGGAGGCCTCCCCTGAAATCTGGATTCCCACCGATCTTTTGTTTCAAATCTTAGCCCACTAGGTCGTAATTAAGCACCCTAAAAGTCGCGCCAAATTCACAGAGGTCCTCATGTTACAATTTAGGCAATAAAGGCCTACTCCTGGAGCGAAACTGAATGTTTGGACGGTCACCTTTTGGCCCCACAACCGTCCAGAGACTCGGGGGAGGCCTCCCCTGAAATCTGGATTCCCACCGATCTTTTGTTTCAAATCTTAGCCCACTAGGTCGTAATTAAGCACCCTAAAAGTCGCGCCAAATTCACAGAGGTCCTCATGTTACAATTTAGGCAATAAAGGCCTACTCCTGGAGCGAAACTGAATGTTTGGACGGTCACCTTTTGGCCCCACAACCGTCCAGAGACTCGGGGGAGGCCTCCCCTGAAATCTGGATTCCCACCGATCTTTTGTTTCAAATCTTAGCCCACTAGGTCGTAATTAAGCACCCTAAAAGTCGCGCCAAATTCACAGAGGTCCTCATGTTACAATTTAGGCAATAAAGGCCTACTCCTGGAGCGAAACTGAATGTTTGGACGGTCACCTTTTGGCCCCACAACCGTCCAGAGACTCGGGGGAGGCCTCCCCTGAAATCTGGATTCCCACCGATCTTTTGTTTCAAATCTTAGCCCACTAGGTCGTAATTAAGCACCCTAAAAGTCGCGCCAAATTCGCAGAGGTCCTCATGTTACAATTTAGGCAATAAAGGCCTACTCCTGGAGCGAAACTGAATGTTTGGACGGTCACCTCTTGGCCCCACAACCGTCCAGAGACTCGGGGGAGGCCTCCCCTGAAATCTGGATTCCCACCGATCTTTTGTTTCAAATCTTAGCCCACTAGGTCGTAATTAAGCACCCTAAAAGTCGCGCCAAATTCACAGAGGTCCTCATGTTACAATTTAGGCAATAAAGGCCTACTCCTGGAGCGAAACTGAATGTTTGGACGGTCACCTTTTGGCCCCACAACCGTCCAGAGACTCGGGGGAGGCCTCCCCTGAAATCTGGATTCCCACCGATCTTTTGTTTCAAATCTTAGCCCACTAGGTCGTAATTAAGCACCCTAAAAGTCGCGCCAAATTCACAGAGGTCCTCATGTTACAATTTAGGCAATAAAGGCCTACTCCTGGAGCGAAACTGAATGTTTGGACGGTCACCTTTTGGCCCCACAACCGTCCAGAGACTCGGGGGAGGCCTCCCCTGAAATCTGGATTCCCACCGATCTTTTGTTTCAAATCTTAGCCCACTAGGTCGTAATTAAGCACCCTAAAAGTCGCGCCAAATTCACAGAGGTCCTCATGTTACAATTTAGGCAATAAAGGCCTACTCCTGGAGCGAAACTGAATGTTTGGACGGTCACCTTTTGGCCCCACAACCGTCCAGAGACTCGGGGGAGGCCTCCCCTGAAATCTGGATTCCCACCGATCTTTTGTTTCAAATCTTAGCCCACTAGGTCGTAATTAAGCACCCTAAAAGTCGCGCCAAATTCACAGAGGTCCTCATGTTACAATTTAGGCAATAAAGGCCTACTCCTGGAGCGAAACTGAATGTTTGGACGGTCACCTTTTGGCCCCACAACCGTCCAGAGACTCGGGGGAGGCCTCCCCTGAAATCTGGATTCCCACCGATCTTTTGTTTCAAATCTTAGCCCACTAGGTCGTAATTAAGCACCCTAAAAGTCGCGCCAAATTCACAGAGGTCCTCATGTTACAATTTAGGCAATAAAGGCCTACTCCTGGAGCGAAACTGAATGTTTGGACGGTCGCCGCTCTGGCCCCACAACCGTCCAGAGACTCGGGGGAGGCCTCCCCTGAAATCTGGATTCCCACCGATCTTTTGTTTCAAATCTTAGCCCACTAGGTCGTAATTAAGCACCCTAAAAGTCGCGCCAAATTCACAGAGGTCCTCATGTTACAATTTAGGCAATAAAGGCCTACTCCTGGAGCGAAACTGAATGTTTGGACGGTCACCTTTTGGCCCCACAACCGTCCAGAGACTCGGGGGAGGCCTCCCCTGAAATCTGGATTCCCACCGATCTTTTGTTTCAAATCTTAGCCCACTAGGTCGTAATTAAGCACCCTAAAAGTCGCGCCAAATTCACAGAGGTCCTCATGTTACAATTTAGGCAATAAAGGCCTACTCCTGGAGCGAAACTGAATGTTTGGACGGTCACCTTTTGGCCCCACAACCGTCCAGAGACTCGGGGGAGGCCTCCCCTGAAATCTGGATTCCCACCGATCTTTTGTTTCAAATCTTAGCCCACTAGGTCGTAATTAAGCACCCTAAAAGTCGCGCCAAATTCACAGAGGTCCTCATGTTACAATTTAGGCAATAAAGGCCTACTCCTGGAGCGAAACTGAATGTTTTGACGGTCGCCTTTGGCCCCACAACCGTCCAGAGACTCGGGGGAGGCCTCCCCTGAAATCTGGATTCCCACCGATCTTTTGTTTCAAATCTTAGCCCACTAGGTCGTAATTAAGCACCCTAAAAGTCGCGCCAAATTCACAGAGGTCCTCATGTTACAATTTAGGCAATAAAGGCCTACTCCTGGAGCGAAACTGAATGTTTGGACGGTCACCTTTTGGCCCCACAACCGTCCAGAGACTCGGGGGAGGCCTCCCCTGAAATCTGGATTCCCACCGATCTTTTGTTTCAAATCTTAGCCCACTAGGTCGTAATTAAGCACCCTAAAAGTCGCGCCAAATTCGCAGAGGTCCTCATGTTACAATTTAGGCAATAAAGGCCTACTCCTGGAGCGAAACTGAATGTTTGGACGGTCACCTTTTGGCCCCACAACCGTCCAGAGACTCGGGGGAGGCCTCCCCTGAAATCTGGATTCCCACCGATCTTTTGTTTCAAATCTTAGCCCACTAGGTCGTAATTAAGCACCCTAAAAGTCGCGCCAAATTCGCAGAGGTCCTCATGTTACAATTTAGGCAATAAAGGCCTACTCCTGGAGCGAAACTGAATGTTTGGACGGTCACCTTTTGGCCCCACAACCGTCCAGAGACTCGGGGGAGGCCTCCCCTGAAATCTGGATTCCCACCGATCTTTTGTTTCAAATCTTAGCCCACTAGGTCGTAATTAAGCACCCTAAAAGTCGCGCCAAATTCACAGAGGTCCTCATGTTACAATTTAGGCAATAAAGGCCTACTCCTGGAGCGAAACTGAATGTTTGGACGGTCACCTTTGGCCCCACAACCGTCCAGAGACTCGGGGGAGGCCTCCCCTGAAATCTGGATTCCCACCGATCTTTTGTTTCAAATCTTAGCCCACTAGGTCGTAATTAAGCACCCTAAAAGTCGCGCCAAATTCGCAGAGGTCCTCATGTTACAATTTAGGCAATAAAGGCCTACTCCTGGAGCGAAACTGAATGTTTGGACGGTCACCTTTTGGCCCCACAACCGTCCAGAGACTCGGGGGAGGCCTCCCCTGAAATCTGGATTCCCACCGATCTTTTGTTTCAAATCTTAGCCCACTAGGTCGTAATTAAGCACCCTAAAAGTCGCGCCAAATTCACAGAGGTCCTCATGTTACAATTTAGGCAATAAAGGCCTACTCCTGGAGCGAAACTGAATGTTTGGACGGTCACCTTTTGGCCCCACAACCGTCCAGAGACTCGGGGGAGGCCTCCCCTGAAATCTGGATTCCCACCGATCTTTTGTTTCAAATCTTAGCCCACTAGGTCGTAATTAAGCACCCTAAAAGTCGCGCCAAATTCGCAGAGGTCCTCATGTTACAATTTAGGCAATAAAGGCCTACTCCTGGAGCGAAACTGAATGTTTGGACGGTCACCTTTGGCCCCACAACCGTCCAGAGACTCGGGGGAGGCCTCCCCTGAAATCTGGATTCCCACCGATCTTTTGTTTCAAATCTTAGCCCACTAGGTCGTAATTAAGCACCCTAAAAGTCGCGCCAAATTCGCAGAGGTCCTCATGTTACAATTTAGGCAATAAAGGCCTACTCCTGGAGCGAAACTGAATGTTTGGACGGTCACCTTTTGGCCCCACAACCGTCCAGAGACTCGGGGGAGGCCTCCCCTGAAATCTGGATTCCCACCGATCTTTTGTTTCAAATCTTAGCCCACTAGGTCGTAATTAAGCACCCTAAAAGTCGCGCCAAATTCACAGAGGTCCTCATGTTACAATTTAGGCAATAAAGGCCTACTCCTGGAGCGAAACTGAATGTTTGGACGGTCACCTTTTGGCCCCACAACCGTCCAGAGACTCGGGGGAGGCCTCCCCTGAAATCTGGATTCCCACCGATCTTTTGTTTCAAATCTTAGCCCACTAGGTCGTAATTAAGCACCCTAAAAGTCGCGCCAAATTCGCAGAGGTCCTCATGTTACAATTTAGGCAATAAAGGCCTACTCCTGGAGCGAAACTGAATGTTTGGACGGTCACCTTTTGGCCCCACAACCGTCCAGAGACTCGGGGGAGGCCTCCCCTGAAATCTGGATTCCCACCGATCTTTTGTTTCAAATCTTAGCCCACTAGGTCGTAATTAAGCACCCTAAAAGTCGCGCCAAATTCACAGAGGTCCTCATGTTACAATTTAGGCAATAAAGGCCTACTCCTGGAGCGAAACTGAATGTTTGGACGGTCACCTTTTGGCCCCACAACCGTCCAGAGACTCGGGGGAGGCCTCCCCTGAAATCTGGATTCCCACCGATCTTTTGTTTCAAATCTTAGCCCACTAGGTCGTAATTAAGCACCCTAAAAGTCGCGCCAAATTCACAGAGGTCCTCATGTTACAATTTAGGCAATAAAGGCCTACTCCTGGAGCGAAACTGAATGTTTGGACGGTCACCTTTTGGCCCCACAACCGTCCAGAGACTCGGGGGAGGCCTCCCCTGAAATCTGGATTCCCACCGATCTTTTGTTTCAAATCTTAGCCCACTAGGTCGTAATTAAGCACCCTAAAAGTCGCGCCAAATTCACAGAGGTCCTCATGTTACAATTTAGGCAATAAAGGCCTACTCCTGGAGCGAAACTGAATGTTTGGACGGTCACCTTTTGGCCCCACAACCGTCCAGAGACTCGGGGGAGGCCTCCCCTGAAATCTGGATTCCCACCGATCTTTTGTTTCAAATCTTAGCCCACTAGGTCGTAATTAAGCACCCTAAAAGTCGCGCCAAATTCGCAGAGGTCCTCATGTTACAATTTAGGCAATAAAGGCCTACTCCTGGAGCGAAACTGAATGTTTGGACGGTCACCTTTTGGCCCCACAACCGTCCAGAGACTCGGGGGAGGCCTCCCCTGAAATCTGGATTCCCACCGATCTTTTGTTTCAAATCTTAGCCCACTAGGTCGTAATTAAGCACCCTAAAAGTCGCGCCAAATTCGCAGAGGTCCTCATGTTACAATTTAGGCAATAAAGGCCTACTCCTGGAGCGAAACTGAATGTTTGGACGGTCACCTTTTGGCCCCACAACCGTCCAGAGACTCGGGGGAGGCCTCCCCTGAAATCTGGATTCCCACCGATCTTTTGTTTCAAATCTTAGCCCACTAGGTCGTAATTAAGCACCCTAAAAGTCGCGCCAAATTCGCAGAGGTCCTCATGTTACAATTTAGGCAATAAAGGCCTACTCCTGGAGCGAAACTGAATGTTTGGACGGTCACCTTTTGGCCCCACAACCGTCCAGAGACTCGGGGGAGGCCTCCCCTGAAATCTGGATTCCCACCGATCTTTTGTTTCAAATCTTAGCCCACTAGGTCGTAATTAAGCACCCTAAAAGTCGCGCCAAATTCACAGAGGTCCTCATGTTACAATTTAGGCAATAAAGGCCTACTCCTGGAGCGAAACTGAATGTTTGGACGGTCACCTTTTGGCCCCACAACCGTCCAGAGACTCGGGGGAGGCCTCCCCTGAAATCTGGATTCCCACCGATCTTTTGTTTCAAATCTTAGCCCACTAGGTCGTAATTAAGCACCCTAAAAGTCGCGCCAAATTCACAGAGGTCCTCATGTTACAATTTAGGCAATAAAGGCCTACTCCTGGAGCGAAACTGAATGTTTGGACGGTCACCTTTTGGCCCCACAACCGTCCAGAGACTCGGGGAGGCCTCCCCTGAAATCTGGATTCCCACCGATCTTTTGTTTCAAATCTTAGCCCACTAGGTCGTAATTAAGCACCCTAAAAGTCGCGCCAAATTCACAGAGGTCCTCATGTTACAATTTAGGCAATAAAGGCCTACTCCTGGAGCGAAACTGAATGTTTGGACGGTCACCTTTTGGCCCCACAACCGTCCAGAGACTCGGGGGAGGCCTCCCCTGAAATCTGGATTCCCACCGATCTTTTGTTTCAAATCTTAGCCCACTAGGTCGTAATTAAGCACCCTAAAAGTCGCGCCAAATTCGCAGAGGTCCTCATGTTACAATTTAGGCAATAAAGGCCTATTCCTGGAGCGAAACTGAATGTTTTGACGGTCGCCGCTCGGCCCACAACCGCCCAGAGACTCGGGGGAGGCCTCCCCTGAAATCTGGATTCCCACCGATCTTTTGTTTCAAATCTTAGCCCACTAGGTCGTAATTAAGCACCCTAAAAGTCGCGCCAAATTCACAGAGGTCCTCATGTTACAATTTAGGCAATAAAGGCCTACTCCTGGAGCGAAACTGAATGTTTGGACGGTCACCTTTTGGCCCCACAACCGTCCAGAGACTCGGGGGAGGCCTCCCCTGAAATCTGGATTCCCACCGATCTTTTGTTTCAAATCTTAGCCCACTAGGTCGTAATTAAGCACCCTAAAAGTCGCGCCAAATTCACAGAGGTCCTCATGTTACAATTTAGGCAATAAAGGCCTACTCCTGGAGCGAAACTGAATGTTTGGACGGTCACCTTTTGGCCCCACAACCGTCCAGAGACTCGGGGGAGGCCTCCCCTGAAATCTGGATTCCCACCGATCTTTTGTTTCAAATCTTAGCCCACTAGGTCGTAATTAAGCACCCTAAAAGTCGCGCCAAATTCACAGAGGTCCTCATGTTACAATTTAGGCAATAAAGGCCTACTCCTGGAGCGAAACTGAATGTTTGGACGGTCACCTTTTGGCCCCACAACCGTCCAGAGACTCGGGGGAGGCCTCCCCTGAAATCTGGATTCCCACCGATCTTTTGTTTCAAATCTTAGCCCACTAGGTCGTAATTAAGCACCCTAAAAGTCGCGCCAAATTCGCAGAGGTCCTCATGTTACAATTTAGGCAATAAAGGCCTACTCCTGGAGCGAAACTGAATGTTTGGACGGTCACCTTTTGGCCCCACAACCGTCCAGAGACTCGGGGGAGGCCTCCCCTGAAATCTGGATTCCCACCGATCTTTTGTTTCAAATCTTAGCCCACTAGGTCGTAATTAAGCACCCTAAAAGTCGCGCCAAATTCGCAGAGGTCCTCATGTTACAATTTAGGCAATAAAGGCCTACTCCTGGAGCGAAACTGAATGTTTGGACGGTCACCTTTTGGCCCCACAACCGTCCAGAGACTCGGGGGAGGCCTCCCCTGAAATCTGGATTCCCACCGATCTTTTGTTTCAAATCTTAGCCCACTAGGTCGTAATTAAGCACCCTAAAAGTCGCGCCAAATTCACAGAGGTCCTCATGTTACAATTTAGGCAATAAAGGCCTACTCCTGGAGCGAAACTGAATGTTTGGACGGTCACCTTTTGGCCCCACAACCGTCCAGAGACTCGGGGGAGGCCTCCCCTGAAATCTGGATTCCCACCGATCTTTTGTTTCAAATCTTAGCCCACTAGGTCGTAATTAAGCACCCTAAAAGTCGCGCCAAATTCACAGAGGTCCTCATGTTACAATTTAGGCAATAAAGGCCTACTCCTGGAGCGAAACTGAATGTTTGGACGGTCACCTTTTGGCCCCACAACCGTCCAGAGACTCGGGGGAGGCCTCCCCTGAAATCTGGATTCCCACCGATCTTTTGTTTCAAATCTTAGCCCACTAGGTCGTAATTAAGCACCCTAAAAGTCGCGCCAAATTCACAGAGGTCCTCATGTTACAATTTAGGCAATAAAGGCCTACTCCTGGAGCGAAACTGAATGTTTGGACGGTCACCTTTTGGCCCCACAACCGTCCAGAGACTCGGGGGAGGCCTCCCCTGAAATCTGGATTCCCACCGATCTTTTGTTTCAAATCTTAGCCCACTAGGTCGTAATTAAGCACCCTAAAAGTCGCGCCAAATTCGCAGAGGTCCTCATGTTACAATTTAGGCAATAAAGGCCTACTCCTGGAGCGAAACTGAATGTTTTGACGGTCGCCGCTCGGCGCCACAACCGCCCAGAGACTCGGGGGAGGCCTCCCCTGAAATCTGGATTCCCACCGATCTTTTGTCTCAAATCTTAGCCCACTAGGTCGTAATTAAGCACCCTAAAAGTCGCGCCAAATTCACAGAGGTCCTCATGTTACAATTTAGGCAATAAAGGCCTACTCCTGGAGCGAAACTGAATGTTTGGACGGTCACCTTTTGGCCCCACAACCGTCCAGAGACTCGGGGGAGGCCTCCCCTGAAATCTGGATTCCCACCGATCTTTTGTTTCAAATCTTAGCCCACTAGGTCGTAATTAAGCACCCTAAAAGTCGCGCCAAATTCACAGAGGTCCTCATGTTACAATTTAGGCAATAAAGGCCTACTCCTGGAGCGAAACTGAATGTTTGGACGGTCACCTTTTGGCCCCACAACCGTCCAGAGACTCGGGGGAGGCCTCCCCTGAAATCTGGATTCCCACCGATCTTTTGTTTCAAATCTTAGCCCACTAGGTCGTAATTAAGCACCCTAAAAGTCGCGCCAAATTCACAGAGGTCCTCATGTTACAATTTAGGCAATAAAGGCCTACTCCTGGAGCGAAACTGAATGTTTGGACGGTCACCTTTTGGCCCCACAACCGTCCAGAGACTCGGGGGAGGCCTCCCCTGAAATCTGGATTCCCACCGATCTTTTGTTTCAAATCTTAGCCCACTAGGTCGTAATTAAGCACCCTAAAAGTCGCGCCAAATTCACAGAGGTCCTCATGTTACAATTTAGGCAATAAAGGCCTACTCCTGGAGCGAAACTGAATGTTTGGACGGTCACCTTTTGGCCCCACAACCGTCCAGAGACTCGGGGGAGGCCTCCCCTGAAATCTGGATTCCCACCGATCTTTTGTTTCAAATCTTAGCCCACTAGGTCGTAATTAAGCACCCTAAAAGTCGCGCCAAATTCGCAGAGGTCCTCATGTTACAATTTAGGCAATAAAGGCCTACTCCTGGAGCGAAACTGAATGTTTGGACGGTCACCTTTTGGCCCCACAACCGTCCAGAGACTCGGGGGAGGCCTCCCCTGAAATCTGGATTCCCACCGATCTTTTGTTTCAAATCTTAGCCCACTAGGTCGTAATTAAGCACCCTAAAAGTCGCGCCAAATTCACAGAGGTCCTCATGTTACAATTTAGGCAATAAAGGCCTACTCCTGGAGCGAAACTGAATGTTTGGACGGTCACCTTTTGGCCCCACAACCGTCCAGAGACTCGGGGGAGGCCTCCCCTGAAATCTGGATTCCCACCGATCTTTTGTTTCAAATCTTAGCCCACTAGGTCGTAATTAAGCACCCTAAAAGTCGCGCCAAATTCACAGAGGTCCTCATGTTACAATTTAGGCAATAAAGGCCTACTCCTGGAGCGAAACTGAATGTTTTGGACGGTCACCGCTTTGGCCCCACAACCGTCCAGAGACTCGGGGGAGGCCTCCCCTGAAATCTGGATTCCCACCGATCTTTTGTTTCAAATCTTAGCCCACTAGGTCGTAATTAAGCACCCTAAAAGTCGCGCCAAATTCGCAGAGGTCCTCATGTTACAATTTAGGCAATAAAGGCCTACTCCTGGAGCGAAACTGAATGTTTGGACGGTCACCTTTTGGCCCCACAACCGTCCAGAGACTCGGGGGAGGCCTCCCCTGAAATCTGGATTCCCACCGATCTTTTGTTTCAAATCTTAGCCCACTAGGTCATAATTAAGCACCCTAAAAGTCGCGCCAAATTCGCAGAGGTCCTCATGTTACAATTTAGGCAATAAAGGCCTCCTACTGCAGTGAAACTGAATGCTTTGACGGTCGCCGCTCGGCCCCACAACCGTCCAGAGACTCGGGGTAGGACTCCCCTGAATTCTGGTTTCCCAGCGATCTTTTGTTTCAAATCTTAGCCCACTAGATCGTAATTAAGCACCCTAAAAGTCGCGCCAAATTTACAGAGTTCCTCATGTTCAAATTTAGGCAATAAAGGCCTACTCCTGGAGCAAAACTGAATGTTTTGACGGTCGCCGCTCGGCCCCGCAACCACCCAGAGACTCGGGGAAGGCCTCCCCTGAAATCTGGATTCCGACCGATCTTTTGTTTCAAATCTTAGCCCACTAGGTCGTAATTAAGCACCCTAAAAGTCGCGCCAAATTCGCAGAGGTCCTCATGTTACAATTTAGGCAATAAAGGCCTACTCCTGGAGCGAAACTGAATGTTTGGACGGTCACCTTTTGGCCCCACAACCGTCCAGAGACTCGGGGGAGGCCTCCCCTGAAATCTGGATTCCCACCGATCTTTTGTTTCAAATCTTAGCCCACTAGGTCGTAATTAAGCACCCTAAAGGTTGCGCCAAATTCGCAGAGGTCCTCATGTTACAATTTAGGCAATAAAGGCCTCCTACTGCAGTGAAACTGAATGCTTTGACGGTCGCCGCTCGGCCCCACAACCGTCCAGAGACTCGGGGTAGGACTCCCCTGAAATCTGGATTCCCAGCGATCTTTTGTTTCAAATCTTAGCCCACTAGGTCGTAATTAAGCACCCTAAAAGTCGCGCCAAATTCACAGAGGTCCTCATGTTACAATTTAGGCAATAAAGGCCTACTCCTGGAGCAAAACTGAATGTTTTGACGGTCGCCGCTCGGCCCCACAACCACCCAGAGACTCGGGGAAGGCCTCCCCTGAAATCTGGATTCCGACCGATCTTTTGTTTCAAATCTTAGCCCACTAGGTCGTAATTAAGCACCCTAAAAGTCGCGCCAAATTCGCAGAGGTCCTCATGTTACAATTTAGCCAATAAAGGCCTACTCCTGGAGCGAAACTGAATGTTTGGACGGTCACCTTTTGGCCCCACAACCGTCCAGAGACTCGGGGGAGGCCTCCCCTGAAATCTGGATTCCCACCGATCTTTTGTTTCAAATCTTAGCCCACTAGGTCGTAATTAAGCACCCTAAAAGTCGCGCCAAATTCACAGAGGTCCTCATGTTACAATTTAGGCAATAAAGGCCTACTCCTGGAGCGAAACTGAATGTTTGGACGGTCACCTTTTGGCCCCACAACCGTCCAGAGACTCGGGGGAGGCCTCCCCTGAAATCTGGATTCCCACCGATCTTTTGTTTCAAATCTTAGCCCACTAGGTCGTAATTAAGCACCCTAAAAGTCGCGCCAAATTCACAGAGGTCCTCATGTTACAATTTAGGCAATAAAGGCCTACTCCTGGAGCGAAACTGAATGTTTTGACGGTCACCTTTTGGCCCCACAACCGTCCAGAGACTCGGGGGAGGCCTCCCCTGAAATCTGGATTCCCACCGATCTTTTGTTTCAAATCTTAGCCCACTAGGTCGTAATTAAGCACCCTAAAAGTCGCGCCAAATTCTCAGAGGTCCTCATGTTACAATTTAGGCAATAAAGGCCTATTCCTGGAGCGAAACTGAATGTTTTGACGGTCGCCGCTCGGTCCCATGACCTCCAAGAGGCTTGGGAGAAGCATCCCCTGAAATGTGGATTCACATCGATTGAGTACCTCAACCTCCAGTCCAATAACTCCAAATTAAGCGACCAAAATTCCTGCCAAAATCACAGAGGTCCTCATGTTACAATTTAGGCAATAAAGGCCTACTCCTGGAGCGAAACTGAATGTTTGGACGGTCACCTTTTGGCCCCACAACCGTCCAGAGACTCGGGGGAGGCCTCCCCTGAAATCTGGATTCCCACCGATCTTTTGTTTCAAATCTTAGCCCACTAGGTCGTAATTAAGCACCCTAAAAGTCGCGCCAAATTCACAGAGGTCCTCATGTTACAATTTAGGCAATAAAGGCCTATTCCTGGAGCGAAACTGAATGTTTTGACGGTCGCCGCTCGGCCCCATGACCTCCAAGAGGCTTGGGAGAAGCCTCCCCTGAAAGGTGGATTCACATCGATTGAGTGCCTCAACCTCCTGTCCAATAACTCCAAATTAAGCGACCAAAATTCCTGCCAAAATCACAGAGGTCCTCATGTTACAATTTAGACAATAAAGGCCTACTCCTGTTGCGAAACTGAATGTTTTGACGGTCGCCGCTCGGCGCCACAACCGCCCAGAGACTCGGGGGAGGCCTCCCCTGAAATCTGGATTCCCACCGATCTTTTGTTTCAAATCTTAGCCCACTAGGTCGTAATTAAGCACCCTAAAAGTCGCGCCAAATTCACAGAGGTCCTCATGTTACAATTTAGGCAATAAAGGCCTACTCCTGGAGCGAAACTGAATGTTTGGACGGTCACCTTTTGGCCCCACAACCGTCCAGAGACTCGGGGGAGGCCTCCCCTGAAATCTGGATTCCCACCGATCTTTTGTTTCAAATCTTAGCCCACTAGGTCGTAATTAAGCACCCTAAAAGTCGTGCCAAATTCGCAGAGGTTCTCATGTTACAATTTAGGCAATAAAGGCCTACTCCTGGAGCGAAACTGAATGTTTGGACGGTCACCTTTTGGCCCCACAACCGTCCAGAGACTCGGGGGAGGCCTCCCCTGAAATCTGGATTCCCACCGATCTTTTGTTTGAAATCTTAGCCCACTAGGTCGTAATTAAGCACCCTAAAAGTCGCGCCAAATTCGCAGAGGTCCTCATGTTACAATTTAGGCAATAAAGGCCTATTCCTGGAGCGAAACTGAATGTTTTGACGGTCGCCGCTCGGCGCCACAACCGCCCAGAGACTCGGGGGAGGCCTCCCCTGAAATCTGGATTCCCACCGATCTTTTGTTTCAAATCTTAGCCCACTAGGTCGTAATTAAGCACCCTAAAGGTTGCGCCAAATTCGCAGAGGTCCTCATGTTACAATTTAGGCATTAAAGGCCTATTCCTGGAGCGAAACTGAAAGTTTTGACGGTCGCCGCTCGGCCCCATGACCTCCAAGAGGCTTGGGAGAAGCCTCCCCTGAAAGGTGGATTCACATCGATTGAGTGCCTCAACCTCCAGTCCAATAACTCCAAATTAAGCGACCAAAATTCCTGCCAAAATCACAGAGGTCCTCATGTTACAATTTAGGCAATAAAGGCCTACTCCTGGAGCGAAACTGAATGTTTGGAAGGTCACCTTTTGGCCCCACAACCGTCCAGAGACTCGGGGGAGGCCTCCCCTGAAATCTGGATTCCCACCGATCTTTTGTTTCAAATCTTAGCCCACTAGGTCATAATTAAGCACCCTAAAAGTCGCGCCAAATTCGCAGAGGTCCTCATGTTACAATTTAGGCAATAAAGGCCTCCTACTGCAGTGAAACTGAATGCTTTGACGGTCGCCGCTCGGCCCCACAACCGTCCAGAGACTCGGGGTAGGACTCCCCTGAATTCTGGTTTCCCAGCGATCTTTTGTTTCAAATCTTAGCCCACTAGATCGTAATTAAGCACCCTAAAAGTCGCGCCAAATTTACAGAGTTCCTCATGTTCAAATTTAGGCAATAAAGGCCTACTCCTGGAGCAAAACTGAATGTTTTGACGGTCGCCGCTCGGCCCCACAACCACCCAGAGACTCGGGGAAGGCCTCCCCTGAAATCTGGATTCCGACCGATCTTTTGTTTCAAATCTTAGCCCACTAGGTCGTAATTAAGCACCCTAAAAGTCGCGCCAAATTCGCAGAGGTCCTCATGTTACAATTTAGGCAATAAAGGCCTACTCCTGGAGCGAAACTGAATGTTTGGACGGTCACCTTTTGGCCCCACAACCGTCCAGAGGCTCGGGGGAGGCCTCCCCTGAAATCTGGATTCCCACCGATCTTTTGTTTCAAATCTTAGCCCACTAGGTCGTAATTAAGCACCCTAAAAGTCGCGCCAAATTCACAGAGGTCCTCATGTTACAATTTAGGCAATAAAGGCCTCCTACTGCAGTGAAACTGAATGCTTTGACGGTCGCCGCTCGGCCCCACAACCGTCCAGAGACTCGGGGTAGGACTCCCCTGAATTCTGGTTTCCCAGCGATCTTTTGTTTCAAATCTTAGCCCACTAGATCGTAATTAAGCACCCTAAAAGTCGCGCCAAATTTACAGAGTTCCTCATGTTCAAATTTAGGCAATAAAGGCCTACTCCTGGAGCAAAACTGAATGTTTTGACGGTCGCCGCTCGGCCCCACAACCACCCAGAGACTCGGGGAAGGCCTCCCCTGAAATCTGGATTCCGACCGATCTTTTGTTTCAAATCTTAGCCCACTAGGTCGTAATTAAGCACCCTAAAAGTCGCGCCAAATTCGCAGAGGTCCTCATGTTACAATTTAGGCAATAAAGGCCTACTCCTGGAGCGAAACTGAATGTTTGGACGGTCACCTTTTGGCCCCACAACCGTCCAGAGGCTCGGGGGAGGCCTCCCCTGAAATCTGGATTCCCACCGATCTTTTGTTTCAAATCTTAGCCCACTAGGTCGTAATTAAGCACCCTAAAAGTCGCGCCAAATTCACAGAGGTCCTCATGTTACAATTTAGGCAATAAAGGCCTACTCCTGGAGCGAAACTGAATGTTTGGACGGTCACCTTTTGGCCCCACAACCGTCCAGAGACTCGGGGGAGGCCTCCCCTGAAATCTGGATTCCCACCGATCTTTTGTTTCAAATCTTAGCCCACTAGGTCGTAATTAAGCACCCTAAAAGTCGCGCCAAATTCACAGAGGTCCTCATGTTACAATTTAGGCAATAAAGGCCTACTCCTGGAGCGAAACTGAATGTTTGGACGGTCACCTTTTGGCCCCACAACCGTCCAGAGACTCGGGGGAGGCCTCCCCTGAAATCTGGATTCCCACCGATCTTTTGTTTCAAATCTTAGCCCACTAGGTCGTAATTAAGCACCCTAAAAGTCGCGCCAAATTCGCAGAGGTCCTCATGTTACAATTTAGGCAGTAAAGGCCTACTCCTGGAGCGAAACTGAATGTTTTGACGGTCGCCGCTCGGCGCCACAACCGCCCAGAGACTCGGGGGAGGCCTCCCCTGAAATCTGGATTCCCACCGATCTTTTGTCTCAAATCTTAGCCCACTAGGTCGTAATTAAGCACCCTAAAAGTCGCGCCAAATTCGCAGAGGTCCTCATGTTACAATTTAGGCAATAAAGGCCTATTCCTGGAGCGAAACTGAATGTTTTGACGGTCGCCGCTCGGCCCCATGACCTCCAAGAGGCTTGGGAGAAGCATCCCCTGAAATGTGGATTCACATCGATTGAGTACCTCAACCTCCAGTCCAATAACTCCAAATTAAGCGACCAAAATTCCTGCCAAAATCACAGAGGTCCTCATGTTACAATTTAGGCAATAAAGGCCTACTCCTGGAGCGAAACTGAATGTTTGGAAGGTCACCTTTTGGCCCCACAACCGTCCAGAGACTCGGGGGAGGCCTCCCCTGAAATCTGGATTCCCACCGATCTTTTGTTTCAAATCTTAGCCCACTAGGTCGTAATTTAGCACCCTAAAAGTCGCGCCAAATTCACAGAGGTCCTCATGTTACAATTTAGGCAATAAAGGCCTATTCCTGGAGCGAAACTGAATGTTTTGACGGTCGCCGCTCGGCCCCATGACCTCCAAGAGGCTTGGGAGAAGCCTCCCCTGAAAGGTGGATTCACATCGATTGAGTGCCTCAACCTCCTGTCCAATAACTCCAAATTAAGCGACCAAAATTCCTGCCAAAATCACAGAGGTCCTCATGTTACAATTTAGACAATAAAGGCCTACTCCTGGAGCGAAACTGAATGTTTTGACGGTCGCCGCTCGGCGCCACAACCGCCCAGAGACTCGGGGGAGGCCTCCCCTGAAATCTGGATTCCCACCGATCTTTTGTTTCAAATCTTAGCCCACTAGGTCGTAATTAAGCACCCTAAAAGTCGCGCCAAATTCACAGAGGTCCTCATGTTACAATTTAGGCAATAAAGGCCTACTCCTGGAGCGAAACTGAATGTTTGGACGGTCACCTTTTGGCCCCACAACCGTCCAGAGACTCGGGGGAGGCCTCCCCTGAAATCTGGATTCCCACCGATCTTTTGTTTCAAATCTTAGCCCACTAGGTCATAATTAAGCACCCTAAAAGTCGCGCCAAATTCGCAGAGGTCCTCATGTTACAATTTAGGCAATAAAGGCCTCCTACTGCAGTGAAACTGAATGCTTTGACGGTCGCCGCTCGGCCCCACAACCGTCCAGAGACTCGGGGTAGGACTCCCCTGAATTCTGGTTTCCCAGCGATCTTTTGTTTCAAATCTTAGCCCACTAGATCGTAATTAAGCACCCTAAAAGTCGCGCCAAATTTACAGAGTTCCTCATGTTCAAATTTAGGCAATAAAGGCCTACTCCTGGAGCAAAACTGAATGTTTTGACGGTCGCCGCTCGGCCCCACAACCACCCAGAGACTCGGGGAAGGCCTCCCCTGAAATCTGGATTCCGACCGATCTTTTGTTTCAAATCTTAGCCCACTAGGTCGTAATTAAGCACCCTAAAAGTCGCGCCAAATTCGCAGAGGTCCTCATGTTACAATTTAGGCAATAAAGGCCTACTCCTGGAGCGAAACTGAATGTTTGGACGGTCACCTTTTGGCCCCACAACCGTCCAGAGGCTCGGGGGAGGCCTCCCCTGAAATCTGGATTCCCACCGATCTTTTGTTTCAAATCTTAGCCCACTAGGTCGTAATTAAGCACCCTAAAAGTCGCGCCAAATTCACAGAGGTCCTCATGTTACAATTTAGGCAATAAAGGCCTACTCCTGGAGCGAAACTGAATGTTTGGACGGTCACCTTTTGGCCCCACAACCGTCCAGAGACTCGGGGGAGGCCTCCCCTGAAATCTGGATTCCCACCGATCTTTTGTTTCAAATCTTAGCCCACTAGGTCGTAATTAAGCACCCTAAAAGTCGCGCCAAATTCACAGAGGTCCTCATGTTACAATTTAGGCAATAAAGGCCTACTCCTGGAGCGAAACTGAATGTTTGGACGGTCACCTTTTGGCCCCACAACCGTCCAGAGACTCGGGGGAGGCCTCCCCTGAAATCTGGATTCCCACCGATCTTTTGTTTCAAATCTTAGCCCACTAGGTCGTAATTAAGCACCCTAAAAGTCGCGCCAAATTCGCAGAGGTCCTCATGTTACAATTTAGGCAATAAAGGCCTACTCCTGGAGCGAAACTGAATGTTTTGACGGTCGCCGCTCGGCGCCACAACCGCCCAGAGACTCGGGGGAGGCCTCCCCTGAAATCTGGATTCCCACCGATCTTTTGTCTCAAATCTTAGCCCACTAGGTCGTAATTAAGCACCCTAAAAGTCGCGCCAAATTCTCAGAGGTCCTCATGTTACAATTTAGGCAATAAAGGGCTATTCCTGGAGCGAAACTGAATGTTTTGACGGTCGCCGCTCGGCCCCATGACCTCCAAGAGGCTTGGGAGAAGCATCCCCTGAAATGTGGATTCACATCGATTGAGTACCTCAACCTCCAGTCCAATAACTCCAAATTAAGCGACCAAAATTCCTGCCAAAATCACAGAGGTCCTCATGTTACAATTTAGGCAATAAAGGCCTACTCCTGGAGCGAAACTGAATGTTTGGACGGTCACCTTTTGGCCCCACAACCGTCCAGAGACTCGGGGGAGGCCTCCCCTGAAATCTGGATTCCCACCGATCTTTTGTTTCAAATCTTAGCCCACTAGGTCGTAATTAAGCACCCTAAAAGTCGCGCCAAATTCACAGAGGTCCTCATGTTACAATTTAGGCAATAAAGGCCTATTCCTCCAGCGAAACTGAATGTTTTGACGGTCGCCGCTCGGCCCCATGACCTCCAAGAGGCTTGGGAGAAGCCTCCCCTGAAAGGTGGATTCACATCGATTGAGTGCCTCAACCTCCTGTCCAATAACTCCAAATTAAGCGACCAAAATTCCTGCCAAAATCACAGAGGTCCTCATGTTACAATTTAGACAATAAAGCCCTACTCCTGGAGCGAAACTGAATGTTTTGACGGTCGCCGCTCGGCGCCACAACCGCCCAGAGACTCGGGGGAGGCCTCCCCTGAAATCTGGATTCCCACCGATCTTTTGTTTCAAATCTTAGCCCACTAGGTCGTAATTAAGCACCCTAAAGGTTGCGCCAAATTCGCAGAGGTCCTCATGTTACAATTTAGGCATTAAAGGCCTATTCCTGGAGCGAAACTGAAAGTTTTGACGGTCGCCGCTCGGCCCCATGACCTCCAAGAGGCTTGGGAGAAGCCTCCCCTGAAAGGTGGATTCACATCGATTGAGGGCCTCAACCTCCAGTCCAATAACTCCAAATTAAGCGACCAAAATTCCTGCCAAAATCACAGAGGTCCTCATGTTACAATTTAGGCAATAAAGGCCTACTCCTGGAGCGAAACTGAATGTTTGGAAGGTCACCTTTTGGCCCCACAACCGTCCAGAGACTCGGGGGAGGCCTCCCCTGAAATCTGGATTCCCACCGATCTTTTGTTTCAAATCTTAGCCCACTAGGTCATAATTAAGCACCCTAAAAGTCGCGCCAAATTCGCAGAGGTCCTCATGTTACAATTTAGGCAATAAAGGCCTCCTACTGCAGTGAAACTGAATGCTTTGACGGTCGCCGCTCGGCCCCACAACCGTCCAGAGACTCGGGGTAGGACTCCCCTGAATTCTGGTTTCCCAGCGATCTTTTGTTTCAAATCTTAGCCCACTAGATCGTAATTAAGCACCCTAAAAGTCGCGCCAAATTTACAGAGTTCCTCATGTTCAAATTTAGGCAATAAAGGCCTACTCCTGGAGCAAAACTGAATGTTTTGACGGTCGCCGCTCGGCCCCACAACCACCCAGAGACTCGGGGAAGGCCTCCCCTGAAATCTGGATTCCGACCGATCTTTTGTTTCAAATCTTAGCCCACTAGGTCGTAATTAAGCACCCTAAAAGTCGCGCCAAATTCGCAGAGGTCCTCATGTTACAATTTAGGCAATAAAGGCCTACTCCTGGAGCGAAACTGAATGTTTGGACGGTCACCTTTTGGCCCCACAACCGTCCAGAGGCTCGGGGGAGGCCTCCCCTGAAATCTGGATTCCCACCGATCTTTTGTTTCAAATCTTAGCCCACTAGGTCGTAATTAAGCACCCTAAAAGTCGCGCCAAATTCACAGAGGTCCTCATGTTACAATTTAGGCAATAAAGGCCTACTCCTGGAGCGAAACTGAATGTTTGGACGGTCACCTTTTGGCCCCACAACCGTCCAGAGACTCGGGGGAGGCCTCCCCTGAAATCTGGATTCCCACCGATCTTTTGTTTCAAATCTTAGCCCACTAGGTCGTAATTAAGCACCCTAAAAGTCGCGCCAAATTCACAGAGGTCCTCATGTTACAATTTAGGCAATAAAGGCCTACTCCTGGAGCGAAACTGAATGTTTGGACGGTCACCTTTTGGCCCCACAACCGTCCAGAGACTCGGGTGAGGCCTCCCCTGAAATCTGGATTCCCACCGATCTTTTGTTTCAAATCTTAGCCCACTAGGTCGTAATTAAGCACCCTAAAAGTCGCGCCAAATTCGCAGAGGTCCTCATGTTACAATTTAGGCAATAAAGGCCTACTCCTGGAGCGAAACTGAATGTTTTGACGGTCGCCGCTCGGCGCCACAACCGCCCAGAGACTCGGGGGAGGCCTCCCCTGAAATCTGGATTCCCACCGATCTTTTGTCTCAAATCTTAGCCCACTAGGTCGTAATTAAGCACCCTAAAAGTCGCGCCAAATTCGCAGAGGTCCTCATGTTACAATTTAGGCAATAAAGGCCTATTCCTGGAGCGAAACTGAATGTTTTGACGGTCGCCGCTCGGCCCCATGACCTCCAAGAGGCTTGGGAGAAGCATCCCCTGAAATGTGGATTCACATCGATTGAGTACCTCAACCTCCAGTCCAATAACTCCAAATTAAGCGACCAAAATTCCTGCCAAAATCACAGAGGTCCTCATGTTACAATTTAGGCAATAAAGGCCTACTCCTGGAGCGAAACTGAATGTTTGGACGGTCACCTTTTGGCCCCACAACCGTCCAGAGACTCGGGGGAGGCCTCCCCTGAAATCTGGATTCCCACCGATCTTTTGTTTCAAATCTTAGCCCACTAGGTCGTAATTAAGCACCCTAAAAGTCGCGCCAAATTCACAGAGGTCCTCATGTTACAATTTAGGCAATAAAGGCCTATTCCTGGAGCGAAACTGAATGTTTTGACGGTCGCCGCTCGGCCCCATGACCTCCAAGAGGCTTGGGAGAAGCCTCCCCTGAAAGGTGGATTCACATCGATTGAGTGCCTCAACCTCCTGTCCAATAACTCCAAATTAAGCGACCAAAATTCCTGCCAAAATCACAGAGGTCCTCATGTTACAATTTAGACAATAAAGGCCTACTCCTGGAGCGAAACTGAATGTTTTGACGGTCGCCGCTCGGCGCCACAACCGCCCAGAGACTCGGGGGAGGCCTCCCCTGAAATCTGGATTCCCACCGATCTTTTGTTTCAAATCTTAGCCCACTAGGTCGTAATTAAGCACCCTAAAAGTCGCGCCAAATTCACAGAGGTCCTCATGTTACAATTTAGGCAATAAAGGCCTACTCCTGGAGCGAAACTGAATGTTTGGACGGTCACCTTTTGGCCCCACAACCGTCCAGAGACTCGGGGGAGGCCTCCCCTGAAATCTGGATTCCCACCGATCTTTTGTTTCAAATCTTAGCCCACTAGGTCGTAATTAAGCACCCTAAAAGTCGTGCCAAATTCGCAGAGGTTCTCATGTTACAATTTAGGCAATAAAGGCCTACTCCTGGAGCGAAACTGAATGTTTGGACGGTCACCTTTTGGCCCCACAACCGTCCAGAGACTCGGGGGAGGCCTCCCCTGAAATCTGGATTCCCACCGATCTTTTGTTTGAAATCTTAGCCCACTAGGTCGTAATTAAGCACCCTAAAAGTCGCGCCAAATTCGCAGAGGTCCTCATGTTACAATTTAGGCAATAAAGGCCTATTCCTGGAGCGAAACTGAATGTTTTGACGGTCGCCGCTCGGCGCCACAACCGCCCAGAGACTCGGGGGAGGCCTCCCCTGAAATCTGGATTCCCACCGATCTTTTGTTTCAAATCTTAGCCCACTAGGTCGTAATTAAGCACCCTAAAAGTCGCGCCAAATTCACAGAGGTCCTCATGTTACAATTTAGGCAATAAAGGCCTACTCCTGGAGCGAAACTGAATGTTTGGACGGTCACCTTTTGGCCCCACAACCGTTCAGAGACTCGGGGGAGGCCTCGCCTGAAATCTGGATTCCCACCGATCTTTTGTTTCAAATCTTAGCCCACTAGGTCGTAATTAAGCACCCTAAAAGTTGCGCCAAATTCGCAGAGGTCCTCATGTTACAATTTAGGCAATAAAGGCCTATTCCTGGAGCGAAACTGAATGTTTTGACGGTCGCCGCTCGGCCCCATGACCTCCAAGAGGCTTGGGAGAAGCCTCCCCTGAAAGGTGGATTCACATCGATTGAGTGCCTCAACCTCCAGTCCAATAACTCCAAATTAAGCGACCAAAATTCCTGCCAAAATCACAGAGGTCCTCATGTTACAATTTAGGCAATAAAGGCCTACTCCTGGAGCGAAACTGAATGTTTTGACGGTCGCCGCTCGGCGCCACAACCGCCCAGAGACTCGGGGGAGGCCTCCCCTGAAATCTGGATTCCCACCGATCTTTTGTTTCAAATCTTAGCCCACTAGGTCGTAATTAAGCACCCTAAAAGTCGCGCCAAATTCGCAGAGGTCCTCATGTTACAATTTAGGCAATAAAGGCCTACTCCTGGAGCGAAACTGAATGTTTGGACGGTCACCTTTTGGCCCCACAACCGTCCAGAGACTCGGGGGAGGCCTCCCCTGAAATCTGGATTCCCACCGATCTTTTGTTTCAAATCTTAGCCCACTAGGTCGTAATTAAGCACCCTAAAAGTCGCGCCAAATTCGCAGAGGTCCTCATGTTACAATTTAGGCAATAAAGGCCTACTCCTGGAGCGAAACTGAATGTTTGGACGGTCACCTTTTGGCCCCACAACCGTCCAGAGACTCGGGGGAGGCCTCCCCTGAAATCTGGATTCCCACCGATCTTTTGTTTCAAATCTTAGCCCACTAGGTCGTAATTAAGCACCCTAAAAGTCGCGCCAAATTCGCAGAGGTCCTCATGTTACAATTTAGGCAATAAAGGCCTACTACTGCAGCAAAACTGAATGCTTTGACGGTCGGCGCTCGGCCCCATAACCGTCGAGAGACTCGGGGTAGGACTCCCCTTAAGTCTGGATTCCCAGCGATCTTTTGTTTCCAATCTTAGCCCACTAGCCCACCTTCCGCATAAATGGAAGAGCATGTGATGGCGAGACATACGAAACTAAAGGGGCTCACAACCAGAGAATCAAAAACAGATAACGCAGGGAGACACGACAAACGGTCCGTGTGGTATAATCGTATTGAGCCTAAATTTGGACAGCGGTCAGAACGGCGGCAAACACGGGGCAAAAACGAGTGAATATTCCGACGCCCACACACTGTCACGGTGCCCCCTAAAAAGGCTGATGATTACAATGCATGACAGGTGCGTCACCGATGTCCACGTCCACCCAGACACTGCAACACAAACAAAAACAACTTGAAACACAGGGCCTTGACAGTTGGTGCTAACGTTAGCATGTCAATGGTGTTTTTCTTTTCTTTTTAGTTTTTTCTTTACATCAAGCTAGCAGACTTTGAGGTATGTGCTAACCCTAACCCTCCTATTACTCTCGTTATATTACATATAGAATTACATATTAGAATATAAAGTATTCTATATTTCCTTCAATGGTCTTTCTTTTTAAAACCAATACACACGTTGCAATCATATGTTTAGAACAAGTTGATGATACAATTTCAAAAAGTTACACATTGTACACAAACATTTTATCTTCATCAATAAGTGATTCATGAGTCTACTGAAGCTTAGGCTTTAGGCTCCAAATGGATAACGTGGTTACCATGGTAACACGTTGGCCCAGCGCATCAGTGGACACGGGAGCAGGAACGCCACAGCCATGGATCACATCGATGGGCGTGCATTTTTACATTACATATTTAATAGTTCACAAATAAAAATTCCTATTCTTCACCTAATTTCACGCACGCACATTTCCGCCATCAAGGAGTCTGTAAAGTGTGAGCCCAGACACAGTAAACTTGAAATGAACGCCACATTGCAAACACCACTGGAGTGTGTCGCCCTGCTTGGCACAACACCACAAAAGCCTTGAAGGCAAAAAGGCAGCAGCGCATCATTATCAGTATTATTATCAGTAGTATTATTAACAGCTCAACACACAAATACAGTCAATGTTTTTCTTTTCTGTTCAACATCCAAGATTTCTGCACATCGGCTTCTGGTGTCATTGAAGGTTGCGTGGCGTAGAAACAAGGTGTCCCCGAAAAGTCTCATTTCAGTCTGAAGGCGGTTTCCATCGTGTCGTTTCTAAAAGATGTTCTGCACTCTGCTGCCTGCAAGCAACGTGTGGACACTGTTTATGACAAAATGACAGAATTGTAGGCTCTTTCATTAGCACAGCAGGCCAGTGGAGGAGCAATGCGAGTGACCCCGCTTCCTAAAAATTAATGCACAGTAAGGAAACGCAAAACAGCTAATCCTTGCCGCCTACGCCGCAGTCAGGACAGCGGGTGCCGGCAGATAAGAGGACGGCATCGCCTCACTCGCGGCGGTCAAGGTTAGGGGCCGGAAAAGATCATCAGTTGCCTGGCGATTCTGCTTCAGGAGTCGTACGCTTGACATCCCATGTTCCTAAAGCGGCACGACCGCAAGCGATTACAAACTCCAAATGCGCGCTCATACAAAAACCACGCTGTATCCTATAGGTTGGATATCATTGGCATTGGGTGGAATACTTTACAGGAAAACAAAATAACGACGTCTTTATTAACGCTGCATCATCAAAGAGCAAGCAATTTACAACGCTCAGTCATTTGGAAGAATAACAATCCCACGTGTGGACTGAACAACAGTATCAATTGGTGAAAAAATATGAAATTGAACAGATTTGGGGAAGTCGCTGATGGTGTAGTGGTGCACTCGCCTGACTTTGGTGCGGGCAGAGCGGGTTCAGTTCCCACTCAGTGACAGTGTGACTGTGAGTGCGAATGGTTGTCCCTGTCTATATGTGCCCTGCGACTGACTGGCGACCGGTTCAGGGCGTAGTCCGCCTTTCGCCCAAAATCAGCTGGGATAGGCTCCGGCGCAGCGCCCCGGGATAAGCGGTGTTGGAAATGGATGGATAGAAAAATGATTCACAAAAGTTCTTCTAAAAACAGTACAACTGGCCACAACTTTAGGACCAATTATCATGTATAAAATACTTTTTGGATTGAAAATGTCAGAGAGGTATTCATTTTTCCTCATTGTTATGATGATTGTTTGTAATCATTGTTATGATTACAAATATATTACAAATTCATACCTATTAATAAATAGCACATCTCAAAGAAAAAAATATTACATCAATAACAAAGGCGACTCTATACAATTCATTTGGAATTAAAAAAGAAAATTAAAACAGATGACTGGGGGAAGAGTGGAAAGTGGTCCACTATGACCGGCGGGGCCGTCAGGAATGGGGAAATGGAGACGGGAGATGGCGCAGGGGGATGGACCGTGCATCTCCCCCCCGATCCGGGAAGGGGAATTATTTCCCCTACACCGGGAGAAGGAGGGTTCGGTTCCCCTCACCTAACCTTTGCTATTAATTTGCTATTTGCCACTTGTGCACCCATAAAAAGAATATTTTCATTGATTATCATTATAATTCATGTTCCATTTAATTCATCAAATACATACAAGTCAAACGGACACAGCAAACTGCAATGCACAATATTTATTGTATTTGAGGATGAATAATCAACACAAGACAATGGAGATATGATCAGATGTTCATCATGACTACCCTGCACTTATGTCTGTATACTTTCCAAACTTGATGGAATTTTGCAGTCGATTCCCACTGTACAAAATGGAAAGATGCATTCAAACAAGCTCCGTGATTTAGTCACTTGATCGGGATCTTATTCGGCATGTAACTTCAGTGATAATAGAAATAGGTCTACAGATGTTTCTCAAACTGTGGAGATGTTGCAGGGTGTCACAATACTTGAGAGGGCATTTGTCCCAGAGCCTGGCAGACCTTTGGGGCTGGATTTGTCAAGGACAGATATCTGAGTCACCGTGCTGCCTTCAGTGAACAAGGTTCGACGTCGTTTACTATAACGCAGGTAACTCTGAGTCTGCCACTTCCAAAATCTCTTCTTCAGTTCTGCCTGCACCTGGACACACAGAATACAAAATCAATTGTGACAACACTTGTTGGAAATTCAAATTGGATGTACTGTACTTCTGAAGTACTTTGCAGTTTAAGAGTAAGATTAGTAAAGAAAGTTTACATCATCACAGCTGAGGTGGCCAGTCAGTGGATTTAAACTAGTGTGACTGCTGCAAACTGTGCAACGTTTTACTAATACTGTTCTTGTAAGGAAACCAACGGGAAGGACACTCAAGAAGCGCAGCCCAAAAGTGTGCCAGAAACTTGCTGATGGCTACCTTTGTTTTTGTCAGAAAAACCAAATGATTTGTCAGTTTATTCTTTTCAAACGTCAAGGAAATCCTCTAAAGCCCAACACTGCCACGAAATGTATGACAATGGTCAGTGCATATACATGTCTGACCACACATAGATGTTCTGCTGTTATGTCAAGGTTTTAAAGTCACTTACCTCACCATTTAAGAAACAGTAGAGTAGGGCAACAACAAATCCCTATAACCAAACAAAGGTAAATGTTATACTATATATATATATATATATATATATATATATATATATATGATATTATAGCTAAATATTGAATGAATGTATGACCACTTAAATATACCACCTGAAAGGATCCCAAACCAAGCTCTATGAAAAGACGAGCCTCTGCTCCTGTGTTTTCTGGTAGGAAAGCAAAAACCATATAGTGCATCCCAAACAGCGGAATGAGCAGCAGAGTGGATTTGGCCAGTCTCCTGCGAGCCCATATAGGCACATACAGTGTTAATGAATGCATGTGTTGCAACTGTTTGCTCAGGTATCATGATCGATCAGATAATGTCTCACTTGAAGTGACTGGTATCGCTGCCGCCGACACCGGGGGATCGCAGTTTCTGCACCAGAATACGGATCACATTGATGAAGATGAGGAAGTTTACCTGCATAAGGAAACGCAAATTGCCTTATGCATATACGGTATTCTCTCTCACTCTCCCTCACACACACACACACACACACACACACACACACACATATATATATATATATATATGCTGTGATGCTTGCTGTGACTCAATAGTTCCCGCTGTAACTCACCAGTAATGATGCGGTTATTGGAGCTTTTATGATCCACCAGATAAAGGCCACATCTGTGTCATCCCAGCAGCTGAGGCACACCACATGCATTAATGAGATAACCGAGACCAAAATATTGTCGCTCTCGCCATACTGCACGTGACAACTCGCCCACCAGAACCCATTAAGAGACATTAAAGCAAACCCTCAGTTGTTTGTCCTCTTTTTTTATGATTATCCATCCATCCATTTTCTCTAACGCTTTTCCTCACTAGGGTCACAGGTGTGCTGGAGCCTATGCCAGCTATCTTCTGGCAAGAGGAGGGGTACACCCTGAACTGGTTGCCAGCCAATCGCAGGGCACATACAAACAAACAACCATTCGCACTCACAGTCACACCTACGGACAATTTAGAGTCTCCAATTCATGCATGTTTTTGGGATGTGGGAGGAAACCGGAGTGCCCGGAGGAAAACCATGCAAACTCCACACAGGTGGGGTCGGGGATTGAACCCCAAACCTCAGAACTGTGAGGCTGACGCTCTAACCAGTCGACTACCGTGCCGCCTAATTATTATGATTATTATTATTATTATTATTATTATTATTATTATTATTATTATTATTATTATTATTATTATTATTATTACCTACAGCCCTAATGAGGATCAGTGGTGCAGAAAATGGATGGGTGGATGGATTATTATTAGTTATTATAACCTCACCCTCTGTTGTCATAGAAGTTCCGAGTCAAGACCCATACAGTTATGATTGTTGTTGGGAGACCTGGGGGGGCACAGAGTTATCGGATGATTCAGGTATCGTTCAAGAACGCCCCCAAACGGGACACTGAGGGAGGAAACAGCAATGAAAAGATTGATGATGAGCACTCACCCCAGCCAATTAGAATGTACCACCAGAAGTACTTTTTCTGGAAGACAAATGTGAGAGCCAGCAGGGTCTGCAAGTACATGCCCTCCACCAAGAGCCAGAAGTAGTTGGCTAGGATACTAAACTGAAAGAAGGCCACTGCTGATTTACAGGATGTCTGCAGGATGTAAACAATTACAAATCAGCATCCGATATTTGGAGGGCGCCATTTATCTGTCGTGGTCAGAACAGTAATAGTGTTTCACATCCGTTTTTGGGGTCACAGAGAAGATGATAAAACATTGGACTGGTAACCTTTCATTTTGACAATTAATACTCTGCGACTGAAGCTGAGCGTAATTGAGGTTATGTTGGTTCAGGCTGTCAGATTACTGTATATTGGTAACGATGAGGGATCACTGCAGTTCGAAGTTATTTTTCATGATAATAGTGTGAATTGTTTTATTTTGAGATTGATATTCCTTTTTTCCACGTGTACACCACCCTTGTCTGTCTATTAAGATATTTTCTCTCCTGTTTATGCATCTTTCCCAGTGTAATGAATGAATCTGCCATCCTGCTCCTTTCCTGGCAAGGACATGACATAAGCTTCCATAAGTTCCTACTGTAACCAATTTCAGTCAATTCACATTCACTCAAACTTTCCATCCGTGAATGTTTGTGACTAATGCTTGTTAATAGGAATGACTCCCACAATACTTTTCCAGTGCGCATTGAATTTGGTGACATTACACGCACATCGCCGGAGAGCGATGCTGTCACACTCACACTTGACATGAAACAGTGGTCCAGGTCTTCGTCGGAGAAGAGAATTTCATCTTTAATGAAGACGGCGCTCGCTCTCAAGATGAAAGAGAAGAAGAGGTTCATATGGATGTAGTTCCTGGTGCAGTGAAACTTCCTATAGAAAGAGAAATTAACTCCCCACTAATACAAAACATTTGAAAGTATTGTGAGTACAAATATTAATAGTCAAATATTACTGCTACACATATTTCATGTTTAAGTACTTGCCATGATTGAAAAAAAAATTACCTGAATACTATAAAGACAAAAATGGCAGATATAAGAGAGATGAGGGAGGTAGCATAGCCAGCTGTATACACCTGTTTGAAGTTGGAGAAGTAGGTTGTCTGAATTGTAAGAGACAAAAGGAAAAGAGGTGTTAGCGATCTGTATTGTTGCTAATGAAATGCTAACAGGTAAACGCAATGTTTGTTACCTCCACTGTGAATATTTTCGGCTGAGGTTAACAAATGTATCAATGAATATACATGATGTACCGATGATTGTGAAGTTGCAAGGAAAAGTGCTTTTACTACCTATCATTCCAAAGATATTTTGATGATCAGAATTTGTATTTATTCATTACAGTTCTCAAAATGTAATCAGAAAAAATATAATTCAATAGACTGAACGGATCCCCACATGAGCGACCATATGTCGAGGCCCCTTACTGGAATAAATCCAAAGCAGAACCAAGACGAGCATGGGGCAGCCATCCGCCTGGGGTGAAAGTTCAGAAAACGAAAAAACTGCATCAGAAAAGCTCGAAGCTTTGTATTTGATTGTCAAGTCCAAAAGGACTGTTTGTCAAAGGTACGTCAATAATGCCAAAAAGTGTCTGCGCATCAATATTTCATGTTGATTGGGTGATATGATACACGTTTCCAGTTTTTATGTTTTTACTGCAAAAAGTTGCAAAAAAGAGCTGTTGTAATAATTATTATGTGACCACTCCAGTGGTCACATAATAATTAAAGAGAGAGAGAGAGAGAGAGACAAGGTTATTATAGAACATTCTGGAAATAACCACTCACACAAATACATTTGTGCAGCAAGTGATTAAAATGGCAAAGTCTTGCACTCTATAAACTATGTACCGTATCACAGAGACATTCAGAATCGGTTCTATGCCAATGTCTACCTCTGATTCTGCTTCACTGTCATCTGCAAAATCACAGGCTTCTGTATAGTTTGGGTACAGCGCAGACCATCCGCTTTCTGTGCAGTTCCTGTAGATGTAACCTAAAGTACAACATAAGCAGAGTTATAGAGAGACTAAGCGCAAAAAATCACAATGAGGAACAAAAGAAATCGATTGAATCTGTAAGATAAATAAATAATCATTGACAGAGACTGGTTAGTCTCGTAACCAGGAGCCTCATGAAATCATCCATTATCAATGTGTTTTATTGATGAGGAAACTACAACTGAGAAGTGGGCTAATTCAACTCCTATATACCTGTATGTACATCAAAAACACAAAAGATAAAACCTATGAGTAAAGATTAAGAAAGGGTGGTTGAAGAAATTGGGTCCTCGCTTCATTGGCCCATTTAAGGTCGAGGCTGTGATAAACCCTGCCGCTGTGAGACTCAGGCTCCCTCCTTCCCCCATGTTCCATGTTTCGCTGCTCAAGCCGGTCTCCACCAGCCCGGTGAGTCCTCCTGTGGTGCCTCCTCCTCCTTGATGGTCGGCCTGCCTACACGGGGAGGTCAGTTTTAGACTCCAGGAGTCGGGGCCGGGGAGTGCAATATCTGGTTGACTGGGAGGATACAGTCCCGAGGAACGTCAGTGGGTCCCTCACTCCTGGATCCTGGACACGTCACTCATCCGCGATTTCCACTCGCTCCACCCCTCCAAGCCTGGACGTCCGCCAGGGGGCGTCCGTTGAGGGGGCTGGGGGTGGTGGGTACTGTCATGTTCCTGTTTGTCCCTGCTGGTACTGCTGGGTCCTGTGTTTTTCTGGTTCTTGTTGTGAACATTGGTGGGCGGAGCCTGTGGCACTGCACCTGTTGGTCCACTGTCATCAGCTGGGTACTTAGGATCGGAGGGAACTGCAGGAAGGTGTCAGATCAATGCTCGCTACCCATTGCTTGCCACCACTGCATCAACTTTCCTTGTATTTCGAGTCAGTAGTAGTTTTCATGCCAGTGTACTTGCCGTTTTGTTTGACCGTTTGTTGCATGTAAGTACACTGTTTGCCTTTTGTGTTGTTTTGTTTTTACACCTTGTGTAGGGTAAATTGCAGAGTTGTGATTTTGGTTTGTAGTATTTAGTAATGTGGTTTCTCCACCTCTTTGTGTTTAGTTATTCACTTGTTCGTTGACCTTATGTCCTCGCTGTTTTCTGTTCTTAGCTTCTGATTGTTACTCGCTTAAGTCGGCGCTCCCTTTGTTTAGTTAAACCTTGTTTAATTGCTCATTTTAATAGTTGGGTCTGCTTCCTGGGCAGCGCATTGCGTCATTGATAACAGTAAGTGGCTAGACTCCTGCGGGTCCGGCCCGGCCCGACCGGCTGGAAGACCACAGAGAAAAGGAGAGCAGCCCCTCCCTACCCTATAGCCAACCCCCCCCCCCCGCAAACCGACCATCGCCCAGCGACCACAACAGCACCCAGAAGGTGGGCCCGTCCAAGGCAGGAGGCGCTGAAACCCTACCATAAGCCCCAAGTCAGCCAGGGACCCCACACAGCCTGAGGGAGAGAGGGGTGACAACCACGACAGAGCGCCCCGGGGAGAGGGGATAGGAGGACACAGGAGCAGCACGGCCCCCAGCCCCTACCCGGAGACCAATACATTTTAAGACACGCACACAAAAAAAGTACACTACTTTTAAAAAAAAAAGAATATAATCAAGGAATCTAGCCTCTTACTTAGGCACGCTGCAATTTTTACTCACACTGTACGTTTTTGCACATTCAGATTTCATTCAGGATCCCCTGGAGGGTTGACACGAGACATGATGATGTGAACACCGGACCAAGTCCTGGCACATCTGTGATGGTTTCCAGTCTAGTCGCTTTTTCATGCACCACATACATTCCCTATAACCATAGCAATAGGGTGGGATGTGGTCATTCACTTGTCTCATGGCTTGACTCCTGGGACCCCCCCCCCCCCCCCCCCCCTTTTTAGGTTGTCGGGCCTGTCCCTCTCCTCACTTGGGTCCCTGCCTTTCTCTCCCCTCTCCTGGCACCCTTGACCGTCATTGCTCACATTTGGCACTTGGGTTGGGGTCACTGTTGGCGGGGAGTTGCCTTTTCGGGTGGTAGCTGGCCTGTTGGTGGTTGTGGCCCCCATGATTTCTGGGGGTGACAGGGGTGGCGGCGGCGGTGGGGTGCGCTGAGTGGGGATTGGTTGGCATACCCCTGACTGGATCCCCGACAGGATGGACGCGCTGGGTCCACCCTTCCGATGTGTGCTGACACAACAACTCCGTACACCAGTTGACTAACATACATGATATGATATGATGTTTATTCACTAATAAGTTCCACAGACACGCTATAGGCTTTTATTGTTTATGTTGGGACTCCTAACAAAAAACAATCTTGTACTAGGATATCAATTTACAGGTTCTTACAGGTAAGTAGACACTATAAAAGGATTCCACCACGCCACTCATTAGTATCACTGCCTTGCTCATTTCCCCCATCCTGTCCTACCCTGTCCTTTTCTGTCCTCTCTCATCTTGTCCTAATAGTTAGAAGTTGCATGTCCTCACCGGGTGTGACCGTCCCCCATCCACCCGTTCCCAAATAAGAACGCTACTTGACTTTGGTTAGGGTTACTTGTGGTCAAATTTCTAGACTGCCTAATTGTTGTTCTTGTTATTGTTCTGCTGTAGTTCGCCCCCCCTATTCCCCTTCTCCGTTATGTCCTTCTGTCTGTCCCCTAAAACCGTTTTCTGTCCAGCTGCATTTTCAAAAAAACATAAGAATAATTTACAAACATAAAATAAAAATAAACATAGGGAGTGTTTCAAACTCCACTGTAGCACAGCACAAAAGGCATACAGATCCAGCAATCTGGATGGCCATGCACCTGAACAGGACAGGGTAAAAAATAATAAATAAATAAATAGAATTTAAAAAAAGGGAGAAGACCACATCACATAAAGGCCAGTCAAGCAAAAGTCTGTTTTCAGAAGCAATTTTAAAATTTTAATTGAAAATAATTTATGTTAATACACAGACACTACCTCATTTGTGTGTTACCATAGTCTACTTATTTTTCTTTTACAACAACAATTTAAAAAAAAAAAAAGTTTTGTTATTAAAATTTTTAGCACACATTAACATACTGCAGACACAGTGAAAAATATACCCAGTATACTATCAACCACCTGCGATGACTCCAAATAATTCCATACTAGATCAGTCGTGGCTCGGGTTAACGTCCACAGCTGGCGCCGTTAACCTAGAGGGTGCCAGTGGAAATTCAGCTACTGTGGGTCGAAGACGAAGGAGAATTGGAAATTGGGTTCTTAGGCAGAAAGAGAAGAGGAAAGCACAGAACTGAATGTGGGGACTTTTAATGTTGGGCCTATGACAGGAAAAGCTCAGGAGTTGGTTGACATGATGATTAGGAGAAAGGGTGATATATTGTGTGTTCAGGAGAGCAGGTGGAAAAGCAGTAAGGCTAGAAGTTTCGGGACAGGGTTTAAATTATTTTACCATTGTGTAGATGGGAAGAGAAATGGAGTCAGGGTTATTTTAAAGGAAGGATTAGTTAAGAATTTCTTGAAGGTGAAAAGAGTATCAGATCGAGTGAAACTTGGCTGAAACTTGAAATTGAGTGTATGATGTATAATGTGATTCGTGGCTATGCCCCACAGGTCGGATGTGACCGAGAGGTGAAAGAGAAATTCTGGAAGGAGATGGACGAAGTAGTTATGAGCATCTCAAACAGAGAGAGAGTCGTGATTGGTGCAGATAGTAGTGGACATGTTGGTGACTCTAAGGTAGTGGCTGGGGAGAGTGTGGCTAGACAGCATAGGATTGTGGTGTGTAAAATGACTGGTGGTGGGGAGGAAAATTAAGAAGACAAAGGCAGAGCAGAGAACCATGTGGTGGAATCTGAGAAAGAAAGAGTCTTGTGCGGCTTTTTGAGAAGAGGTGAGACAGGTTCTCGGTGGATAGAAGGAGCTTCCAGAAGACTAGACCACAACAGCCAAGGTGATCAGAGTGACAAGCAGGAGAGTACTTGGTGTATCTTCTGATGTTGAACTAAACCCTGGGCCAGTGCTAGCTGGGCCTCCACCTCTGCTACCTGGGCCAACATCACTGCCAGCTGGGCCTTTACCCCGAGCAGCCAGGCTAATACCACTGCTAGATCAGCTAACATCATTGCTAGCTAGGCCTCCACCTCTGCTAGCTGGGCCTCTACCACTGCTAGCTGGGCCTCTACCACTGCTAGCTGGGCCTCTACCACTGCTAGCTGGGCCAACACCACTGCAAGTTGGGCCAACACCACTGCTAGTTGGGCCTCCATCACTGCCGGCTGGGCCTCCACCTCTGCCGGCTGGGCCTCTGCCGGCTGGGCCTCTGCCGGCTGGGCCTCCGCCGGCTGGGCCTCCGCCACTGCCGGCTGTCATGGATGTGTGTTCTGGTTTTTGTCTTCCCCCTGTTTCACACACACCTGCTCCTGTGAGCATCTTCACCACCTGTGCCTCGTTCACCCTAATTACCCCTTGTATTTAACCTCGTGTCTCATTCCCTCTCGTCGCCAGTTCGTTGTACCTTGTCGTCGCGTTCCAGCATTCCTTGTTTCCACGTCACAGACTCACAGTAAGACTTGACCCTGTTCCGATTATCGACCTCGCCTCTTTGCCTCATGTTTTTGGATCCTGTTGCCTTTCTTGGATTGCCTGCCTCTGTACCGACCTATGCTCGTATATTAAACCTCTCTTTTTGGAAACTGTCCATTTGTTTTGGAGTCGTGCATTTTTGGGTCCTATCCTCTGTTCCGTTTATGACACCGGCTGGGCCTCCGCCACTGCTGGCTGATGCGAAAGGTGGCAGCATAAAGCTATATGCAAACATTGCCAATAAAATAAACAGGGGGCTGCCAAACCCCGCAATACTAAAGCACCGGAAATGGAGGGCGTTCCAAACCGTTAATAACTCTAAATTAATATAGAACTCAACACGTAAACCAAAAGGCATTCTTTGTGCACACTTAAATGTACGAAGCATTTTAACAAAAAGTGATCAGGTCCATCCCCTTCTTACTGACTCAAATATTGACTTCCTCTGCCTATCTGAGACATGGCTCCATGAATCTTCGCCCTCAGCAATACTATCTGTACCTGGTTATAAAATGTTTAGAAACGACAGACAGGGTTCTAAGGGAGGAGGTGTTATGATTTATGCCAAGGACCCTTTTAATTGTAATGAAATACATGTTACAGATGAGAATGGATTAGAATTTCTTGGACTAACTGTTTCTTTGTCACAGCAAATGTCTTTTATTCTTGTAGTTATTTATAGGCCTCCCTCATCAAATGCAGATTTTTATGTAAAGCTGGACATTTTACTGAAACAACTCAATCTTGCAAAAGAGGTGATAATAATGGGTGACCTAAATGTTAATTGGGAAGTTAACAAAGTTGGGAAAAAATTGAAAGGTTATGGATGATATAGATGACTCAGGTAATTAATGGCCCTACGAGAATTACAAACTCCACCCGCACTCAGATTGATCTAGCCTTTACTAATAGGCCAGAAAGGATCTTGAAGCCATACAATACGCTCACAGGATTGTCTGATCACAATCTTATAATGGTCACAAGAAAATTAAATAAAAAGTGCTTCAAACCCTTGGCCACCACTGAATCCTATAGGATACAAAAACATGAACAACTAAATTTCCAAGATTCTATCCAAGTAAACTGGAATGTATTACTCGCTGGCAAAAATTTAGATGAGGACTGTTCTAAATTTGCCAACAAAATACAAAAAATTATTATACAATTTACACGGATAATTAAACTAAAATCTAGAAAGAATGGCCTTCCTTGGTTAAACACATTTATTCTGAAACTGATGAAAGAACGCGATCATTCCTTGAAGTTGTCGGTCAAATCAGGATACAATAGACACCAATTTATTTCACTTAGAAATAGGGTAGTGAAAGAAATAGGAAAATCTAAGGCTGACTTTTTCCTTACTGCTTTGAATAGTGTGAAGGGATTATATTAAAAAACTATTGGGTGATACACAAAATAACAAAACAAAACTTATGCAAATTCAATTAAATGGAAACATCTTGACGGAACCTCAAGTGATGGCTGCTGCTTTTAACAACTACTTCATTGAATCTGTGTCAGAAATCTCTACTAAGTTTGCAGTAAAACAAAGGAAGGAATACCCTGCATTGTCTGCAACGCAGTTCTTTACTATTACAAATATTACTGAGACCAAAGTTATCGATTTAATTCATTCACTCAAACCAAGGCAAAGGATGTTTTTGGAATGGACACGAAAATGCTCAAAGATCTAGGTTCAACTCTTGCTACTCCTATTGCCTCAATCATTTATCTTTCAATTTCATCTGGTCACTTTCCAAAGGCCTGAAAAATCTGCTATTGTTACCTCTGTCTTTAAATCCAGTGACTCAACCTCTCTGAATAACTACCGACCGATAAGCATTCTTCTGGCCATTTCCAAAGTTGCAGAAAAATGGGTGTCAGAGCAGATTGTCCATTATTTAAACAGCAGCTCCCCCTCTCTCCACTTCATGCAGTTTGGTTTCAGATCCAAGCATTCCACTGAAATGGCTACATGCCTCTTCATTGAGAAAATAAAATCTTCTCTCGACAAGGGTGGAGTTGTAGGGGCGGTGTTCTTGGACCTTAGGAAGGCCTTTGATACAGTAAATCACTGTTCTTCTTACCAAGCTCTCAAAATTTAACTTCTCTCGCAAAGCTGTGAGCTGGATTGAATCATATCTGCATGATCGAACACAATCTGTATCAGTTAACAACTGCAGATCAGAGTCTTTTAGGCTAACCTCTGGAGTCCCTCAGGGATCAATATTAGGCCCCCATTTATTTAGTCTTTATATCAACGATTTGCCCACTGTTTGTTTTGAAGCTGAGTGCGTAATGTATGCAGACGACACGGTTTTCTTTGTTCATGGTCGCTCCAAAGATACTGTTGCTGCTAAACTCACTCATACAATGTCCTGTGTCACAACTTGGTTGCAGGAGTGCTGTCTACAGCTAAACGTTTCTAAAGCTGTAGGCATGTATTTCACTAAAACAAACAGAGTATCACCTGACCCCGACATACTTAATGGAGAAAAAATGCAAATTGTCAGCCAATACAAATATCTTGGGTTAATAATAGATTCACAGCTTTCCTTTAAAGCCCATATTGACAAATTGTGTAAAAACATCAAATTAAACCTCGCAAATTTTCGTGCAATTCGAAATGAAATGTCAACTGAAGCTGCAAAAATGTACTTGCATTCAATGATTCTTAGTCACTTTCATTGTTGCATAACCAGTTGGTCCGAGGCTGGTCAGAATGCAAAAAAAACATTGGAAGTTTTGTACAAACAAGTAATTAAAGTGATGGATAAAAAAACCAAGGCACTATAATCACTGTGCAATTTTAAAAAAATACAGTCTTTTAAACTGGGACAGTCTTCACATATTTGCAGATTTAAATTTGATTTATAAAGTACTGCATGATTTGGCTCCAGCTCTTCTGGCTAAGTTCATCAGCCAAAGAAACAGCTCTGAGCGTGTCACTCGAGGCTCTGTCAGAGGTGACTGTCTCATTCCTCTGCGCAGGAGCACTTTCAGTAAGTCAGCCTGGTCAGTGAGGAGCGCTGGTGAGTGGAACTCAGTACCTGAGGAGGTTAAACTGCTTACAACATACAAGGCCTTCACAAAAAAACTGAAAATGTGGCTCGTTAACACCTATAGCTGCCAACACTAAAAGACAAGTATGTTATGATGTTTTCATGTTATGATCAAATGATTTGTGGTTTTATTCTCTCTTAATAGTATAATAAGTATTTGATTATGTATCCTGTATTATATTGTCTTGTAGATGTATTTTACTGCTTTTTTACATCATGGCCAGGGGACTACAGATGAAAACTAGCCTTCTGGCTAATTCTGGCTTTTTTAACCATGTGTACTTCATGTGTTTTATGAAACTGCATTGTCCCCTTTCAAATAAACTGATTAACCAAAGAGCTTAGCTAAGAAGAAGTGGGACACTGAGAGGACTGAGGAGAGCACAAAGGAATACATGGAGACCCGGCACAGGGCGAAGGTAGAGCTGGCAAAGGCCAAACATGAGGCCAGGTTGGACAATAAAGAATGAGAAAAAATATCTATACAGGTTGGCCAGACAGAGAGCTAGAGATGTGCAACAGGTTAGGGTGATTCAGGATAGAGATGGAAATGTGTTGACTGGTGCCAGTAGTGTGCTGGATAGATGAAAAGAATAATTTGAGGGGTTGATGAATGAGGAAAATGAGAGAGAAGGGAGCATTGAAGAGGGAAGTGTGGTGGACCAGGAAGTGGCAATGATTAGTAAGGGGGAGTGAGAAAGGCACTAAAGAGGATGAAAAAAGGAAAGGCAGTTGGTCCTGATGACATACCTGTGGAGGTATGGAAGCATCTAGGAAAGGTGGCTGTGGAGTTTTTGACCAGGTTGTTAGACAGAATTCTAGCAGGTGAGAAGCAGCTGAGGAATGGAGGAAAAGTGTGCTGGTGCCCATTTTTAAGAACAAGGGTGATGTGCAGAGCTGTGTGAACTATAAAGGAATAAAGTTGAAGAGCCACACAATGAAGTTATCAGAAAGAGTAGTGGAGGCTAGACTTCGGGAAGAAGTGAGTATTTGCGAGCAACAATATGGTTTCATGCCTAGAAAGAGTACCACAAATGCATTATTTGCCTTGAGGATGTTGATGGAGAAGTACAGAGAAGGTCAGAAAGAGCTACAATGTGTCTTTGTAGATCTAGAGAAAGCCACTGACAGAGTACCCAGAGAGGAACTGTGATACTGCATGCGGAGGTTTGGAGTGGCAGAGAAGTATGTTAGAACAATACAGGACATGTATGAGGGCAGCAGAACAGCGGTGAGGTGTGCTGTAGGTGTGACAGACAAATTTAAGGTGGCGGTGGGACTGCATCAGGGATCAGCCCTGAGCCCCTTCCTGTTTGCAGTTGTGATCATTAGGCTGACAGATGAGGTTAGACTGGAATCGCCATTGGACCATGATCACAAATGACATTGTGACCATCAGTGAAAGCAGGGAGCAGGTGGAGGAACAGTTAGAAATGTGGAGGCATGCACTGGAAAGGAGAGGAATGAGGATTAGCCAAACTAAGACATAAAATACTTGCATGAATTAGAGGGGTGGAGGGGGAAGACTGAGGCGACAGGGAAAAGAGATAGCGGGGGTGAAAGACTTTAAATACTTGGGGTGAACAGTCCAGAGCAATGGCGAGTATAGTAAGGAAGTGAAGAAACAGGTGCAATCAGGCTGGAACGCGTGGAGGAAGGTGTCAGGTGTGTTATGTAACAGAAGAGTCGCTGCTAGGATGAAGGGCAAAGTTTATAAGATAGTGGTGAGGCCAGCCATGATGTATGGATTAGAGACAGTGTCACTGAAGAGACAACAGGAAGCAGAGCTGGAGGTGGCGGATATGAAGATGTTAAGGACCAGGTTGGATAGGATTAGAAATAAGGTCATCAGAGGGACAGCCAAGGTTAGATGTTTTGAAGACAAAGTTAGAGAGCGCAGACTTCGATGATTTGGACACGTCCAGAGGAGAGATAGTGGGTATATTAGTAGAAGAGTTAATAAGGATGGAGCTGCCAGGTAAAGAGAGCTAGAGGAAGACCAAAGAGAAGGTTGACAGAATGAGGGAAGACATGAGGGCAGTTGGTGTTCGAGAGGAGGTTGCAGGAGATAGGCTTGCACTGAAAAGCATGACACGCTGTGGCAACCCCTAACGGGACAAGCCGAAAGGAAAAGAAGAAATCTTAGTTTAATGTATTTTCATTACAATATCCATTCATCCATTTTCTACAGTATTTGTCCTCATGAGTGAGTGTCATTGGTGAGCCGGAGGTTATCCCAACTGACTTTGGGCGAGAGGTAAGGTGAAACTTTAACTGATTGTCAACCAATCACAGGGTACATACTGTACATGTATAGAAAAATAACCATTCATACTCACATTCACACCTCTGAAGAAGAAGAAGAAGAATCATCTTTTATTGTCATGAACATGCATGCATCTACATGAAATTTGTTCTCTGCATTTAACCCATCACAGTGAATACATACACATGTTAGTGGAACACACTGGAGCAGGGGGCAGCTGAAGCGCCCGGGGAGCATTTTGGGGTATCAGTGTCTTGCTCAAGGACACCACAGCCGTGAGTCCGGGGGATGTTGGCGGATGATCCAGGACAATTTAGTGTCTTTAATTCACGTAACATAAGGAAGAAAGCCGGAGTACTTCGAAGCTGAGTAGTTAGCATGTGTGCCTCACAGTTCTAAGGTTTGGGGTTTCAATTTTGGCTCCGGCCTTCTTTTTCCTCCTTCGAGTTTGCATGTTCTCCCAACGCTATAGTAAGTTTTATGACCAGGTACGCTGGCATCCTCCCACATTGCCAAAACATGCATTTTCGGTTAATTGACGACTATAAAGTGTCCATTGGTGTGAATGTGAGTATGAATGCTTATTGTTGTCTATATGTGCCCTGCAACTGGCTGGCAACCGAAGACAGCAGGTCAGCACCCTATGAGAATAAGCATTGTAGAAAATGGATGGATGGATATCATGATTCTTTTGAAGTCTTTTGAAGTTCTCTTCAAAGCAGACTCACAACCAACATGAAGAAATGCAGATTCAACAAGTCCAAGCTTGAATTCTTTGGATTCATTTTCTGTTATGTGGCATCTCAGCAGACCCCGAAAAGGTAGCAGCCACACAGCAGGCCAGTGACTCGCAAGATGCTGGCAAAACCAGGAGTCTACGTGGGATGGCACTATTGCTCTCGCTTTATCAAAGATTCTCAATGGGCCCGGGGTCCAGAACAAGAAGCAGAACTCGAACCTATCAAGGACTGTCCAACCAGTGACACCACCATGTCACATTTGAATCCAAACAAAGTGACATAGCTGATCATCGATAACAGCCCTGTACAACTTGTTGGAAAAGGAAAAACCAACATGGCATGTGCAAGCCATGCTCTCAATGTCAGAGCATTGAATCAATCACAACTGGACTGTTCTGGCTATCTTATAGAATGTTACACCTGTCATCTGAGCAGGCTTCATCAGTTCATGCAACAAAGCTTAGTAAGGACTCCCTCACCTGTGCTCGTGTGGAAAAACAAACTATGCTGAAGTTGGAGGCAGGCCCCAGCAGACCATGTATGGTATCATTCTTTTGGAATGCAAAAAAAAAAAAAAAGAAACCCCTTAGGCTGCCTGGTAAAGAGGCTATTGTCTGTCCACAAGAGTCGTGAGGTGGAAACTCCCTCATTAATATTCTCATCAGTTGTAAAGCGGTAGTGGAGTTGCTTAACGGTCAAAGAGGCTGTACTATTTGTTGGAGGCAAAATTATTTAGTCTCTTTGGAATAGACAAAAAGAACGGTATTGTAAGTTGGAGATGTAAGGTCTTTGGGGGGTAGAAGTCTTTGTTTCAGGGTGTTATCAGATTTGAAGTGCACCAGAATGTTGTGTTGGTTGGAAAATGTCAACCTTGTGTATGCGGTCAAGTGTAGTGAGGAATTCAAAGATACGTACATTGGGCCAACCAAGCAACTTCTACGCGGACGGCCAGACTCAGCTGTCGACTGGAACATCCAAGAGAAACAGCAGTCTTTTGAAGACAAAAATGTGCATATTCTGGACAGGGAAGACAAATTGTTTGAAAGAGGAGTGAGAGAGGCCAACTTTGTGAAGGTGGAAAAACCATTACTCAACAGAGACACAACATACCCAGAATGCAATCTGGTGTATGCAGTCAAGTGCAGTGAGGAACGCACCACTCCTTTTCTCTTCTCTTCTCATACTCCACACTGAAGTTGTATGGCTGAAGCCTAAATTTCCATCTTTCAGCCCAGGATCTGGGTTTTGGATCTAGATTTGTTCCAGATGATTTCAAGGGCCTTGTGGTGTCCATATATCCATCCATCCATCTTCCGTTCCGCTTATCCTCACTAGGGTCGTGGGCGTGCTGGAGCCAATCCCAGTTATCTTCGGGAGAGAGGCGGGTTACTAGTGTCCATATAATTCGGTGGTATTATTCACAGACCCACATGACAGCTAGTGCTTCTTGTTCTTTCTGTGAGTAGCGTTTTTCCATTGCGAGCATGCCTGTGAATATTCTCATTCATTCATGTCATTTCATTCTCAAGCATTGTATTGATTGTAACTGGACTGTTCTGGTTGTCTTGGAAGACGTTTCGCCTTTCATCTGAACAGGGTTAATCAGTTCATGCAATGAGGCTTAGATAGGACTCACTAACCTGTGTTGGTGTAGAAAAAAAATCTACTATTTATGCTCCAAGTTAGGACAGCACAGGGTTAGAAATAGTATCCGAAGAATATTTAAACTTTCTGTCACATCACACTACAACTATGGCAATGACTCTTGTAGAGATCAACAAGGAGACGCTAAGAGTCACACCCACACATTGACCGATTGATCTGCGGACACGCTGCAGCGTTAAAATGCGAGGCTGTATAGCAGACATCTTCAAATGGCGGACCGCGGTTCGGGTCCGGACCGAGTCAAAGTCTCATGCGGACCCACGGTCAATTGCTATTAAATAAATATAATGTGCACCGTCACACTGGCCGCTGTCACGAACTGTGTGCGAGCTACACGCTGTATTATGGTAAATCCTGTTGTGATCACGTGACAATAATGAGTCAATCAAACTGTTTATTTACCGGAACAAATTTTGCAGGAAGACGAAGCTTGTTTAAAAGTTCAGAAAACAGTTTTTAGGAAGGAATGGACGGAGTAGTAACGAGTACTTTCCTATTATTCCGGAAGCCGGATCAATACCGTTGTGTCCCATATGCTCCATGGCTAGAACAGAGAGCAGGAACTAGGAGGCCAGGCCTCGCAAGACAACCGAATTGAGCTCACCCATCCGGATAGCGGGGATTTTGAGGCAATGTAAATGAACATTTAGTGATGTTTCCGACATAAGGGAACATGGCAATGCAGTTGCAGAGATGTTACTCAAAGTTAAACAACATATCGCTTTTTTACTTGACCAGTTCTGATTTACTTAAAAGTGAGTGTTACTTGACATTTTGGCTTGAGATTCCTGTAGTGCTTTACACATCAAATTATTTTTCAGTCTTTCTTCAATTTCTACTGAAATGTAGACCTTACATGTTTGTGCCTGTTTATTAAATTCTTAGGTTATTGGTGTTCTTTGATTTTTTTAATGTGAACTGCTTCAAGAGTCTAGTTGTGTTTAAAAGCACTTTGCATTTCTGTGTTTTTGGGAATACATTTATTCATGTCCATGCATGGTTGTCCTTTATTCATTCATTCATTTTCCGTACCGCTTATCCTCACTAGGGTCGCGGGCGTGCTGGAGCCTATCCCAGCTGACTCTGGGCGAGAGGGGGATACACCCTGAAGTGGTCGCCAGCCAATCGCAGGGCATATATAAACAACCATTCACACTCTTATTCACACCGACGAGCAATTTGGAGTCTTCAAGTCACCTACCATGCATGTTTTTGGGATGGGGAGGAAACCGGAGCACCCGGAGAAAACCCATGCATTCACGGGGAGAACATGCAAACTCTACACAGGCGAGGCCAGATTTGAACCCGGGTCCTTAGAAGGACCTCTGTGAGGCAGATGTGCTAACCAGTCGGCCACCGTGCCGCCGGTTGTCCTTTAGTAGGATCAAAATAGTTTCATTTATGATACAGGTAGATATTAGTTTTTTTCATGCAAAACAAAACATTATATTTGCAAAACCAGAAATGTTGTAAAAAGGAAATGCGTCTTGTGTCATTTCAATATTGTTTGATGGGTTGGCTACACGGTGGGACAGTGACCGACTGGTTAGAACATCCGCCTCACAGTTCAGGGGAGTCAGAGTTCCTGCCTTCCTGTGTGGAGTTTGCATGTTCTTCCTGAGCCTGTTTTTTTTTACAGGTACTGTGGCTTCCTCCCACATTCCAAAAACATGCATGGTAGGTTACTTGAAAACACAAAACTGTCCGTCGGTGTGAATGTGAGTGTGAATAATTATTTGTCTACTGTATATGTGCGGCGGCACGGTGACCGACTGGTTAGAGCGTTAGCCTCACAGTTCTGAGGTGCGGGGTTCAATCCCCGTCCCCGGCTGTGTGGAGTTTGCATGTTCTCCCCGTGCCTGCGTGGGTTTTCTCCGGGCACTCCGGTTTCCTCCCACATCCCAAAAACATGCATTAATTGGAGACTCTAAATTGCCCGTAGGCATGACTGTGAGTGCGAATGGTTGTTAGTTTCTATGTGCCCTGCGATTGGCTGGCAACCAGTTCAGGGTGTACCCCGCCTCCTGCCCGATGACAGCTGGGATAGGCTCCAGCACGCCCGCGACCCTAGTGAGGAGAAGCGGCTCAGAAAATGGATGGATGGATGTATATGTGCCCTGCAATTGGCTGTTCAGGGTGCACCCACCTCTTGCCCAAAAATAAGCTGGGATAGACTTTAGAACACCCATGACACTAGTGAGCGGAATATAGACCCAGCAGGGCTCTGAGATCCACAGACTCAGGTCAAATAGTGGAGCACAGAGTCCAAAATAAACAGGGTGAAGCAGCATTTAGCTATTATGCTGCACACAAATGGAATAAGTTGCCAACAGAAGTGACGTCAGCCGCAAGTGGGAATGTTTTTAAGTCCAGGTTAAAAACTCTTCTTTTTTCCTCATGCTTTTTAGAGCATTTCCACTTTTAAATGATATTTGTTGCACTGTGAGCTGTTTTAATTGTACTTTTTTTTCCTCTTGTTTATGTTATGTTATATTTAAAAGGTTTATAAGCTGTTTTTTTTCTTTGTTTTTAAATGCGTTTAATCATGTAAAGCACATTGAGTTACCTTGTGTATGAAATGTGCTATATAAATACATTTGCTTTGCTTTGCGTCCCACCAGTGTCCTGCGTGTTTTTAGTGTAACGTGATAGTTTTTTCTGTAGGCCTTTCCATTTTACCTTTCCATTTTTATAGCTTTAGATTTTTAAGATTATGGCCTCGAAGATTCTGACTCCGACTGTTGATTTTGATTTCTCCAGTTTTTTCCCTTGTAGTGTTTCAGGTCCTCGTCATATTTTGTCACGTTTTCCATTTTCCGATCTGTGGATGCCTGTGTCTTTTTCCTCTGACTTTTGGGTATGTTTGGCCATTTATATGGGACCTTCCCTTGTTGGCCAATGATGGAGCCCAAGTTAAAGCCATCGCCGTTCTGTTCACCCTGTTTCACCGCATCTCGTTCAACGGGTGTGTCTTCCTCACCTCATTCCGCACCAGTTTTGTCATCCCATCGTTTCACGCCTGTATCTGTGTCACCTTGTTCCGCGTTCGTTTTGTCACCTTGTTTTGTACTGCTATCTTAGTGACATTGTTCCAGACCCATTTCTTCACCATGTTCCGTACCAGTCATTTCACCTCCCATGGTCTACCCATCTCTCCAAGCTCTTCTTATCTAGGGTCTGCACCCTCTGCTCCAACTTGTTTCGAGTGTCCCACAACCTCTATGGGAGCAGGCTGATCATCTCTGCGGCAGCTCAAGGCCCTGACACTGACTCCATGGCAGCTTGAGGCTCCCGTTTCAGCTCCATGGCAGCATGAAGTCATGAGGCTGCCCTCTCTCAGTTCTCTGACACCGCACATACTACGGCCACAATCCATACCTTCTCTGGTGGCGCATGTCCTACGGCTGCCATCAGACCGTTCTCCGGCAACACACATTGTAAGAAAACCACTATAACCTTTTCCAATGGCCGACATCCTGCATCTGCCATCGGATCCTGCTTCGGCGTTGAAAGTCCAGTCTTAAGAATTGGAAATCTGCATCCATCATTCATTTCAGATGGTCGGCCAAAACTCACGTCTGGCCCCTGCGACTCCATAGGGCCCATGTCCCAGACATCCACCAGACTGACCCCTATGGGGCCCTTCCAGTTATTCTTTTTGACCTCCAGAATGACCTCAACTCTCACTCTAATGCCAGCCTGCTGTCTCCCTTCCGCCCTCCCTATTTTGGAGACCTATTATCTGTCATTTAAGTGGGGTGGGGAGTAATGTCGTGATCTGCATTTTGTTTATATTTTTAGTTTAAAATTAAATTTATGCAGTTGATTTCAGTCATTTGCAGTTGTAGTCCCACCTAGAACAGTGGCCCTAGGCCAGAACCACCACACACACACACACACACACACACAGCATGATTGCTTTCTTTAAGTTAAGAATTTGATCTCTTTATTATTTCCTTGATGCAGTACATGAGGTTATTGACGATTTCACGATTGGAACTCACCATGACCACAAGGTAGATGCTATTTAATAGAGCAAGCAAGTGGCACTGGCAAACTCAAAATGACCTTGTCACACAGTAAAAGGAACAGGGCATCACTAAACAGAACTCTTATTTATTCTTTTGGTGTGTTACTACGTACCTTTGTTTGCTGTTTTTGTTAACAAATACCTTTTTGAGATTCTGCAACTGCCTGGTCCACCTACCTTTCTGCCTGTGCACCACACCGACAAAACCCTCAAACAGAATTCAAGTCAATCATAGCCATGATCTTCCACGATGGCCTGGGGTTACAATGATGGAGCTAACTCACTTAGTTCAAAGAGGAGTTCAGAAGGTTCCCAGTTTGTATGTGAGTTTGGGGGGAAGCGAGAGAGCGAGCGAGAGAGAGAGAGAGAGAGAAAGACAGACAGACAGACAGAGAGAGATAGAGATAGAGAGAGATAACAGTTGATAACAGCATAGAGTATCATCATGAAAATATGCCCTCATGTCTAAATCCACAGCTCAGCCAAGGAATTTGAGTCGTGGGAGGTTGTACTGTAGCTACAGTACATTTGACAAAGGATAAAGTGAGGTGACGTGTAGACCCTCTAGCCACGGCATTGGTGGATGTGTGGTGGGGCAAAGGTTGAGGCTCCAGAGAGGTTGTTAGTTCGCAACACTGGCTCACTTAACAAGCTGTGCCAATTCCTTACTTATGCTGCAGGCTCGTACAATGAACTCTTTGATTTTCCAATTCATTATTTTTTTCCGCAATCGACCTAACGTTTACATTAACTGAATCTAACAACACAGCAACAACGATACAGCACTTGACTTTTTTTCTGGCGTGGAGGCGGAAATCCACTAAGGTACAGGAACCCACTAACATTGAGTTATGAGGTCATCAACAGCAACAGAAGTTCACACTTCTGCTCACCAAGCATCCCACATGCAACACGAAACAAGCCTGTTGCTCCTGGCTCTTCATAGATAAGAATCCCACAGTGCTATCTGATAGGATGGAAGGGTTTGAATCTAGTCTTCTATTGTCTTGTCTTTTGGAAGAAGACCGTCATTCCATATCATTTAATGCTATCAGGTCCAACTACCTTTATAGCAAAAGCTAATGATTCATCGATTAAACAACGTATTTTTTATTATCATTTCCTCCACACGCCACTAAGTTCAGACACTTGCTTACAGTTCCCTCAGTCCTAATTGATTACTATCTGAATCCATGAAACACTTGACACTCAGGCCTGTATGTCAGGCTATACACTTGTGGAAAACAGCATGTACAGTGCATGCCCATTGCATTGTTGCATCTTAGCATTTGTACAAAATAATGATACTGAAAACACGTTGTGAGATAACACCGGAGCTATGACTGCACCTGCCCGACTGTGTGAGACGACACGAAGACAAGACAATTTGAAAACCATGTATACAGTCAGAATATTTGCACGTTTGCTCATAGAGACACATGGCGCTAGTATCCATGTTGTGTGTAGAGGTCATAAACCACTCAGTAAAATTGCAAGACTGCTCTTGGGAAATCTCTCAAAAAAGAACGATCCCTTTGTGGAGATATAAACTGAGACATGGAATGAACTATGCTGCTTCATCTAGCCTTCCTCATACTTTTGGGATGAGGTAAACTACAATAGCGGTATTTCTCCAATAGTTTGTATTTCTGAAAGGGATTTGAATGTCATTCCATTGTTGAATAGATTCTAGATAGCTTTGCTTCCAATTGAAAAAGACAAGATGAGTGATTTACCTTTGTTATTAAACAGCTGGGAGATATTGGCACATGATACACCGACCACCTGTCCCACCTCAGCACGATACCAGCAGCGAATCTCATCCCACACTGTTGGGCACCCTAAGGCATGAAAAAAAACATTTATCACACATCTATTCGTAATTGGAACCAGAATCATCTTTATTGGCCAAGTATGTTAAAACCCAAAAGGAATTTGTCTCCGGTACACTTTCTCCATGGTCTGCCTGTGGTAATGTTTTACTAGACTACTCAATCAACGCACCCATGACCCATGGGGTTTTTGTTTTTGTTTGAATATTGCACATAACAGGTAGATTTTGGTTAGAGGTATACTATAAAGAATGGAAGCTTTTTGTGCTCGCGATTGTTCTTAATTGATGCGTCTCTTCATTTTTTAAAAATATAAATATGGAAGAAAATTCATATGCAGTCTATTTTAGTCGGTGTGTATATATATATATATATATATATAGTTTTAAAAGTCAAAATGGTTCTCACTGATTTCAAAACTTCTACAAACGTTAACAATGATGATTTGTAAAACTTTAATCAGAACTGACTTGGAGACAAAATGTTTCTATTTCCTACGATGATTTACTTCACAGTAGCTGTGGATAAATTCCCTCGAAAACAACAAAAAGGTCAACCTCATTAATTCATGTGACAACAATGCCTTCCCCACCTATGTGAAGACTCATTCTTCAACTTTTTACTATTCTTTATTACACAGCAGCTTCTCGCGGATGTAGATTGCTAACAAATGGACCACGGGAAATAGCTAAAAAATAAAAAGGGTTTTATGGGTTCCAGGTGTTTTTTTGTTTTTTTTGCTCACAAGTGTACATTTATTGTTTTATTGCTATGAATCACTGTAGCACGTTGATCGTTGTCATGTTTACGGTTTCATTGGAGAAGTGGGGTGTTACATCCATAATTTCTTGACACACGTACCTTAATCGTGCTCTCTCGCATGAGTTTAATGTTTGGTGCTTTGTTGTTGTTGTTGTTGTTTTTTTGTTTTTTTCCCCAGTGTTGGTGGGCAGTATATTTAAGTATGTATTTATTTTAACTGAATCCTGATTATGCCTGAGTCCAGCCAATACATGACACTGACAGTCTAAATTAACACAAAATGACAGAACATTGTCGCAAACTACCTCACTATGAGTTTATTAGAATTAGAGAATGTTTGAAAGCGTTGTTATTTTGAGGCTAATAGTCAGAGGAATTTAATAGTTTACAGCCATAGGTACTTATGCGTCGTGCGCCGAGGTTCAGTTGGCATTTTACTTTGGCGTACTGATTGAAATGATACATTAGTCATCAGTTATATACTGATGGCTCTCCAGCTAATGGAGACTACACTCCATGCTTGGTCAGGCAGGAGTAAAAGGCCACAATGCTCAAATTTGAAGTGAATGGGGCTGCCTTCATTAGGTGCTAATTAGAGCTTGTGACGTGATGAATTCTGCAAATGAAAGGACTGATCTTCATAGGTATTCTGGGTATTTAGATAATTGCCCTTTTTCCAGTGGCTCTCCACTCTGGGGTCCTTTGTATGGGACCGTGGTGGGTATTTATGTAATGTGCCATAACAGTAAATTTGTTCACACATGCATAAAACGCAAAACCTAAATGTGATACGCTGCAAATAAACAAACAATGCAAACTCTTTTCAGCTTCTGTTTCAAGGTTTGTCTAAGATATTTTCATACTATAACATAATTTGCAGTAGAATTTGTTACAAATCCGAACCAATTCCAAATAGTGATGAAACGAGCTCCTTGCTATTTGCAGCCTTGTTGTTAGTGTGAGTCCGTCCGCAGCAACATACTTGAATGACAAATAATACTGCAAATCCTGTATGTCTATAAAACAAAGCTCACATTTATTGATAAAATGAATTTAGTGCCCAGTCGTTGCGTTGTCTACACTCAATATAGTCCCCCTCTGTGCACCTGCCTCCGCTCTTGTATGCCACCGTGTTCCTTTCTTTTGGAAATTTCCCATATGTGGAATGTCACGTGACCGAACCTGGAAAACAGTTTAGCTGACTTCCTTTGAATGCTGCGATAAGTACCATGACTACTATGATATATATATATGAAAACAAATGAAGGCCAAACATCGGATATTGTCATGTGTTTGGTAGCTCTTGAAGATATCTTGTGTAAAACAAAAGACATTGTATGATATAAGGGTCTGCCATTTACCGGTAGCAAGTACTTCGACCTGCTTGAGTTAATTGCTCATAACCCCTATTAGTGTCCACGAACATCTGTCCTTCCAACTTCCTTTCCTTAACACCAATGGCCTCTTCAAAAAGTCCAATCTCGTAACCAGGAGCGGGGTGCAATTGGCCCGGTCCACCCCAGGCCAACCTGGCCAGGCCTCTTTTTTTGCTTTTGTTTGTTTAAATTGGATAATTCCTAGTGGCACTGGTTAGAGCATCTGCCTCACAGTTCTATGGACCGGGGTCCAATCCCCGGCCTCGCCTGTGTGGAGTTTGCTCCCAGTGTCTGCGTGGGTTTTCTCCGGGCACTCCGGTTTCCTCCCACATCCCAAAAACATGCATGGTAGGTTGATTGAAGACTCTAAATTGCCCGTAAGTCTGAATGTGAGTGCAAATGGTTGTTTGTTTATATGTGCCCTCCGATTGGCTGGCAACCAGTTCAGGGTGGACCCCGCCTCCTACCCGAAGATAGCTGGGATAGGCTCCACCACTCCCGCGACCCTTGTGAGGATAAGCGGCTCAGAAAATGGATGGATGGAGGATTATTCCTATATACTTTCCAATACGGCACGGTGGCCCGACTGGTTAGAGCGTCAGCCTCACAGTTCTGAGGACCCGGGTTCAATCCCCGGCCCCGCCTGTGTGGAGTTTGCATGTTCTCCCCGTGCCTGCGTGGGTTTTCTCCGGGCACTCCGGTTTCCTCCCACATCCCAAAAACATGTATTAATTGGAGACTTTAAATTGCCCGTAGGCATGACTGTAAGTGGGAATGGTTGTTTGTTCCTATGTGCCCTGCGATTGGCTGGCAACCAGTTCAGGGTGTACCCCGCCTCCTGCCCGATGACAGCTGGGATAGGCTCCAGCACGCCCGCGACCCTAGTGAGGAGAAGCGGCTCAGAAAATGGATGGATGGATGGACTTTCCAATACACAGAGACGTATTTTAACAAAACATAACTACAGAATACGATTCAACAAATAAGATGACTTTTAGGCTAGCCTTTTGTCAACAACGCCGTGCATGAGCGAATCGGTCGTGTGCGCCATACACACCAAGCCGAGTGTCCCGGTGTAGATTACAACCTGCAGGCTGAGCATGCGTTTATGATTCGTGACTCCGTCAGAGCCTTGCTGTTGTGCCGTGCGCTGTGCGACCAACAATTGTTGTTAAGCAGCAGACAAGTCGTAAGCAAGTCGTCTCTTCCCTCCTAACCCCACACTAGATGTGAAAAAAAATGTGCAAAGCTGACAGATCTTTTCAGTGGAGGAAGGATACAACAGCACGACTACAGGTGGGCACAGTGGGAAATGGCAAAATATTACACCTTGCAGACCATGCATTTGTTGCAAATGCTTTGGTATACAAAATTGTTAAATACTTGAGTCCTTATGTACTGCAAGCATCATTGATTTTTGTCGCTCACCATCAGAAAAGGATGAAGTCTCTGTGACTTGACTTTGAGATTTATACTTTTTAAGCAATTAGGGGATACCTACATATTATTTGATAGGTGAACAAATGAGCGGGATTACTCTGATATGAGAAAGCATTTTCCCTCCAACAGGGTATGCGTGTGTGTGTGTGTGTGTGTGTGTGTGCATGCAGGTGTGTGTGTGTGTGTGTGATTTATGGCATTTTCTTACATGGATTGCCTTTGTGTATTAAGAACATAACTCTTGTTATGATTAATATTGTTATGATTAGACTTTTCACCGATTTTATCGGGCTGATATTTAGCATTTTATGCTGATCAGCTTTAATGTCATAATTCGCCGATCTGATCAATGACGTCATTGATCGGCTCCACAAAAGACATTTACTCCACGTCGCCGCGTGCACAATATATTTGAATCCAAAAGCTAGTTTATTTTTAGCCTTGTCACGTATCTTTTGACGTTGTATTGGAAATATCTGACGGCCAATGAAGTTATTAAAAAAAACAAAAAACATGGCGGTGTGGAGCAGACAACACGTAATGCCCGAGTCAAACTACAAGACAAATTTGCTCTTTCACCTATTGCACTGTCAGAGTACTGCAATAAAATCTTGCATTCCGATACCACCACATCCCGTTTTTTACGATCCATCCATCCATCCATCCATTTTCTGAGATGCTTCTCCTCACTAGGGTCACGGGCGTGCTGGAGCCCATCCCAGCTATCATCGGGCAGGAGGCGCGGTACACCCTGAACTGGTTGCCAGCCAATCGCAGGGCACATACAAACAAACAACCATTCACACTTACATTCACACCTACGGGCAATTTAGAGTTGCCAATTAACCATGCATGTTTTGGGGATGTGGGAGGAAACCGGAGTGCCCGGAGAAAACCCACGCAGGCACGGGGGGGACATGCAAACTCCACACAGGCGGGGCCGGGGATTGAACCCCGGTACTCAGAACTGTGAGGCAGACGTTCTAACCAGTCGGGCCACCGTGCCGCGTTTTTTTACCGGATACACTCATTACCGTGGCGACGACAACAAGAGTCGAGCGCGCCGATTGTATTATAGGGACAAAATGGGGGAAAATGTGTGTTGGTGGTCACCGGTGCTCAGGACAGGAGAGGACGTTCGTTTAAGGCTTGCTTGAGGTATGTTCACGTACGTTTAATACGATACGGATCGCAAGCAGGCAACAAAATGTTACGTAGCCTAGCAAGCTAGTGGTAGCACGAATGGTTGTACGTAAACATGCCGCGGTTCTGTCGAATCATGCTCTAAAGTTTTGGTGTGGGTGAAGTAATTTAATTAAAAATAAAGTAAAGTAATAAAGTAAAAACCTCTATGACGAATACAATTAATGGATTCAGGTTTCCCTTGCCCGGATGCAGGTCACCGGGGCCCCGCTCTGGAGCCAGGCCTGGAGGTGGGGCTCGAAGGCGAGCGCCTGGTGGCCGGGCCTGCACCCATGGGGCCCGGCCGGGCACAGCCCGAAAGGGTAACATGGGTCTCCCTTCCCATGGGGTCACCACCTGTGGGAGGGGCCATAGGGGTTGGGTGCAGTGTGAGCTGGGCGGTGGCCAAAGGCGGGGATCTTGGCGATCCGATCCCCGGCTACAGAAGCTGGCTCTAGGGACGTGGAATGTCACCTCTCTGGCAGAGAAGCTGGTGTGTGAGGTTGACAAGTTCCGACTAGATATAGTCGGACTCGCCTCCACGCACAGCTTGGGCTCTGGTACCAGTCCTCTCGAGAGGGGTTGGACTCTCTTCCACTCTGGAGTTGCCCACGGTGAGAGGCACCGAGCAGGTGTGGGTATACTTATTGCTCCCTGGCTCGGCGCCTGTACAAAGGGGTTCACCCAGGTGGACGAGAGGGTAGCCTCCCTCCGCCTTAGGGTGGGGGGACGGGTCCTGACTGTTGTTTGTGCATATGCACCAAACAGCAGTTCAGAGTACCCACCCTTTTTGGAGTCCTTGGAGGGGGCGCTGGAGAGCGCTCCCGCTGGGGACTCCATCGTTCTGCTGGGGGACTTCAATGTTCACGTGGGCAATGACAATGAGACCTGGAAGGGCGTGTTTGGGAGGAACGGCCCCCCCGATCAGAACCCGAGCGGCGTTCTGTTATTGGACTCCTGTGCTCATCACGGATTGTCCATAACGAACACCATGTTCAAGCATAAGGGTGTCAACACGTGCACTTGGCACCAGGACACCCTAGGTCGCATTTCCATGATCGACTTTGCTAAGCCGGCCGACCGCAGCTGTGGCCGTAAGGTGGTTGGTGCCTGTCGTGGCGGCAATACCTGAACCCGTTGGTGGACACCAACGGTGAGGGATGCCGTCAAGCTGAAGAAGGAGTCCTATCAGGTCTTTTTGGCCTGTAGGACTCCTGAGGCAGCTGATGGGTACCGGCTGGCCAAGCGGACTGCAGCTTTGGTGGTCGCTGAAGCAAAAACTCGGGCATGGGGGGAGTTCGGTGAGGCCATGGAGAAAGACTTCCGGACAGCTTCGAGAAAATTCTGGTCCACCATCCGGCGTCTCAGGACGGGGAAGCAGCGCACCATCAACACTGTGTATAGTGGGGATGGGGCGCTGCTGACCTCGACTCGGGACGTTGTGAGCCGGTGGGGAGAATACTTCGAAGACCTCCTCAATTCCACCGACACGCCTTCCCATGAAGGAGCAGAGTCTGGGTTCTCTGAGGCGGGCTCTCCTATCTCTGGGGTTGAGATCACCGAGGTGGTTAAAAAGGTCCTCGGTGGCAAGGCCCCGGGGGTGGATGAGAGTCGCCCGGAGTTTCTCAAGGCTCGGGATGTTGTAGGGCTGTCCTGGTTGACACGCCTCTGCAACATCACGTGGACATCGGGGACAGTGCCTCTGGATTGGCAGACTGGCATGGTGGTCCCCCTTTTTAAGAAGGGGGACCGGAGGGTGTGTTCCAACTACAGGGGGATCACACTCCTCAGCCTCCCTGGTAAGGTCTATTCAGGGGTGCTGGAGAGGAGGGTCCGTCGGGAAGTTAAATCTCAGATTCAGGAGGAGCAGTGTGGTTTTCGTCCTGGCCGTGGAACAGTGGACCAGCTCTACACCCTTGGCAGGGTCCTCGAGGGTGCATAGGAGTTCACCCAACCAGTCTACATGTGTTTTGTGCACTTGGAGAAGGCGTTCGACCGTGTCCCTCGGGGTGTCCTGTGGGGGGTGCTTCGGGAGTATGGGGTACCGAACCCCCTGATACGGGCTGTTCGGTCCCTGTACGACCGGAGTCAGAGTGTGGTCCGCATATCCGGCAGTAAGTCGGACTCGCTTCCGGTGAGGGTTGGACTCCGCCAAGGCTGCCCTTTTCACTGATTTCTGATTTCTAGGCGCAGCCGAGGTGTAGAGGGGGTCCGGTTTGGTGCTCTCAGTATTGCATCTCTGCTTTTTGCAGATGATGTGGTTCTGTTGGCTTCATCAAGCCGTGACCTCCAACTCTCACTGGAGTAGTTCGCAGCCGAGTGTGAAGCGGCTGGGATGAGAATCAGCACCTCCAAATCTGAGACCATGGTCCTCAGTCGAAAAACGGTGGCGTTCCCTCTCCAGGTCGGGAATGAGATCCTGCCCCAAGTGGAGGAGTTCAAGTATCTTGGGGTCTTGTTCACGAGTGAGGGAAGAATGGAACGGGAGATCGACAGGCGGATCGGTGCAGCGTCTGCAGTGATGCGGACTTTGTATCTATCCGTTGTCGTAAAGAAGGAGCTAAGCCGAGAGGTGAAGCTCTCGATTTACCGGTCGATCTACGTTCCTACCCTCATGGTCACGAGCTGTGGGTCATGACCGAAAGATCAAGATCCCGGATACAAGCGGCCGAAATGAGGCTCTCCCTTAGAGATAGGGTGAGAAGCTTGGTAATCCCTGAGGATCTCAGAGAAGAGCCGCTGCTCCTTCACATCGAGAGGAGCCAGATGAGGTGGCTGGGGCATCTGATTCGGATGCCTCCCAGACGAATCCCCGGTGAGGTGTTCCAGGCACGTCCCACCGGGAGGAGACCCGGGGGACGACCCAGGACACGCTGGAGAGACTACATCCTTCGGCTGGCCTGGGAACGCCTCGGGATCCCCCCCGGAAGAGCTGGATAAAGTGGCTAGGGAGAGGGAAATCTGGGCGTCCCTGCTAAAGCTACTGCCCCCGTGACCCGACCTCGGATAAGCGGTCGAAAATGGATGGATGGATGGATAAAGTAATTTAAATTACAGTAAGTTACCACCCATTATTTCTGTGATGTAATGTTGGTTTGACCTGACTGATTAGAATACACGATCTGACTAGAGCAGTGATTTCCAACCTTTATGGAGTCAACGAACATATCTTACAATTGAAAAATCTCACGGCACACCAACGTACAAAAATGTCAGAAAAAGTGGATACATTAATTACTGTATTTACTTCCTCCCATCTAATAGAAGACCATTCATTTGATCTGTCCGTCACTATACCTCACTGGCATAAATAGAGCGGATGGATGGATGGACATTCCCCCACCTTGTGATCAGATCGGTGATCGGTTATCGGTTTTTTATACTTGCTGATCGGTGATCGGCCCCAAAAATCCTGATCGTGTAAAGCCTAGTTATTATTGTAATTATTGGCAGCAGCAGCAACATCAGGGCTTAAAGGTCACTTGCAGAGGGGTTATCGAGGGACTGGGTGACCCCATGGTGGCAATGAGGAGGTAGTACTGGTCTTAGAGAATGAGGAGTAGGAGGAAGATGTGGTGGTCTTATTGGGGGAGAAGGAAGACAATGGAACAAAAGTGCCTGGCTGAAATTTGGGCCCAGTACATCTCTGCTCCTAACCCTTATGCCACCTTTCCGTAACCTTTGTTGGAATGTGTCATCGGGTCAAGGAGGCATGAAAAGGAGCTACCTTTCGAACATTGGAAAGGACAGCCCTGTTTCAAATGAATTTAGCCTCAACCTTTCCTAACCAACGTCATCGCGTGACGTCGAGTATTGCTGACGTAAGTCTCAATCATGCTTTCTGTCATTTTTTCTGCCATTCTTTCTCTCGTTTTATCCCTCGCATATGCGTCTGTATTTTATATTTTGCGTCATGAGAATAAGCGGTACGGAAAATGGATGGAGGGATGGATGGTGTTTACAGCTGTTTTTTCCCTGTATGGATAATAATGTTAGTCTTACAATTATTGAGGCTATTTTTTTGTATGTTCACATTGCTACTGTTGTGTAAGACTCTTCTTGATGCTTGTTTCTTTGTAAATACTATTCTGTTAAATTTTTATGTTAAAATAAACAGTTTAAAAAATATATATATTTTTAGTCTCCAATGTAAAACTAATGCAACTGTAGGCCGGTCCCAAGCCCGGATAAATGCAGAGGGTCAGGAAGGGCATCCGGCTTAAAACTTTGCCAAATAAATATGAGCGTTCATCCAAAGAATTCCATACCGGATCGGTAGTGGCCCGGGTTAACACCGTCCGCCACCGGCGCCGTCAACCTGCAGGGTGCTGTTGGAAATTCAGCTACTGTGGGTCGAAGTCGAAGGAGGTGGAAAGCGGGTTCTTCGGCAGAAAGAGAAAAGGAAAGCACAGAGCCTAGAACTGAATGTTGGGACTATGACAGGAAAATCTCGGGAGTTGGTTGACATGATGATTAGGAGAAAGGTTGATATATTGTGTGTCTAGGAGACCAGGTGAAAAGGCAGTAAGGCTAGAAGTTTAGGGGCACGGTTTAAATGATTTTACCATGGTGTAGATGGGAAGAGAAATGGAGTTGGGGTTATTTTAAAAGAAGAGTTGGCTATGAATGTCTTGGAGGTGAAAAGATTATCAGATCGAGTGATGAGGCTGAAACTTGAAATTGAGGGTGTTATGTATATGTTATGTGATTAGTGGCTATGTCCCACAGGTAGGATGTGACCTAGAGGTGAAGGAGAAATTCTGGAAGGAGCTAGACGAAGTAGTTCTGAGCATCCCAGACAGAGAGAGAGTCGTGATTGGTGCAGATTGTAATGGACATGCTGGTGAAGGAAATAGGGGTGATGAAGAAGTGATGGGTAAGTACGGCATCCAGGAAAGGAACTTGGAGGGACAGATGGTGGTAGACTTTGCAACAAGGATGCAAATGGCTGTAGTCAACACTTTTTTCCAGAAGAGGAAGGGACATAGGGTGACCTACAAGAATGGAGCTAGAAGCACACAGGTGGATTACATCTTGCGCAGACGATGTAATCTGAAGGAGGTTACCGACTGTAAGGTAGTGGTAGGGGAGAGTGTGGCTAGACAGCATAGGATATTGGTGTGTAAGATGACTCTGGTGGTGGGGAGGAAGATTAGGAAGACAAAGGCAGAGAAGAGAACCATGTGGTGGAAGCTGAGACAGGACGAGTGTTGTGCAGCTTTTCGGGAAGAGGAGAGACAGGCTCTCGGTGGACGGGAGGAGCTTCCAGAAGACTGGACCACTGCAGCCAAGGTGATCAGAGAGGCAGGCAGGAGAGTACTTGGTGCATCATCTGGCAGGAAAGGAGAAGGTGGTGGAACCTCACAGTACAGGAAATCATACAAGGAAAAATCTTCGCTAAGAAGAAGTGGGACACCTAGAGGACCGAGGAGAGGCGAAAGGAATACATTGAGATGCGACACAGGGCAAAGGTAGAGGTGGCAAAGGCCAAACAAGAAGCCTATGACAGAGTACCTAGAGAGGAACTGTGGTACTGCATGCGGAAGTCTGGAGTGGCAGAGAAGTATGTTGGAATAATACAGGACATGTACAAGGGCAGCAGAACAGCGGTGAGATGTGCTGTAGGTGTGACAGACGAATTTAAGGTGGAGGTGGGACTGCATCAGGGATCAGCCCTGTGCCCCTTCCTGTTTGCAGTGGTGATGGATAGGCTGACAGATGAGGTTAGACTGGAATCCCCGTGGACCATGATGTTTGCAGATGACATTGTGATCTGCAGTGAAAGCAGGGAGCAGGTGGAGGAACAGTTAGAAAGATGGAGGCATGCACTGGAAAGCAGAGGAATGATGATTAGCCGAAGTAAAACAGAATATATGTGCATGAATGAGAGGGGTGGTGGGGGAAGAGTGAGGCTACAGGGAGAAGAGATAGCAAGGGTGGAGGACTTTAGATATTTGGGGTCAACCGTCCAGAGCAATAGTGAGTGTGGTCAGGAAGTGAAGAAACAGGTCCAAGCAGTTTGGAACGGGTGGAGGAAGGTGTCAGGTGTGTTATGTGACAGAAGAGTCTCTGCTAGGATGAAGGGCAAAGTTTAGAAGACAGTGGTGAGGCCGGCCATGATGTACAGATTAGAGACAGTGCCACTGAAGAGACAACAGGAAGCAGAGCTGGAGGTGGCGGAAATGAAGATGTTGAGGTTCGCTCTCGGAGTGACCAGGTTGGATCAAATTAGAAATGAGCTCATCAGAGGGACAGCCAAGGTTCGATGTTTTGGAGACAAAGTTAGAGAGAGCAGACTTCGATGGTTTGGATACGTCCAGAGGAGAAATAGTGAGTATATTGGTAGAAGGATAATGAGGATGGAGCTGCCAGGCAAGCGAGCTAGAGGAAGACCAAAGAGAAGGTTGATGGATGTTGTGAGGGAAGAGATGAGGGCAGTTGGTTTTCGAGAGGAGGATGTAGGAGATTGGCTTACATGGAAAAGGATGACGTGCTGTGGCGACTTCTAAAGGGACAAGCCGAAAGGAAAAGAAGAAGCAGTCTCCAGTGCGAAACTCTTGAGAATCTTTGCATTGTCTGTAAAGTTAATCGGTGGCCTGGTGCTTTACATATTGCTGCCTTAAATGATTGTGGGTAATATATCTCCTTTCCTTTTATGAAGGTTGGTCAGGAGTAACCTATGCTAAAGCTGGCTTAAAGGTTGCATCGAGGCACCTCTCCTAGGCATTTTTAGGATTCGAACGACCTATCCTCCAAGTTTTTCAAAGTCATCATAGGAAAGGAACGTTCTTAAGCAAAAACGAGAATCTGAAGCGTCACCTCCTCATCACCTCTCTTCCCTTCACCAACATGCTCATTGAGGTCTGCTCCAATCACCACTCTCTCCCTTCTAGGATTACTCCAATATGAACTCAACCAACTCACTCCAAAACATCTTCTTTTCCTCTAACTTACATTCCACTTTTGGGACGTAACCATTTACAACATTCATCTTAACAATCATCACCTTGTCTGACTCTCGTTTCACTTCAGTAACATTCTTTGCATATTACTACCCTATTCATATTCCTATCCAGACCTTGATAAGTCAGTTTGAACCCTGCATCGATGCTTCTAGCCTTACTACCTCTGGTTGCCTGTACACACAAAATGTCTACCTGTCTTTCTGCATCAACTTGGATTTGCATATCTGGTTAAGACAATGTTTTATGCTGGGTGCCTTCCTGACACAACCCTCACCATTTACCCGGCATGGAACCAGTACTACAAATAAATTGGCTGGTGACCATGCTTGTGGATATGTGTTTGATAACCAAAAGCAAAACTGTAATCTCACGATTTATTGAGTGATGCCGAAAAAGTAAACAAAGTCAGATAGGGCTGTTTTAGTCTAGGTTCTCGGTGCTTTGTGGAAACATTCAGACACATTGTTTTGTTATTTGTGCTCTAATGAGCACAATTCACAAGGGCACTTTTGCAATATCCAAGCATAAAACACATCACATGATTACAAAATGTAAATCTAAACGTATATTTTATCATCTCAGACATGCATTACTCGTCTTACAACCTCTCTAGACCCCATACCTCAGTGATCATTGTCATGGTCCAATAAAACATTTTTCTTCATTGCTGCTACCATAATATTGTTACAAATATTACAAGAGAAAGGGCACCACTGGGATATACAGTGCAATATCCTTCCTTTAATAAACAATGGAGTGATAAGGCAAAAGCTAAGACAGAGCTAGAACACGCAGATAGGAGTGACATGGGATCAAAGAAGAAAGTTTGCAGTGCACTTGTGTAGCTTAGCTGTCAGATCATGAAAACAAACTTTTTAATCTTGTTAGAAAGTGCAGACATTCCTGCTGACTCACCTTCAACATCACGTTGTGGTGGATAAACCTAAATGCACGAAATAGCAGCATGAATGTTGAGGAAATATAAAAGAGTTGACTGTATGAAGAGGCATGACCAAAACTGACTTAAATTGTATTCAACAGGCAAACATTAAAAAAATACAAATCTAAGCTTTATAATTAGCTTTGATTAACTACAGGCCTACTTGTCAGTATTTGCTTTAAACTAAGTTAACGCAGCGCATCTGGAATTGTAACAGTTAATTAGTTCTTTTAATCGTTTCTATTTACAGGGACAATGGACAATTTAAACAAATTGGACCAGAGTTAGCTAAAAGCTTTTTCATCTGTTTTTTAAAACAATAAGCTTTCATCCATCACTTACCAACTGCTGTCCTGTTCACAGAGGAGCTGCAGCCTTTCTCAGATTACTTAGGCCCTGAGACTTAAGGACTCTTTATACTCTTGCGCTCGAGCGGCCGACAACGCCCCGATTGCATCACGTGACGTTGCATCTGTGTAGCTTGACGCTCACACGGCAAACCCCGCGGAGATTGTGGAGTATTAGCATTGTAAGTAATTCATATTATGAATTATTCTTTTCGTGGTGTTCTTCATAAATAATAATTTAATGAACTGAATCGTGAAATATGCTGGCCTCGTGGAAGCTACTTTTGGAAAAGTTGGGAAGCCCAAAAGATACCACTCTGGTGGTCCCGACTCAAATAACAGCGGGTGAAATATGATTAATGTAAAAGGCAGCTGGGAGGCGGAAATTGGCTCACGGTTGCCAGCCAGTCTGCTGCCTAGGTTAAAACTGGGAAGAACTGCCAGAACTTCATAGTTTACGATTGTCAGCTGTATCACCAGCCCACTGCCTAACCAATGGAACAAGAGCGCCTCCAAGAGGGAGATAAATGCCATGACCACCTTGTAGTTACAGATACCATTAGAAAGCAAGAAACTATTAATAACCAGTTGTATTTTATGTTAAAAGAACACCACATACCATTAAAAACTAAATATAGATATATGATTATATTGCATGACATAATTGTAGGGCCCCCCTACAGGCCCGGAGGTGGGGCTCGAAGGCGAGCGCCTGGTGGCCTGGCCTGCACCCATGGGGGCACGTCTGGGCACAGCCCGAAAGGGTAAGGTGGGTCCCACTTCCCATGGGTTCACCACCTGTGGGAGGGGCCATAGGGGTTGGGTGCAGTGCGAGCTGGCCGAAGTCGGGGACCTTGGCGATCCGATCCCCGGCTACAAAAGCTGGCTCTAGGGACGTGGAATGTCTCCTCTCTGGCAGGGAAGGAGCCCGAGCTGGTGTGTGAGGTCGAGAAGTTCCGACTAGATATAGTCGGACTCGCCTCAACGCACAGCTTGGGCTCTGGTACCAATCCTCTCGAGAGGGGTTGGACTCTCTTCCACTCTGGGGTTGCCCACGGTGAGAGGCGCCGAGCAGGTGTGGGTATACTTATTGCTCCCCGGCTCGGCCCCTGGACGTTGGGGTTCACCCCAGTAGACAACAGGTTGGCCTCCCAATCAGAACCCGAGCGGTGTTCTGTTATTGGACTTCTGTGCTCATCACGGATTTTCCATAACGAACACCATGTTCAAGCATAAGGGTCAAACAAATACAACCCAAGTGAACTTAAATTGCTGTTTTTAAATGATTTCATTTATTACGGAAAAAAAACTTTTCAGTTACCTGGCCCTGTGTAAAAAAGTAATTACCCCCTTGGTAAATCATGAATTAATTATGGATAATCACAATTGTTGGTTAATTTTTATTGATCACACCCAAGCCTGATTCCCTCCAAACCCGTTCAATCAAGAAATCACTTAAACAGAATCAAGTATGGCAAAATATCTAAAAAGAGCTGCAACAAAATGACACGATCCAAAGAAATTCCAGAACAGTTGAGAAATAAAGTAATTGACATCGATCAGCTTGGAAAGGGTTACAAAAGTCATTTCTAAAGCTTTAGGATTCCAGCTAACCAGAGGGAGAGCAATTATCCTCACATGGAGAAAACATGGAACAGTGGGGAACCTTCCCAAGAGTGGTCGGCCTAAAAAGTTTACCCAAGTGAACAGCAATCAGCCAGGAGGCCACAAAGGAACTCAGGACAATTTCTGAAGAATTGCAGTAATTGCCTCAGTAAAGGTCAGTGTTCATGACTCAACAATAAGGAAGAGACTGAGCAAAAATGCCATCCATGGCAGAGTTCGAAGGCAAAAACCACTGCTGACCAAAAATCATATAAAGCCTCATCTTACTTTTTCAAAAAAATACCTGAATTATTCCCAAGAATTTTGGGTGAATATTATATGGACTGATGAGACAAAAGTAGGACTTTTTGGAAGGCGTGTGTCTCGTTACAGCTGCCGTAAATGCAGCACAGCATTTCAGAAAATGAAGATCATACCAACAACAAAACACGGTGGTGGTTGTGTGATGGTGTTGGGCTGTTTTACTCCTTCAGGACCTGGAAAACTTGCTGTGGTTGATGGAACCATGAATTCTGCTCTTTAACAGAAAATCCTGAATGACAATGGTCAGCCATCAATTTGTGACGTCAAGCTGAAGCGCACTTGGGTTGCGCAGCAGGATAACAATACAAAACACACCAGCAAGTCAACTTCTGAATGGCTTAAAAAAACAAAATGAAGGTTTCAGTGTGGCCTAGTCAATGTCTGGACTTGAATCTGATTGAAATGCAGTGGCATGACTTAAAAAAGCCGCTCATGCTCAAAACCCCTCCATTTTTGCTCAATTCAAGGAATTCTACAAGGAAGAGTGGGCCAAAATTTCTCCACAGAGATGTGGAAGACTCATTGACAGTTATAGAAAACGGCTGATTTCACTTGTTGCTGCTGAGGATGGCCCAACCAGTTATAAGTTTAGGGGGCCATTACTTTTTCACACAGGGCCAGGTAACGGAATAGTTTTTGTTCCTTAATAAATGAAACCACCATTTAAAAACAGCATTTTAAGTTCACTTGGGTTCTATTTGACTGATATTTACATTTGTTTGATGATCTTAAACATTAAAGTGGGGAAAAGATGCAAAAATATATGAATTTGAAAAGGGATTCAAATTGTGCGTGTGTGTGTGTGTGTGTGTGTGTGTGTGTGTGTGTGTCTGTATGTATGTGGAGACCCTTTCCCAAAAGATTTAATATCATGGAAATGTTTATTTATTTCCATAATTCCATTGAACAAATTTAATATCTTGGAAATGTTTATTTCTTTCCATAACTCCATTCAAAAAATTCAACTTTCATAGATCAGAGACTCAGGGCCCACAATTTAAACAATTTCAAGTATTTATTTGTTTATTTTCACATAATTCTGGCTTCCAGATTATAAAACCCACGAACAATTTAGAGAACTGTAAAGAAATCAGCCCAAATTTTGCAGGCCATAAATGTTTTAAACGAGGTGTCACACACTAATCATCGACTAAACTCAAAGCACCTGCGCAGTTTCCCCCAGATGTCATTAAACTGCTTCAGTTTGGTTCAATTGTCTCAGTTGGGTTCAATGTGGAGAAGACTGCATGCAGACATGACATCTGGCCAGAAGACCATCATTAATACCCTCCATAGGATGGGTAAGCCACAAAATTTCATAGGTAAGGAGGCTGGCTGTTCACAGACGGCTGTGTCCAACCATATCAATGGAAAGTCTAGTGGAAGGACAAAATGTGGCAGGACAATATGCACCAGCAAAAGAGATGACCGCGGGCTTCAGCGGGTTATCAAACAGAAAAGATTCGAGAATGTAGCAGAGATCCAGAAAGAGTGGAAAGAGGCGGGAGTCACAGCTTCAAAAACCACCACATTCAGACGCATCCGGAAGATGGGCTACAACTGTTGGGTTCCTCGGGTCAAGCAACTTCTGAGCCTGAGCCAACGTAGGAAGCGTCTCAACTGGGCCAAGGAGAAGAACTACTGGACTGTTGGCCAGTGGTTCTCTTTTCCGATGAAAGCACAGTAAAGTGTGCCTTTCGTTCGGGAATCAAGGTCCAAGTGTTTGGAGGAAAACGGGTGAAGAACAGAACCCAAGCTGCTTGAGTTCGTGTGAATTATCCACAGTCAGTCATGATTTGGGGTGCAATGTCCAGTGCAGGGCGGCACTCTGGATGGTGGGTTAGCACAGCTGCCTCAGAGTTCTGATGACCGCGGTTCAAATCCCGGCCCCGCCTGTGTGGAGTTTGCTTGTTCTCCCCTTGCCTGCGTGGCTTTTCTCTGGGTATTCTGGTTTCCTCCCACATCCCAAAAACATGCATGGTAGGTTGATTGAAGACTCCAACTTGCCCGTAGGTGTGAATGTGTGTGCGAATGGTTGTTTGTTTATATGTGCCGTGCAATTGGCTGGCGACCAGTTCAGGGTGTACCCGGCCTCTCGCCCAAAGATAGATGGGATTGGCTCCAGCACGCCCGCCACCCTAGTGAGGATAAGCGGTACAGAAAATGGATGGATGGATGGATGGATGTATATATCCCTATTTGTTTGTTTTGTTTGTGTCATGGGTGTGTGTTCCGGTTTTTGTCTTCCCCCTGTTTCATACACACCTGCTCCTGAGAGCATCTTCACCACCTATGCCTCGTTTATCCAAATTACCCCTTGCATTTAACCTCGTGTCTCGTTCTGTCATGAATGGAACAGAGGATAGGACCTAAAAATGCACGACTCCAAAACAAATGGACAGTTTCAAAAAGAGAGATTTAATATACGGGCAGAGGTTGGTACACAAGCAGGCAATCCAAAAAAGGCAACAGTATCCAAAAACGTGAGGCAAAAAGGCGAGGTCGATAATCGGAACAGGGTCTAGTCTTACTGTGAGTCGGTGACGTGGAAACAAGGAATGCTGGAACGCGATGACAAGGTACACCGAACTGGCGACGAGAAAGAATGAGACATGAGGTTAAATGCAACGTGTAATCAGGGTGAACGAGGCACAGGTGGTGAAGATGCTCTCAGGAGTAGGTGTGTATGAAACAGGGGGAAGACAAAAACCGGAACACACACCCATGACAGATGCAGTTTCTCCAGTATGTTCTGGGTTGTCCACGGGGCCTTCTCCCGCTGGGACGTGCCCAGAACATCAAGTTTATAGGATTTTTTTTTTATATAGGGATTTTTTTCACCCACTTAATGGGAAAAAATGGTTGTCATTTTTATGTCGAGGCGGCGTTGTCGACTCTCTGTGAAGGAGATGTTGCAATGTGTGAGGCAAATGGCGGTCACACCAGATACTGACTGATTTTCTCACCAATCCGGATCGCCGCCAATACAATAAAACGGCACATTTTGGAGTGGCCTTTTCTTGTGGACAGTCTATGGTCCACCTTTTACCCGAAGACAGCTGGGATAGGCTCCAGCACCCCACGACCCTGAACTGGATAAGCGGTGTTGAGAATGGAATGGTTATAATCATTTCTACAACAATACCTGTCAGTACTGTGTGGATGAGCAGTTCAAAACAAATGTAAAAATGGAAAAGTCATTGGCGGCTCGGTGGACAACTGGTTAGAGCGTCTGCTTCACAGTTCTGAGGAGCGGGTTTCAATCCCCGGCCCCGCCTGTGTGGAGTTTGCATGGTCTCCCCGTGCCTGCGTGGGTTTTCTCCGGTCATTCCGGTTTCCTCCCACATCCCAAAAACATGCAGGGTAGGTTGATTGACAACTCTAAATTGCCCGTAGGTGTGAGTGCGAATGGTTGTTTGTATGTACCCTGCGATTGGCTGACAACCAGTTCAGGGTGTACCCCGCCTCCTGCCTGATGATAGCTGTGATAGGCTCCAGCACGCCTGCGACCCTTCTGAGGAGAAGCGGCTCAGAAAATGGATGGATGGATATCGGAAACTTGGCTTGATAAAAAGAAAACAAGTGATATGAGACTGGATGGCTATAAACTATTTACAAAGCACAGGGAGCATAAAAGAGTGGGTGGTGTTGCTATATTTGCAGTATGTGGATAGAGCAGTGGAATGCAGCCAGATCGAAAATATGACATACACCATAGATAATGTAATGGAAAGTTTAACCATTGAAATATATATTAAACATAAGACTAACATAATCACGAGATGCATTTATAGAAAACCACGATCAAGCCTTGACATTTTTAATAAAAAAATAGATGCCATGTTTAGCTACTAAAATAGTAAAGTGCTAATACTTTGTGGTGATTTTAATATATACTTGTTAAACCCAAAAGGACACCAAAAAAGGGTTGAATTATTTTTTTTAAATTATCGTGAATGGATGACTGTACTAACCAGTCATCCACCATGCCATTATTGATTATTGACATCTTCAAACATTAAGGGTATTGATCATTAACGAACATAATCGAAGAGGGAAACAATTGAAGCTGGATTGGTTCTTTCAGCCCAACAACTGCCAGTTCATGAAAGCCACCCCGACTCGCCACCGCCACCACACATCCCATCAGCATGGCATCGTCACCCAAGGCTGGTGTGACAGGTTTAAAAAGGAATTCCACTCGCTATTCGCCATTCGTGTCAGTCAAAATAATTTCCGATCTCCAGCCCCTCCGCACGGCACTCTCTGTGTTTTCACCATTGTGGAGCCGAGTAGAGCTACGTGCAGTTTGAAGTATGTGAAGTGTCTTAAAGCAGCACCTTTTGAGAGAAGAAGGTACCAGCACAAGCTTGACGTTAAAGAACGCGGACCTGACCAGCCGAACTTTAAAATCAAGCAGAAGTCAAAAGACCGAGGGAGAGGATACACAACGTATTTTCTGGGAGCTGGTTTAGCAACAGTAGTTGCTTTAGTAACCACAATAAGGAGGTTGACAAAAACAGACACATTCTATCGAAAATAATAGCTTGTGTTACGTTCTGTCGTGCATTTGAACTTGGACTGCATGGCCAAGATGAAGGTGAAGGCTTGGAAAATCCTGTTGTTTTTAGAGGACTGGTGGATTTTGTGGCATCACTGGATACAGTTCTGCACCTGCGGACTGCCACTATGTTTAAGGGAACATCGAAGACTGTACAGAATGAACTCCTTGCTGTCAGTTTTGAGGGAGTGCATCATTGAAGAAATCGGGAGTGCAGATTTTGTTAACATTCAGATTGATGAAACAATGGACATTTCCACTCAGTGTCAGCTGGTGATTGTGATCCACTACAATGACAAAGCCCGTAATGTCCAAGAGAGGTTTTTTAAGTCCATCCCTCTCCGAAGTGCCACAGCTGATTCAATTGAAAGCAAGCTCATTTCTCAAGCATACTGTATAATGGTGCAAGTGTCCTGCAAGGAGCCACGGGTGGTGTGCAAATGAAGGTTCAGGATGTATAGGATGCAAAACTCTACCACGAACTCCCTAAATACAAGCAGCACATTGACTGTCCCACCAGGGAAAACAACATTCTAGACCACTGCTATAACACGCTGAAGGACTCGTACGGTGCTATTCCCCCTTGCAGCTTTGGCCTTGTCTGATCACTGTTTAATTCACTTAATACCAATATATACAAACTTAAATGTGCGAAGCCTGTGGTAAAAACAGTGAAGAGGTGGACCAAGAAAGCTAAGATGGAACTTCAAGACTGTTCAGACTACACAGATTGGAGTATCTATGAAACTTCAACTGGCAGCTTGGATTAATGAAAGGACACTATTACATCCTACATCAGCTTCTGTGAAGACGTGTGTACCAACAAAGACGTTTCGCACGTTCAATAACAACAAGCCGTGGTTCACTGCCAAACTTCGCCAACTTCGCCCGGCTAAAGAAGACGCTTATCGGAGAGGGGACATCCCTGTATAATTAGGCCAGACACCAGCTGACAAAAGAAACCAACATCGCAAAGAGAATTTCAGTGCTACTGTTATTTTTACTAAGCACTTATCTAAAATCTTCATTCATTTTCATTTCAGAGGGGCCTTTTATTGTGGCCAGCCAATAATCATGCTGTCTAATCAGCATCTTGATATGCCACACTTGTGAAGTGGGATGGATTATCTCAACAAAGGAGAAATGCTCACTAACACAGATTTAGACCGATTTGTGAACAATATTTGAGGGAAATGGCCTTTTGAGTATGTAGAAAAAGTTTTAGAACTTGGAGTCCAGCTCACGAAAACGGGGGCAAAAACAAAAGTGTTGCATTTATATTGTTGTTCAGTGTATATAAATAATTTATATTAAAATATTTTATTACTTTGTTGTTAAAATGGCTCGAAAGGACTAAAAACCTCAAAGTGAAGTTCTTGCAACTTGACTCTGGACTTGCTTGTCTCGACTTGGGACTTGACTCGGGACTTGAGACAAAAGACTTGAGACTTACTTGTGACTTGCAAAGCAATGATTTGGTCCCACCTCTGTATGACTGCCATCAACTTTTATTTTTTATACAAAACTATACTATATACTATAAATACTATTGTCCCCCGGCTCGGCGCCTGTATATTGGGGTTCACACCGGTGGACGAGAGAGTAGCCTCCCTCCGCTTTCGGGTGGGGGGACGGGTCCTGACTGTTGTTTGTGCCTATGCAGTTCTGAGTACACACCCTTTTGGGAGTCCTTGGAGGGGGTGCTGGAGAGTGCTCCCACTGGGGACTCCAATGTTCTCCTGGGGGACTTCAATGCTCACGTGGGCAATGACAGTGACACCTGGAGTGGCGGGATTGGGAGGAACGTCGCGCCCCAATCAGAACCCGAGCGGTGTTCTGTTATTGGACTTCTGTGCTCCATAACGAACACCATGTTCAAGCATAAGTGTCTCCACATTTGCACTTGGCACCAGGACACCCGAGGTCGCACTTTGATGATCGACTTTGTGGTCGTGTCATCGGACTTGCGGCAGAGGCAGAGTGACTGACAGGTAAACAGATAAATCCACACGGGTGGGCTAAAGGCCAATCCTAACTGTACCCCTTAGACATTGTTTTATCCCTTAGTCATTGGTTTTGTGTGTTCGCGTTTAGCCAAGTGGTATCCCAATTCTCATAAGGGCCTTTTTGGCCTGTGGGACTCCGCCAAAGCTGCCCTTTGTCACCAATTCTGTTCATAACTTTTATGGACAGAATTTCTCGGTGCAGCCGAGGCGTAGAGGGGGTCCGGTTTGGTGGCCTCAGTATTGCATCGCTGCTTTTTGCAGATGATGTGGTTCTGTTGGCTTCATCAAGCCGTGATCTCCAACTGTGTGACGCGGCTGGGATGAGAATCAGCACCTCCAAATTTGAGACCATGGTCCTCAGTTGGAAAAGGGTGGAGTGCCCTTTCCGGGTTGGTTGATGAGATCCTGCCCCAAGTTCAAATAGCTTGGAGTCTTATTCACGAGTGAGGGAAGAATGGAACGGGAGATGGACAGCCGGATCGCTGCAGTGTCTGCAGTGATGCGGGCTTTGTATCGGTCCGTTGTGGTGAAGAAGGAGCTAAGCTGAAAGGCGAAGCTCTCGATTTACCGGTCGATCTATGTTCCTACCCTCACCTATGGTCACGAGCTGTGGGTCGTGACCGAAAGAACAAGATCCCGGATACAAGCGGCCGAAATGGGTTTCTTCCGCAGGGTGTCTGGGCTCTCCCTTAGAGGGTGAGAAGCTCGGTCATCCGGGAGGGGCTCAGAGTAGAGTCGCTGCTCCTCCGCATTGAGAGGAGCCAGATGAGGTGGCTCGGGCATCTGATTAGGATACCTCCTGGATGCCTCCCTGGTGAGGTGTTCCAGGCACGTTCCAGCGGGAGGAGACCCCAGGGACGACCCAGGACACGCTGGAGAGACTATTTCTCTCGGGTGGCCTGGGAACGCCTCGGGATTCCCTCAGAAGAGGTGGAGGAAGTGGCTGGGGAGAGGGAAGTCTGCGCTTCCCTGCTGAGGCTGCTGCCCCCGCGACCCGACCTCGGTTAAGCGGAGGAAAATGGATGGATGGATGGAAAAAAATAAAAACATAATTAAAATCAAGCAAGTTAAGTCGAGTCGCCACTAAATTTCAAGCAAGTCGAGTCAAGTCATTCCGTGGTTTAAGCAAGACGCAAGTCAAGTCATACGGTCTTGCTCCAGTTGCAACATATATTGGAGTGGTAATAAAATGTTCTTTTACAAATCATAACACTAAAAAAAGTATTCACACATTATAAAAGTTAAATGAACAACAACTAAAATTATGACTGACTGAATTTATTGCACTGAATTGTCTTAAAAGTTGGATTTTAAACTCAATTTAACTGAACTTTATTTCTGAACAAACTATGCTGTGTTCTTTGTGATGACAGCCTCGTAACTTCTACGGTTCTGAAAAGAACACAATTAAGCAAAAGCCAAGACTGTTTTCTGTTGGTCAAATATAATTAGATGTGTACCTAATTGGCTAATGGAGCATGAAAGAGATTCATAATTAAGGGAATAATCTTCATTCTTCCTGTGTCTTTTACTTTAATTAAATCACTCAGTCAGGTTTGTTAATTTATTTAGAAGCACTACCTCGGGACAATTGACAATTGTCATTAGATTAAAGGTTATGTTTCATATGCTGTGGTCTCAATTTTAAAAACATAGTATAGACAGCTTTATCACTGAGCCGACAAACAGATGACATTTTAATGGTGAAACTTCAACATACGTACACATTCAGTAGTATGAAAATTATATTCACACCTAGCTACTCACAATTTCAACTGTACTTACTAATATTGGAACACATTTTTGGCCACATTTTTATGATCGTAATGCAAAGATCGTTTTCATTTTTAATCGTCCCAAACCAGTCTATGAAACTTAATGCTTAACCAGCTAGCTACTGTAAACTGTTAAATTAGTTTATCTGTCTGAGTTTTGTAGTGACAGATTATGTTTCATGTCCCTCTTGTTGTGTATTTAATGCGCGAGTTAGAAACTTTGAAGGTTGCTCTCCTCTTTTTGCAGACTTCATCGACAACATAATCCTTGAATCCAAATTGAATTATCTTTGGAGCTCCTTCCATCGTTGTTCATTCAGGTGGCTACTTCACACGGACAAGTGCGCAACAACACAGACTGTGTTGCTAGGTTGGCGCGAATGACCCCTTTACTTTAAAAAAAAAAAGGCAAACTGTCTCAATTAAAATGAAGATTTCCAACTAAATGAGATGATACTGTCAAGTCATGTAGTTAACTCAAAGTCAAGTCAAGTCGCTTGGCTACCAAGTTAAAGTCATGTCAAGTCTTTCTGAAGTATTTGGCAACCCAGTCCCAAGTCATAAAACTGGTAACTCGAGTCGACTCGAGTCAAGTCATTTGGTTCGAGTCCCCCCATCTTTGGTATATACATACAATATTACATACGCTCAGCTCGGTCTTACTGGAACTAATCAACAAACCTAATAAACCTTGAAGTGTCTGATGCACCGTATACTTCTGTGGGAGAGATACAAGTCCCTATACTCAGTGTCAACAATTTGAGTCACACTACTTACATACCTGTCCCAGTGGAGAGCTTGTTTTCTTGCTGTTTGATGATCTGGCTGCATTCTTCCTGAGCCTTCATGTGTTGAACCACGAGGGCACAATCTGGGTGAATGGCCTCCGTCTAGAGAGCAAGCAATTGAAATCACAATTTAGTTAGACATGAAAACATTTACAGTGATGATGATCATGACAGAGTGAAAAAAAATAATAATAATAATAATAAGAAGAAAGAAGACTACAGTACTACAACAATATTGTGACAGTCATTCATTCATTCATTCATCTTCCGTTCCGCTTATCCTCACTAGGGTCGCCGGCGTGCTGGAGCCAATCCCAGAAATCTTCGGGCGAGAGGCGGGGTACACCCTGAACTAGTCGCCAGCCAATCGGAGGGCACATATAAACAAACAACCATTCACAATCACATTCACACCTAAGGGAAATTTAAAGTCTTCAATCAACCTACCATGCATGTTAACCGGAGTGCCTGGAGAAAACCCACACAGGCACGGGGAGAACATGCAAACTCCACACAGGCGGGGCCCGGGATTTGAAACCCGGTCCTCAGAACTGTGAGGCCGATGTGCTAGCCAGTCGTCCACCGTGCTGCCAATATTGTAATATATGTTAGTCAAAAACAGAATACGCGGCACGGTGGTCGACTGGTTAGAGCGTCAGCCTCACAGTTCTAAGGACCGGGGTTCAATCCCCGGCCCCGCCTGTGTGGAGTTTGCATGTTCTCCCCGTGCCTGCGTGGGTTTTCTCTGAACACTCCGGTTTCCTCCCACATCCCAAAAACATGCATGAATTGGGGACTCTAAATTGCCGTAGGTGTGAATGTGAGTGTGAATGGTTGTTTGTTTATGTGTGCCCTGCGATTGGCTGGCAACCAGTTCAGGGTGTACCCCGCCTCCTGCCCGATGATAGCTGGGATAGGCTCCAGCACGCCCACGACCCTAGTGAGGAGAAGCGGCTCAGAAAATGGATGGATGGAAAACAGAATACAGCCCTATGGGGTGACAGAGGTGACGGGCATATTCGGTATCCAGGACTAGAATCTAGAGGGAGAAATGGTGGTAGACTTTGCCAAAAGGATGGAATGGCAATAGCATACACTGTCCTCCAGAAGAGGCAGAGTGACCGACAGGTACACAGATAAATCCAGTGGACTACAGACCAATCCTAACTGTACCCCACAGACATTGTTTTCAATGTCACTGTGGGGGACCTAGGTTCAAGACACGGGCTGGACCATCCGCCAACATCCCCCAGACTAACGGCTGTGATGTCAAACAACAAGAACAAATTTCGTGTGCATGCATACATGTTCATGACAATAAAAGGTGATTCTTCTTCTTCTTCTTCTTCATTAGTCCTTGGTTTTGTGTGTTCGCGTTTGGCGAAGTGGTATCCCAATTCTCATAAGGTTACGTGGAAAGGTTAAGAGAGAGGGGTGCACATCCCTTGAGACAAAGACAAACTGGGACCTCAGTTGAAACAAGAGGTATCAGAAATTTCCCATGATACTCTGCAATCGCTGGGAAGATGGAAGAGAGGAGACAGAGCATAACACAATGTAAGCAATTAAGCGTTATTGATTTTCATAGAAATGACAGTTGTTTTAACATATATTCTATCTTTCGATAGTCCACATAAATATTAGCCATGTTTTGAATTGTTGGATGTATTTTAAAATCGCTCGTTACGACAAGCTAGCTACTACAGCGATAGCTAATAATACCTACACCGATTTCAGACTACGGTGACAAATTTGCAGCAAATGTACTTCACTACAATATACTGCATTCCATGAAAGGCGAACTCCCATGCACCCTCGAGGACCCTGCCAAAGGTGTAGAGCTGGTCCACTGTTCCACCGCCAGGACAAAAACCACACTGCTCCTCCTGAATCTGAGATTTAACTTCCCGACGGACCCTCCTCTCCAGCACCCCTGAATAGACCTTACCAGGGAGGCTGAGCAGTGTGATTCCCCTGTAGTTGGAAGACACCCTCCGGTCCCCTTTCTTAAAAAGGGGGACCACCACCCCAGTTTGCCAATCCAGAGGCCCTGTCCCCGATGTCCACGCGATGTTGCAGAGGCGTGTCAACCAGGACAGCCCTACAACAGCCAAAGCCTTGAGGAACTCCGGGCGAATCTCATCCACCCCCGGGGCCTTGCCACCGAGGAGCTTTTTAACCACCTCGGTGACCTCAACCCCAGAGATAGGAGAGCCCGCCTCAGAGAACGCACACTCTGCTCCCTCATGGGAAGGAGTGTCGGTGATCTTCGAAGTATTCTCCCCACCGGCTCACAACGTCCCGAGTCGAGGTCAGCAGCGCCCCATCCCCACTATACACAGTGTTGATGGTGAACTGCTTCCCCCTCCCGAGACGGGTGGACCAGAATTTCCTCGAAGCCGTCCGGAAGTCTTTCTCCATGGCCTCACCGAACTCCTCCTATGCCCGAGTTTTTGCTTCAGCGACCACCAAAGCTGCATTCCGCTTGGCCAGCCGGTACCCATCAGCTGCCTCAGGAGTCCCACATGCCAAATGTGGGACTCGATAGGACTCCTTCTTCAGCTTTACGGCATCCCTCAGCGTTGGTGTCCACCAACGGGTTCGGGGATTGCCGCCACGGCAGGCACCGACCACCTTACGGCCACAGCTCCGGTTGGCCGCCTCAGCAATGGAGGCGCGGAGCATGGTCCACTCGGACTCGATGTCCCCCGCCTCCCCCGGAACATGAGCAAAGTTCTGTCGGAGGTGGGAGTTGAAACTCCTTCTGACAGGGGATTCTGCCAGACGTTCCCAGCAGACCCTCACAATACGTTTGGGCCACGTCGGACCAGGATCTTCCCCTACCATCGGAGCCAACTCACCACCAGGTGGTGATCAGTTGACAGCTCCGCCCCTCTCTTCACCCGAGTGTCCAAGACATGGTGCTGGTTAGGGACAATCCGTGATGAGCACAGAAGTCCAATAACAGAACACCGCTCGGGTTCTGATCGGGGGGCCGTTCCTCCTAATCACGCCCTTCCAGGTCTCATTGTCATTGCTCACGTGAGCATTGAAGTCCCCCAGCAGAACGATGGAGTCCCCAGCGGGAGCGCTCTCCAGCACCCCCTCCAAGGACTCCAAAAAGGGTGGGTACTCTGAACTGCTGTTTGGTGCATAGGCACAAACAACAGTCAGGACCTGTCCCCCCACCCGAAGGCGGAGGGAGGCTACCCTCTCGTCCACCGGGGTGAACCCCAACGTACAGGCGCGCAGAGCCAGGGAGCAATAAGTATACCCACACCTGCTTGGCCCCTCTCACCGTAGGCAACTCCAGAGTGGAAGAGAGTCCAACCCCTCTTGAGAGGACTGGTTCCAGAGCGCAAGCTGTGCGTGGAGGCGAGTCCGACTATATCTAGTCGGAACTTCTCGACCTCACACACCAGCTCGGGCTCCTTCCCTGCCAGAGAGGTGACATTCCACATCCATCCATCCATCAATTTTCTGTATTGGTTATCCTCACTACGGTCACGGGTGTGCTGGCGCCGAACTCAGCTGACTTTGGGCAGGAGGCAGGGTACACCCTGAACTGGTCGCCAGCCAATTGCAGGGCACAAAGAGACAAACAACCATTCACACTCACCTACAGAAAACTTTGTGTCTTCAATCAACCTACAATGCAAGTTTTCAGAATGTATGTATATATATATATACATACATACATATATACACATACAGGAGTGTGATCCCCCTGTAGTTGGAAGACACCCTCCGGTCCCCTTTCTTAAAAAGGGGGACCACCACCCCAGTTTGCCAATCCAGAGGCACTCTCCCCGATGTCCACGCGATGTTGCAGAGGCGTGTCAACCAGGACAGCCCTACAACAGCCAAAGCCTTGAGGAACTCCGGGCGAATATACATATATATATATATATATATATATATATATATATATACACATATATACATATATATATATACATACATATATACATATATATATATATATATATATATATATATACATATATATACATATATATATATATACATATATATATACATATATATATATATACAATAAATAGGTGTGATTAATTTAATTTAAATTTAATTGGCAATATTAGCATAGAGTTCATTATAATTCCTTCAGGCAAGAAGTAAAGATCTACTTTGAAATGCTTTATACTTTCCAGCTTTGTTGTTGTCAGATGTCAGTTCAAAGGTATTATTGTGAAACATATAAATACTGTGTTGGATTTTTTTAAGAAGTATGTTTTTGAATGTGGAGAATCTCTAGACAGAGCACAAAAATTCAAATAAAAAACACTGAATGAGCACCGATAGATGAGCGACGATCACTGTTGGCAATCATGCTAACTAAATGAAAAGAAATAGGAGTATGAAGAGAAACATGAGCAAAAAAGACTGTGGTCTGGCAATTACTTCTCATGTTAATGATCCCTCCTTTAGAAAGGTCGACAGAAAGGAGTTGGTGCCTTTCATTAATGACCTCTTTAAGGCAGTGATTTCATTTGAGTTGCTTTCAGATGAACTGTTGCCATTTAAAAACTGAGGTTACAACACACACTTATGAACACCCACAGCCACACTCACACACACAGCTACACAGGAGCCATATCATTTGTATCTATGGATATTTTTATGCTTCTACACATCTGCATAATCAGTTTTGTTGTTTTTCCATGAACCTGAAAAGGAGATATGAAAGACATGTTTCACATTAAAGCTGTGCTGCCATAACAGCATTCACTTTGTCAGTAATGCAGCCACATTTATTTCTCCTTTGTTTTTCTCCTACCTCCTAGCTACCTATTATTCATGCCAGTGGAGAGTAAATGTTTACGCATTTCAGAGTACATTTTTCACAGAAATGGGTTTGTGTATAATGTCATCTAATAATGCCTAAGCTAGAGAAAGACAGAATAACACATAATAGAGAGTGAGGAAAACAAAACTGAAAGCTATGTAATCTTTCATCTTAAATCATGGAAAAGTTTATTTATTTCCATAATTCCATTCAAAAAGTTAAACTTTCGTAGATTATAGATTCAGTTCTGTGTCAAAGCATATATCAATGCAAAGATTCAAGAATATAGCAGAGATCCAGAAAGAGTGGAATGAGACGGGAGTCACAGGTTCAAAAACCACCACATTCATTCTAAAACTGTCGGGTTTCTTGGGTCAAGCCTCTCCTGAGCCTGAGCCAACATAGGAAGTGTCTCAACTGGGTCAAGGATTAGAAGGACTGGACTGTTGGCCAGTGGTCCAAGGTCCTCTTTTCCAAGGAAAGGAAAGTGTGCCTTTCATTTGGGAATCATGGTCCAAGGGTTTGGAGGAAGACTGGTGAAGAACAGAACCCAAGCTTGAGGTCCAGTGTGAAATATCCACAGTAAGTCATGATTTGGGGTGCAATGTCCAGTGCAGGTGTTGGTAAACTCTCCTTTCTTAAATCCAAGGTCACCGCAACAGTCTACCAGAATGTTTTAGAGGACTTCATGATTCCTTCTACTGAGGATCTGTATGGAGATGCAGATTTCATCTTCCAGCAGGACCTGGTCCCTGCCCATAGTTAGTGCATCCTAACTAAGCCTTGTTGCATGAACTCTGCTAAGATGGCGCCTACCCGTGTGGTCGCCTCGGTTACGCGCTCTCTAGTATTGTTTTTGTTTCTGTGTTTTTCGTTCGTCTTTGGAGACATTACATGACTCACTTACACAAGGGGAGAATTGCCCATCAAGGAGGCTACTCCGGACTTTCTTTCACCAACTTTCGCAAAATGTTTTTTCCCTGAGTTACTCACCGGAGCAGCGACTGCGGTTTTTGCCGCATGGAGGCGGAGGCGGCGCCGCCACAGAGGGAAGTGAGCCGGCATCCAGGGGAAACTCCGCAAGAGCGAATACAGACTGGCGTTTCCGTCCATCCACCTCGCGAATCTACGCTCCCTACCCAACAAAATGGACGAGCTTCATCTTCTGATAAAGACCAGTAAAGACTTCGGACGTTCCGCCACCATGTGCTTTACGGAGACTTGGCTTTGTGACGCTGTACCCGATGGCGCCGTCATGCTTCCTGGCTTCCATCTTCACAGGGCAGACCGCGACATGGAATCATCGGGGAGAACAAAAGGCGGCGGCACATGCTTCTATATCAACAAAAACTGGTGTACGGATGTAACGGAGCTCAGCACACACTGCAGCTCGCATTTGTAGTCGCTGTTTTGGAACTGTAAGCCATTCTACTCGCCGCGTGAGTTTGCATCATTCATTCTCGCTGGTGTATACATTCCGCCTCAAGCTAACACGAACGCCGTACTGCTAATGCTCGCCGAACAAGTCAACGAAATTGAAAAAAAACCACCCGGACTCACGCCTCATTATTCTTGGGGACTTTATCAAAGCTAAACTCAACCACGAACCTCCTAAATACAAGCAGCACATAGACTGTCCCACCAGGGAAAATAAAATTTTGGACCACTGCTATACTACACTAAACAACACATACCGTGCCAAACATCTTGCAGCACTGGGCTCGTCTGATCACTGCTTAATTTAATTAATACCGACATACAGGCAAGAACTTAAATGCGCGAAGCCGACAGTGAAAACAGTGAAAAAGTGGACCAATGAAGCAAAGATGGAACTTCAAAGCTGTTTAGACTGCACAGACTGGTTTGTCTTTGAAAATTCAGCTGGCAGCCTGGATGAATATACTGACACTGTCACATCCTATGTCAGTTTCTGTGATGAGGTTTGTGTACCAACAAAGTCATTTCGCACTTTCAACAACAACAAGCCGTGGTTCACTGCCAAACTTAAGCAGCTTCGCGGACACTGTCACATCCTATGTCAGTTTCTGTGATGAGGTTTGTGTACCAACAAAGTCATTTCGCACTTTCAACAACAACAAGCCGTGGTTCACTGCCAAACTTAAGCAGCTTCGCCAAGCTAAGGAGGACGCATATCAAAGAGGGACCAGGGCCCTGTATAATCGAGCTAGAAACAAGCTGACTAAAGAAATTAACATTGCAACGAGGAACTATGCAGCAAAGTTGGAAAAACAGTTTAGCGCTAACGCCTCTAAATCAGTCTTGTATGCATTCCAATCGCTGACAAATTGCAAGCGACGATCCCCCCAAGCTGAGAACAATAGCACACTAGCCAACGACTTGAATACCTTCTACTGCAGATTTGAAAAGGACACTTTCACACCCCACACCCACCCAGCCGCACCACCGACCACAGTCACACCTCTGACTTCTGCGTTAACCATCCACGAACAGGATGTGAGATGCACATTCAAACAACAAAAGATTAACAAAGCGGCAGGCCCAGACCATGTGTCCCCATCCTGCCTCAAAGCCTGCGCGGACCAGCTCGCTCCAGTCTTCACACAGATCTTAAATAGATCTCTGGAACTGTGCAAAGTACCATCCTGTTTCAAATGCTCCACCATCATTCCAGTCCCCAAGAAACCTACAATCTCGGGTCTAAATGACTACAGGCCTGTCGCCTTGAAATTTGTGGTCATGAAGTCCTTTGAACGTCTCGTGCTGGACCACCTCAAGAGCGTCACAGGTCCCCTGCCTGACCTCTTACAGTTTGCCTACCGAGCGAACAGGTCTGTGCATGATGCAGTCAACATGGGACTGCACTTCTGATTCTGATTCTGATACCGCCAGAAGCACCAAAACCTGGTTTGATGCCCATGCCATCACAGTGCTTGACTCGCCAGCCAACTTGTCGGATCTAAATCCCACTGAGAATCTATGGGGTATTATCAAGAGGAAAATGAGGGGCACCAGTCCCAAAAACAAAGAAGAACTGACAGCAAGCATCAAGGAAATCTGACCTTCCATAACTCCCAGGCAATGACACAGGCTGATTTCCTCAATGGCATGACGCATCGAGGCAGTGATTAAAGCAAAGGGATTCCCAACCAAGTACTGAAGATTAACATATCGTTTTGAAAGTACCATATTTTGATTGATTTAATGGGACCCTAATTTCTTTCTTTCCCCCCCAAAAAAAACAAACAAAAAAAACAACTGAGAAGTAAATGGTGATTTCATCACTACATTCTTACTTTTTGAACTCCTGATTTCGTGGGATTTATGAGCTAGAAGCCCAAATTATGTAAAAATAAACAAATATTTGAAATTGTTTAAATTGTGGGCCCTGAATCTATAATCTCTGATAGTTTAACTTTTTGAATGAAATTATGGAAATAAATGAACTTTTCCATGATATTAATTATTTTTTGGAATGGGTCAGTCCATCACAGATTTAGTTGCTTTTCTTTGTTTTTGTTTAAATTTTTTTTAAAGAATTTATTAGCAAATTATGGTGGAAAATAATTACGATAATTTCTCGTGTATAATGCGCATTTTCCCCCACAAAAATGTCAAAAGTCAATAGTGCGCTTTATACATATGTATAGGGACAAATGGAAAAAACTTTCACATTTTATAAATATATGCCGCCATCTAGTGGTTATGAAAAAGCTGTAGACGTTCATTCCAAAATGCCACCGTCACCTAGAGGTTCTGAGAAAGGGATACACTTTCATTCTAATATGCCACCACCACCTAGGGGTTATAAAAAAGGTGTAGCCTACACTTTCATTCCAATATGGCAGGGGTACGTATGACTGCCTATTTGTATAGTTGTGCTCATAAATTCACATACCCTGGAAGAATATGTAAAATATATATATATTTTTTAATACGACTGTTGAGGCGGCACGGTGGAGACTGGTTAGCACACCTGCCTCACAGTTCTGAGGACCAGGGTTCAAATCCCGGCCCTGCCTGTGTGGAGTTTGCATGTTCTCACCGTGCCTGCGTGGGTTTTCTCTGGGTACTCCGGTTTCCTCCCACATCCCCAAAACATGCATGGTAGGTTAATTAAAGATTTCAAGGTAAAGATATGAGGATAACACCTGGCTCTGTGTCCTTGGTCAAGGCGCCCTTTCTCTGTTGATTCCTGCTGAGTCATTTTCTTGACGGCGAGATATCTTCCTCTCCCCCACGGTCAGCAAGCAACCATCAAAATCGTCCACAATACCAATGCAAGCCAGCAAATAAATGATAACTTTGTACAATTTATTTAACACGAACCAAATACAGAAAATACTTCATGTTTTGATCATATGGGTAGAAGCAAAATCGTGCATTATAAAAATGCAGCATACATAGGTAGAAGGGTTTTTTAGAATTTTGAGGTCAACTTTGGGGGTGCGTATTATACATGGGTGTGCATTATACATGAGAAATTACGGTATTTGGTCACCTACAAACATGCAAGATGTAACTCCTTTAAGAGGCTCCTCTGTCCTCCACTCGTTACCTGTATTAATGGAACCTGTTTGAACTCATCAGTATAAAAGACCTGTCCACAACCTCAAACAGTCACACTCCAAACTCCACTATGGCCAAGACCAAAGAGCTGTTAAAGGACACCAGAAAACAAATTGTCGACTGAATCCCCAATAGGTAAGCAGCTTGGTGTGAAGCAAGTAATTATTAGAAAATGGAAGACCACTGATAATCTCCCTCGATCTGGGGCTCCACGTAAAATCTCACCCCGTGGGGTCAAAATGATCACAAGACCTCTGTCATTGCCAACCAAGGGTGTATAACAAAGTATTGAGATGAACTTTTGTAATTGACCAAATAATTATTTCCCACCATAATTTACTTATAAATTCTTGAAAAATCAGACAATGTGATTTTCTGGATTTTTTTCCCCTTCATTTTATCTCTCATAGGTGAGGTATACCTACGATGAAAATTACAGACCTCTCTCATTTTTTTAAGTGGGAGAACTTGCACAATTGGTGGCTGACTAAATACTTTTTTGCCCCACTGTATGTGAAAAATATGAAACAGCATGACATCACAATGCCAAGTAAAACTATGATAGGAAACATGCAGTGACAAATTGTTGCCCGGTGCAGTCTGAGGAGGAGTACCAGATAAACTCTCTCGTTGGTGAAACTTCCTACTCTCCACCATGCTCCACTACAGAACTGTCTCAAGATGGTCCCCATAACAAACCACTTTATCCACCTGTCAATGTGGACCACTGGACCAGTGAACAACAAGCAGTGGCCAAACAAATGCTCAGAGAGTAATCAGAAGCGTTTGGAAGAAACAAAGTCGATATAGGGTACATAAAAAATAAAAAATGGACATTAAGTGAACTGATGACATCCCATTAGCAAAGGTATACAATGCTCTACCTCGCCCATTCTTTGAGGAGGTTAAAGCCCAAATTAAATAAAAGCTTCATCCACAAATCCATTTCTCCATATACCGCTACAGTGGATTGCGTGAGGAAGAGAGATGCGAGCCTAAGACTTTGTTTTGACTACAGAGGGCTGAACAAAAAAGACGATTCCAGACAGGCACCCCATACCCCGCATACAGGAGATACTCCGTGGTCTTGGAGGAAATGCTTGGTTCAGCGTGCTGGACCAATTTAAAGGATATCATTAAAGAAGTGTCAGTGAGGACTCAAGAAAATTCACTGTATGAATGGAACAGGATTCCATTTGATCTCACAAATGCACCCTCTGCTTTCCAGCCCAGTATGGAACAAAGTCTGGAAGGTCTCAGGGACCAAATATGTATTCCATACTTAGACTATTTTTTAGTCTATAGTATTACATTCACACAGCATGTAGAGGATGTAAGGTCTGTTCTAAAACAAAAGCAACTTTGGAGAATTAAACTAAGAACAGACAAATGTGACTTTATGAAAAATGAAATCTACTATGTTGGCAAAGTTATCTCGGCTGAAGGGTATCGTATTGACAGTAAGGAAGTAGCAGCTGTGCAAGTGCTAATGATAAAGCCAACCACAAATATTAGAGTTGCACAAAGTTCTGGGTTTCTTGGGGTACGATATAAGCTATGTGCAGGATGTTTAAAAAACTTGTATGACTTATTATCAGCAGATGTAAATACAGATCCAGAGTTGAGGCCTACTTTTAAGTCAGGAGGGATGGGACAGCTCCCCCACATCAGAAAATAGTGTGGAACAAGACTCACGAGAAAGCTCTGAACTATTTAGTTGATGTACTGACTAACCCACCTGTTATGGCTTACCCGAGATTTAAAGATCCCTTCGTTCTTCATGTAGATGCTTCAAAACAGGGACTGAGAGAAGTCTTGTATCAGAAACTGGAAGGCAATCTCAGAGTTAACAGGTACGGCTCACGAACACAGACACCAGGCGAAAAAAACCTTTTGATTATGTTCAGGGAAGCTTGAGTTTTTAGCACTCAAATGGGCCGTTACAGACGGGTTTAGAGACTATGTGTTTTACACTTCCTCTGTAACTGTATACAGTGAATGCCACCAGACATCGCTGGGTGTCCGAGCTGGCCAACTTCAACACAACACTGAAAAAAAATACTGATGCAGATTTCCTGTCGTATGCCTGTGAGTATGTATTCCCACGAGTGTATGTACAGAGCAGCGCTCCCCCGACACATAAGGTGTAATTTTCAACACAGTTGAAATGCAAAAATAAAGCAACAGCAAAGGAAAGCAAATGTATTTATACAGCGCATTTCATACACAAGGTAACTCAATGTGCTTTACATTATTAAAAGGATATAAAAAACAAATAAAAAAACAGCTTATAAACATTTAAGACAAAGAGAAAAGTAAAACTACAATTAAAGCAGTGTACGGTGTAAGAAATCTCAATTAAAAGTGGAAAAGCTCGAAAAAGCATGAGAAAAAAGAAGAGTTTTTAACCTGGACTTAAAAACATTCACACTTCTGTTGGCAACTTATTCCATTTGTGTGCAGCATAATAGCTAAATGCTGCTTCACCATGTTTGTTTTGGACTCCACTATTTGACCTGAGTCTGTGGCTCTCAGAGCCCTACTGGGTTTATATTCCATGAGCATTTTTTTCATGTATTCAGGACCTAAACCATTTTGTGATTTATAGACCAATAGCAGATCTTTAAAATCTATTCTAAAGCAAACTGAGAGCCAGTGTAAATACTTTAGAATTGTAGTAACATGCTCTGACGTCTTTGTTCTGGTCAGAACCAGAGCTGCAGCATTCTGAATGAGCTGCAGCTGTTTAATTGTATTTTGGTGGAGTCCACTCAGAAGACCATTATAATAGTGTCTACTTGAGTCATTCCCGAGTCAGTATTCAACTTGATATAATATAGCACTTTCACAAGAGCAGATTTCATTGACCTCCTAACAAAAGTGCAATGTTTGGATGCTTAGGTTTTCATAAGTGGACCTCTCCCAATCGTAGGATCTGGAGATTAATGTTTCAGCAGGCTCAGTCAATTACACAAGTGGCTCAAAGAAGTGTGTACTGGGCTATTCGTGAGATTCATTGAAAATTTCTGAATTTTTTGGGAGTGCAGACATCTTTACAAGGCAGACGGTTTCTGTCTCTATAAACAAGGGGTTAAGTTATTGGCTGCCAAAATTTTTTACTGTTTACATCATTCAATGACACCAAAGGAAAACATTGGCCTTGTTGACGTGGCTGAAGGACAAAAGGCGGAGGAGTCTCCAGTTGTACCTAAACAATCAGAGGAACAAGAAATAAGATGACAGGAGGCACAGAGTCACCAGCATCACCCAAACAATCGGAGGAACAAATGAGGAATGAGATGAGGCAGCATTTGGAATATCCCACACCCCTTCCCGCCCCATTGAAGCAAAGCCCAATGCAATACTCATATAGCCTAACTGCTCTATTAAATGTGACAGACAGGATGAAAGCCTTTGTCAATGTTGAAATCCAACGCACACCATGCCAATATCTTTCTCTCATCCCCCCTCGCCTGAAACCAACGTCCACTAAGATGCAAACGGCCCCTTCTCCACCCATGAAGAATCTTATCCTACAATTCCATTACAACATGCTGGCAATTTTTTGACTTGAGTTCGTTGTCACATTTCTGTGGGGCCAATTATATATTACTCGTGCACTCACTGTAGTTGTCTCGCCACGCTCCACTATTTACATATCTGTTGTTGACCAATACTGGCCACTCATGCCAGAGTAGCATCTGCTCCATTTGCACACTGATTGAGAAGTATCTGGAACATTTGCACAATCAACATTGTCCCACTGCATACGTGCTAGAAGACTCTGCATCTTTTGCACAATTGTCAAAAAATAAATAAATATATATATATATATATATATATATACCGGCATTACCTGACAACTAGCAACCCTTTACTGTTCAGTGACTGTATTTTTTATTTTTTTTTGTCAATGTCTTTATGTCTCAAAAGTGTTCTCTGTCAATTGACTGTCTGTTGTCGTACAAGAGCGGCTCCAACTACCGGAGACAATTTCCTTGTGTGTTTTTGTTGTACATACTTGGCAAATAAAGATGATTCTGATTCTGATCTCCAAATCTGACTGGTATGTGGAGGGTCATGACTGCAAATCAGATACAAACAACATTTTTCTCCAGAATAAGTCAGACCCCTATGCTAGATCAGGCATTTTTCATCCCTGTAATTACAATGGACAGAAAGTTTGTCAAAGAAATATTGCACAAAGAGAGTAGAACTAGAAGCTTGGTGAGGATGAAATGTGAACCTATCAAACCATTGTCTCCAGTTATCTCTGCGAGACTATCTCTAGTCAATATCAGGTCACTGGGTAATCAATCAATGTTGATTAATGACATCATTACAACCTATGATCTAGACTTTTTGTGACTAATTGGAACATGGTTCTCAGAAAGTAGCTGTAACACCATTTTAAATGAGGCAACACCAGCAAATTTTAATTGCATGAACACGTGCCAAATAGGAAAAAAAGGCAGTGGTATTACTGCTATTTTAAGTCATTTTTTCAGTGTAACGAAATTATACTGGGTGATTTTAGCTATTTTGAATATCTCTGTTTTATAGTAAAAGGTGATCCAAAGGTTATTGTTTTAATAATTTATCATCCTCCAAGATACAATGGAAAATTTATGGAGGATTTTTCAAAAATGCTGTCAGTTATTTGTACTGACTACAACTATTTTTGTCAAAATGGGAGTCTTTCACATTTATGTTGACAATAACATGGAAAACCTTTCAAAAGAACTGCTATATTAGAGATATTTGACCTCTCTCAACATATAAACAGTCCAACCCACACTGAAGGTCACATCTTAGACCTGGTCATCTCTAAGGATGTTGAAATTCTATCAGTTGACATTTAGGATATGGCTATTGATGACCATTTTTGTGTGTTCTTTGAATTACAGATTCTCCCATATGTTCAGACAACCTCTGTCTATTAAGAAAATGTACATTAATGAGAGTACCACCACTAAGTTTATGGAGACCTTAGCTCTGTCACAAACTGTGAATGCTGAGACAGTTGATGAACTTTTGAATAACTTCACCAGGAAAATCTCAAATGTCATGAATGCTGTCGCACCTATTAAAATTAAGAAAATCTTGAGGTGACCTAGAACACCGTGGAGGAGCACAATGATGGTAAAGTCCTCGAAATCAAAGTGTAGGAAAGCAGATAGTAAGTGGAGAAAAACAAAACTCAAAATTGACTATGACCTCTATCGACAAAGTCTGTGTAATTTTAACCAAGAGTTGGTCAGGGCCAGACAGCAACACCTTTCTGAAATCATCAGTAAGAACCTCAACAATGAACCTCTATTTGCTGTGGTTGACAAGCTCACAAACCCCCCGAATCAGATAACTCCAGAACGCCTAACAGCAGATAAATGCAATGAATTTGGCTATTTTTGAGAAAAAAATACAATCCATCAGGTTAAATATCAGCACAAATCAGCAATATGATAACATGATGCAACATCTTAAGCCACCCAGGAAAAACTCTTATTGCCATGTCAGAATTTGATAGTTGCCCAAAAAACTGTCGAGCAAACGGTTCAGCACCTGAAACCATCAATGAGCTGTTTCGACTCAATTCCATCTCATTTTTTCAAAACCATTGGTTTCAGAGTCGGTGCAAGTTGATTTGCAGCAAATAATCAATTGCTCACTTTTGTCAGGCCTGTTTCCTAAAGCTGTAGTAGCTGCCATTAAGCATCTTCGAAAAAACAGAACACTGGATGCTTCCTTGGTAGCAAGCTATAGACCCATCTCAAATCTTCCTTTCATAGCCAAGATTGTCAAAGTTATTTTTAATCAACTCAGCTATTTGAACTTCAATGTACTTTTTGACAAATCAGGTTTCAGAATTCATCACAGTACAGAATCAGCTTTTATCAAAGTGCTAAATGATATTAAGTTGAATATTGACTCGGGAAAGGTGTCAATTGTGGTCTTGTTGGATCTCAGTGCGGTTTTTGATACGGTAGATCATAATACAGTATACTGAACAGGTTGGAAACATGGGTAGGACTAAATGGAAAGGTCCTTAAATGGCTCAGATCCTACTGGAGGAAAGGAGTTATTTCGTAACAACTGGAAGTATCTCATTGAATGGTAATGACCTATGGAGTCCCTCAAGGGTCAGTTCTTGGACCCCTCCTGTTCAGTCTGTATTTGCTACCCTTGGGTCGAGTTCTTCAGGACCTTGATGTTGACTATCATAGCTATGCAGATGACACACAGTCATCGGGCTCATCAAAGACGGTGACGAGTCTGCGTATCGAGAGGAGGTGGAGCGACTGGAGGTTTGAAGTGCGCTTCAGCAAGAGTTTAAGATTGCAGCTTGATGAAGCCACATCACCTGCAAAAAGCAGCGGCAATGCTGACATCACCACACCGAAGCTCCTCAATGCCTTAGCTGTGGGTAGACATTCTTTCTATGGAGGTTATGAACAAAATTAGTGACAAAGGGCAGCCTTCGCGGACTCCAATCGTAATTAATAACCACTACCACCGACCAACAACCAAGGCACGGAATATGACCCACTTGGACTCAATGCCCCCGTCCTCTGCTGGGACATGGTCAAATATCTGCTGGAGGAGGTGTGAGTTCAAGCTTCTTCTGACAGGGTAATCTGTCAGACTATTATGCCCCGGGTGAGGGTCAGGCAAACGCAACATAAAATGACAACACTGATATGTGATTAAACATGTTTTATTACCACTCACACTCAGGTAAAGTAAGTAATGTAACAATTCAAACAAGGGACATGAAGGGTGAAGCCAAGGCAAGAAACAAAATTAAACTATCTTTCGCAGAACTTGCTTTCTAAACACCATGTGAAACAAAACAAAAAAAAGCCAAAATATATTCACCAAACCTAACTCCCTAAACCAGGGGTCAGCAACCTTTTGGAAACTGATAGCTACAATACTTCATGAGTACTGAAAAATGTGAAGCGCTACCAGTTACACATTTATTTTTCAAATTATTTGGGGATCATCTCCTCATCGTTGTTGCGCCCGCTAGCTTGTCGCTACGAACTCTATGATTTAGTCATGTGGTACAATATTGACCTTTGAACGATACTATTTTTTGTGTAACTATTCCCATTATATATCTTACACCAATGCAAATCTGATATTAAAAAGAGCAACACAAAGAAATTATTGGATGTACCTCACTGCTGAGCTATTTTTAGACCAGGTCCCTTGGGGGTACCAGGTGCCCGTGGGCACCATCTTGGTGACACCTACCCCACACTAACAAAAAACATGAGAAAACTATTCAGAGAAAATGGCAGCTTACCCTGCTTCATGCTCTACTGTATATACAGGTGAATGTGTTCAGTGAAATGTGCTCTATACTATAAACTGTGTACTGTAACGAAATAATAATTGTTTTCGGCTCAAAATGAAAATTAACCAAGTCTGCGGGTGTGCTGGGGCCTAACTCAGCTGACTTCGGGCAAGAGGTGGCTTACACCCTGAACTGTTTGCCAGCCAATCGCAAAGCACATACTGTATAAACAAACAACCATTTACTCTACGGCAGAGTTTGGGGTAGTGGGGTGAGCTCAAGCCTATCCCAGCTGACCTCGGGCTAAAGGCAGACTACACTCTGCACAAAGCACACCGTCTGCACAGAAGGCAAATGAATCACTCCACCATCAGTGACTATGGCTTACATACTAAAGCCAGCTCATTACTGACATTCACTTTAATTTATGATTCATTTGTGTCACAAGGATCATAACCATCCATCCATCCATCAATGTTCTGTACCGCTCTATCCTAACAAAGGGTCGCGTGATGGAGCCTATCCAGGCTATCTTCGGGCGAGAGGCGGGGTACACCCTGAACTGATCGCCAGTCAATCGCAGGATCATAACACCATTAACACATATTTGTCTTCCTTCGATACGAATATTATGCCTAACTCCGTATCGGTATTTAAATATGGCTCTGTGACAAGAAAGTGTATTGTAAATTGGAATGTGGTATATAGCATATATTATCTTATGTATAGATAGATATGAATATTCCTAAATAGTGTTGGTACAGTATATTAATAATGTAACAGAGACAAAAGGGCTAAACAGCTAAATTCATACTTAATCCTACTCCTTTTCAAACATAAGTCATCAGGTTTGTGTATGCAGAGCTGCCAAATGTTAAGAACATCCATATTTGCTATGGAAATCACTGAATGTTGATTTGTTATGGCCGAAACACGTATTGTTCCGGATATTGGGAGGGGGGACAAAAAACTGCATCTGACATTACCGGCGCGTCCACATTGAACAGCTGCTTGGTGCACGCTATTTTATTTCAGCCCCCGGTTGCCAAGCCGCGGAGGCGAAAGTTCTCTTTGTGTCCGATGTCAACGCATTGTAAGTCACTGATCATCGCCTCCATGGTAGCGAATAAGCGACATTTCTTAGCATTCTTCTTGCAAAAGTGTCACGAAGAGAGATGCAGAATTAGCAAAGGTGAATTAATCCATGGCGGCACGGTTGGCGACTGGTTAGAGCGTCTGCCTCTGAGGAGCGGGGTTCAATCCAAAACAAACTCCAAAAACGTGTTCCAATGTAGTCCACTTGGTCAGTGTTTCACCCTGCACATAATTTTCTTTCAAGGATAAATAGTTCTGGGTTAGAAATGTATTTTGTTCCCTTGCCGAAAGTGGTGAGAGTGGTGTTTCTTCAGTACAGTACTTCACAACAAAGTACTGTATATACTTGTTGTAGAACATTATTAAGAAAACCCAGTCTGCTATTAAATTCTTAAGTGTTCAGATCATCACCTCAATTATCACTTCAATTTCCATGAATCAATGTACTAACACAATATCTGGATCCCATGTCCCCGCTGCTCCCTGGGATGGCTTTATTCAGGAGAACAATTTTTCTGTACATTTGTTTTGTAGTATAGCCACAAGTACATTTGCCTTTAACTCAATTATCACTTGGCTTACACTGTCAGATACTGATAGTTCTATAACCATTAGGATCCTTAAGAAAAAGGGAAAAGCTATTGCTATGACTCAGAGAACGATCACGCATTAACATTGGTAAGACAAACATATTTTCAACTTGATAGAGCTCGAGTCGGGGACTCACCGTCTCCCACACCATCTGCAGCAGACTAAGGGGAAGCAACGTAGTCACCCGTTTCCACCAAAAGCCTCCAGAGATGAACATGCTGCGCTGCGCTCGCTGAGCTGTATCTTTGCAGTTATTTACAAGCAAAAAAATGAAAAATCAACTCCCTTTCCCGTTCTCTTTTCAGAATTGAAACGCATCAATATCGAGAAAAGGTCAAGTAAAGGTAGTTTATTTCAGTTGCTTTTCAGTCCGGGTTCTACGCATGAGAATGTCCGCGTGACGCGCGGAGGGGAGTCGGACTCAACTGAGGCAGAAAGGCTTCATGCGCTCGCTGTGGAAAGGAACAGAGCTGGAGGGGAGCGAGAGAGAAAAAGAAACACGCGCTCGTCGAATGGAGGCTCCTACAGGGCATCTTTGTTTCGCGATGGAGTTTGTACGTAAGTCGGATACAACGTGAATTAATCCCGCAGTAAAGTCACTATTACAATAAAGACCTATCTGTATGCATATATATATATATATATAAACATTGTAGGCCAGAAATATATAATCAAATGGGAAAAAGAGGTAAGTACGGCGGTAACTCAACGTGTAATTTTATCGAGTGAAACGAGGACTCCCATTACATTATTGGGCTGTAATCTTACTTTACGACATTGTTACATGGAGATCTATTTCATCCATCCAGCCATTTTCCGTACCGCGTATCCTAAAAAAATATGTGCTCTTTAGAAGACGACATTTTAGAATGCTTTCAATTTTGTAAAAGCAGTTGGGGCTTCTCCACTTTCCAAAGTGTCATGAACGGAACAGAGGATGGGACCCAAAAATGCACGACTCCAAAACAAATGGACAGTTTCCAAAAAGAGAGGTTTAATAGACGGGCATAGGTCGGTACACAGGCAGGCAATCCAAGAAAGGCAACAGTATCCAAGTATCCATGTTCTCCCCGTGCGTGCCTGGGTTTTCTCCGGGTACTCCAGTTTCCTCCCACATCCCAAAAACATGGGGTAGACGTAGGTTGATTGAAGATTCTAAATTGCCCATCGGTGTGAATGTGAGTGCGAATGGTTGTTTGTTGATATGTGCCCTGCGATTGGCTGGCGACCAGTTCATGGTGTCAAGACCAGAGTCAAGATGGACAAGAAAAAAACACTTTCAAAACAAAAAGGTGTTGCTGAGAAGTTGAGGGATGATAAAAAGAAATCCACTCACACATAAGACAAGAACAGTTATTTGACGGTGATACCTAGCGATATAATTTGTTTGAAAGTCTGTGATGCTTCTGGTGAAAGTGCTCATTTGGCTAACATTAGTTTGCTTGTTAGCTGCCTGGGCCTACATTTCACAGAGTTCAAAATTAGCATCGTTCAATGACCAAATGTTTCCTAGATTCGTCAACCTGCGTACTGATAATGTTATTTTCTGTCATTGAGCTGATTCTGCTACTAAATTAATATAAATGAATATAGCTTAATAATTTGTACATGCGAGATCCTTTAAACATGGATCAAAATGGGCTATGGGTACCACTAATGTTACGCCGCTTCCCTCTATTAGTATGTGACAATCCCTGAATTAAATGTTAAAATGTGAACAATGTTACAGTGGCTTAAACTTTCTTTTTTTAAAAAATCCAGTTCAGTATATGTGTTGAGTACAGTTGAGTTGTATATAACTTTTAAGTTCAATACAGTTGCATTTAAAAATGTCTTTGTTTCCAAATATTTACTTGGCTACAATTTTTAATTTAACATTTGTTCAAAATATTTGAACTGAATCTATTACTTATGTACATTTGACTATATTTAAGAATACTGTTAATGTTCCAACGGTGTATAATGTTACAGTGGCTTATAATAATATTAAATATACATTTTAAGAAAGAAACCTCGTCCTCGTTGTTGATGAACACTGACTATGACGCTACTGTATTTTAATGTTGGTCATTCTGGTGCTACTTGGAGATCCAAGTATTTTTGAAGGTGGTAGTTTGTGTGAAACATTTGAGAAGCACTAATCTACATGAACCACTTCAACTCGGCGTCCTCCATTTAAAAGCAACACAATGGTGTGTACTTTATATACTGTAGTGTCATGATTGTTCCATGTCCGTTGCATCTCTTCTAGGATCAGCAAAATGGGGGAAAATTAAATGAGAGCAAATGTGTGAATGAGCCTTGTCAGTCAGTCAGTGCAAGACAACCAGCAACTGAGCATGCAAATAGGTGTTTGCCGGGGTTTTAAGTTGCATTTCAGTTGCGTATTCACACCTTATGACTTAATTCTCCTGGAGAGAATTCAAGACCAACGAATCCATGGTTCGCAAGTGGAGGAAGCAGGAAAACGAGCTTCGCCAAGTCAAGAAGACGAAGCTGAGCTTCTGCGGAAACAAGGCGAGGTGGCCCGAGTTGGAAGACCGACTCGGGCAATGGATTAATGATCAAAGAACAGCCGGGAGAAGCGTCTCTACTGTCACCATTTGACTGAGGGCAATAACGCTTGCAGAGGAAATGAAAATTTTCATTTTCAAGGCGGTCCGTCTCGGTGCTTTTGTTTTATGAAACAGCGCCATCTATCCATCCGGGCAAGGACTACCGTGGCGCAGCAACTTCCGGATTACAAGGAAAAGATGGCCATCTTCAGGCTCCTACTGCAGTAAAAAGATTGCCGACAAATACATCCAGCTGAACCACATCACCAACATGGATGAGGTGCCGCTCACTTTCGACATCCCGGTGAACCACACTGTAGAGAAGAAGGGGACCACCTCGGACGGTAGCGCACAACGGGGCACGAGAAGTCGGGTTTTACTGTTGTGCTTGGTTGCCATGGTAATGGACAGAAACTGCCACCGATGGTGATTTTTAAGAGGAAGACACTGCCTAAAGAAAGGTTTCGAGCCGAAGTCATCGTTAATGAAACAATCGTTAAGGCCAATCAAAAGGGCTGGATGGATGAGGAGAAAATGAGAGCGTGGCTGAGTGAGGTGTACGTAAAGAGACCGGATGTTTTTTTCCACGAGTCACCGTCCCTGTTGATCTGTGACTCCATGCGCGCCCATCTCATAGCCGCTGTGAAAAACCAAGTGCAGCAAATGAACTCGGAGATTGCCATCATTCCGTGAGGCTTGACGAAGGAACTCCAACTGCTGAACATCGGTGTAAACAGGGCGTTCCAAGTGAAGTTGCGAGCGGCGTGGGAGCGATGGATGACAGATGGCGATCACAGCTTTACTAAGACTAGGAGGCAGCGCCGGGCGAGTTACGCCACGATTTGTGAATGGATTGTGGATGCCCGGGCTAACGTGTCTGCTCGCACTGTTGTTCGAGCTTTCGTAAAAGCCGGCATCATTTCTGAGGAGCCCGGGTCCTCAGAACTGTGAGGCAGACGCTCTAACCAGTCGCCCACCATGCCGCTATGCAGAAGTCCGTAGCTGCAAATACTTTATTTGCATTTTGAATTCCTTGCAAAAATGAAATGTTTATAAATGAAGACAAAAGCGCATCAAATGATAATAATAATAATTGTGATGAATAATGATTTGCAAAAATCATTTTGCCCTGTATATTGTATTGGCAGGGGAATAAAAGGGCCGCCCTTTATTCCCCAGCCATTTTATGCGCATTACACCAATTGACACCTCCACTGTCCAACCAAACCATTATGATCACTTGTGTAATTTAATGCTATCCAGTATGTTGTTACTTTAGTGTGCAGTAATGTAGAAAGGGTCATCATTTTATATTCATCATAATAAGTGCTGTGTTTAATATTTTGGTTACCTTAATTGCGTACTTGGGAGAGTCCAAAATATTAGGAACAGCTCTCGTATGATACAATGATGCGGTGCAGTTCTACACCAAACCTTTCGTTAAATGAATACCTGACTGTGGCAATCTAAACAGAAATCATTTTCTTTGTAAAGGCAGAATACTGTATCTGATATAGCTCTTGTATTAGAGTTCATTATAATGTGCAAGTAGTCTTAATGATGTGGTTGATCAAAGCGGGACTGTGGAAATTAGTGCTGGTAATTGTTTGATTGATCAGATGGCACAGTAATCTTAATTGTAACGGGCTGGAGAAAGCGCCATTGAAAGCACTCCTCCCCATGGACGAAAAGCGATTATTTTATGAATTATAATTGACTAAAAGAAAACTCATATCCAGCATTTACAAACAGGACCATTTGCCAAAATAAAAGACACATCAAATGGAAACCTCCATCCATCCATTTTCTATGCTGCTTATCCACACATGGGTGAGTTGGAGACCATCAGAGCTGACTTTAGGCGAGAGATTGGTCGCTAGCCAATTACAGGGCACATAAAGAAAAACAATCATTCACACTTATAGTCACACATAATGGCAATTAAGAGCAGGGGTATCAAAATAATTTTAGCTCGCGGCCCACATTAACCCATATTCGATCTCAAGTGGGCCGGACCTTTATTCCATGCAAACTCTATACAGAAAGGCTGGAGCCTGGATTCAAACCTACGGACCTCCAAACTGTGAGGCACATATGCTAACCACCACGTCAGCACGGCGCCCTAAATGGAAACTCATCTAGCCTACTTTGCCAATTTGATTTATGAGAATCCGCTGATGGCAGACTCAGGAAGACCTCACTCCCAGCTCATGAAGACTAATGTTAATTTTCCTTGATGATTTCCTGACTGCACATTGAGGATGTATGAACCCAGATCTGAAACAGATAAAAGCAAGACAATATATTAGACAAGTTCAATTCATCCATCCATCCATTTTCTGAGCCGCTTCTCCTCACGCGGGTCGCGGGCGTGCCGGAGCCTATCCCAGCTATCATCGGGCAGGAGGCGGGGTATACCCTGAACTGGTTGCCAGCCAATCGCAGGGCACATACAAACAGACAACCATTCGCACTCACATTCACACCTACGGGCAATTTAGAGTTGTCAATTAACCTAGCATGCATGTTTTTGGGATGTGGGAGGAAACCGGAGTGCCCGGAGAAAACCCACGCAGGCACGCGGAGAACATGCAAACTCCACACAGGCGGGGCCGGGGATTGAACCCCGGTCCTCAGAACTGTGAGGCAGACGCTCTAACGAGTCTTGCACCGTGCCGCTACAAGTTCAATTCTTTTAAGAATTTTGAAATACAAATAGACAGAATCACTGTAATATACCATACTTACTAATGATAACAGTTTCAATATTGGATAGTAATAATGGCACATAATCACAGACAAATTTAGCGCTGGTTTAAATTTGAAGCCAATATACGTTAATATTATGTTTTACTGTATATGTCAATTTCACACCAGTACTGATTTTGTGGTGATGTTTGTGGTGATCAAAATCAGAATCATCTTTATTTGCCAAGTATGTCGAAAACTGTCATGGCCCTGTGTTTCAAATTGTTTTTCTTTGTGTTGCAGTGTCTGGGTGAGCGAAGGTGGGCGTTGACATCGGTGACGCACGTGTCATGCATTGTAATCATCAGCCTTTTTAGGGGGCACCGTGACAGTGTGTGGGCGTCGGAATATTCACTTGTTTTTGCCCCGTGTTTGCCGCCGTTCTGACCTTTGTCCAAATTTAGGTTCTCTACGATTATACCACACGGACCTTTTGTCATGTCTCCCTGCGTTATTTTTTATTTTTTTTATTCTCTCTGGTGGTGAGTCCCTTTAGTTTCGTATGTCTCGGCATCACATGCTCTTTCATAGAATTAAAATTGTTTGGACCTCTTACCTAGAGTCTCTTTTTTGGGATTTGCCCTTACGGCATTGCCGCCCGTGACAGAATATTCCGACCAAAAATGGATCCCACAGACTCAGACTTTTGGCAAGTCAGGGACATTTGGTAGGAAGACACGAGACATCATTACACGAGCTCAGGGAGGCAATTACTGCGTTAACGACCCATCTCAGTACGCTGAGTTCTCGGGTTGATCAGGTGTGTGCACTTGGATCACCTCCGGTTCTGGCAGAAGCACACGCCACCAACACGGTGGCCGCGGGGCCACCTGCCAGGGAAGCTTGTCTCCCAAATCCACCTCGTTATACTGGGGAGCTCGGCGGCTGCGGTCAATTTATTTATCAATGTACCCTAGTATTTGACCAACAACCGGTCACGTATGCCCAGGATAAGACGAAGGTTGCTTTTATAATGAGTCTACTTACGGGTCAGGCGGCATCGTGGGCGATGGCGATCAGCATCGCCAACCCAGCGTTACGTTCCTCCTTCCCGGTATTCGAATCTGAACTGAGGAGAGTTTTTGATCACCCAGTCAAAGGCAAGGAGGCCGGTTGTTGGACCATTCCCAGGGGGACTTGTCAGTAGCCGAATACTCCATTTCGTTCCGCATCCTGGCAGCAGAGAGTGGATTCGACGATGTTGCGTTGAGCGGCATTTTTCGTCGGGGACTCTGTCCTGCCGTCAAAGATGAGTTGGCGGCCCGGGACGAGACCACTAATTTGGAAGAGTTGATCGGACTAGCCATTAGACTGGACAATCGACAGAGGGAACGGCAGCGCGAGCGGGCGGCTGAACGGCGCATTTTTTTTGGGAACGGTTCCCCGGGATGTTCTTCGTTCACCACGGAAGATGGCGCCTGTGTTCCCCCATCCACCTTGGCGTCGGCCGTGGAGGAGCCGATGCAACTCGGCGGGGGACGACTGACGGAGACGCATGAGAGCGGGGGTGTGTCTGTACTGCGGCTGATGAGTGTTTTGTAGACTCCTGTGTGATAGAGACTCTAAATTGTCCACTGTACAGACTTAGCAAACCTAGAAAAGTACTTTATTTGGATGTTACAACACATATGTGTTTAAAGCTTTCGGGTAACCACATCGAATCGCGGCGATTTTTTGTAATGCCCTGTCAATCTGCTCCAGTTGTGCTGGGATTAACGTGGTTAAAACTTCATAATCCAGATATTAATTGGGATCAACTACAGATTGTGAATTGGAGCCTATTTTGTCATTCTCATTGTCTGCAGTCTGCCATGTTGACCACTACCCCCCCGTGTTCAAGACGAACACATCGCTTTGGCTAATGTACCGGCTGAGTACCATGAACTAGTGTTCATCTAGTGTAAGGATCGCGCCCAGTCTTTGCCTCCGCATCGTCCATACGACTGTTCCATAGAGTTGATTCCCGAGGCTCCTCTACCATGTGCGAGGCTGTATCAGATTTCCAAGCCAGAGCAAGAGGAATTAAAGACGTATATTTTGACTTCGCTAGCTGCCGGGTTGATTCGTACCTCATCGTCGCCAGTTGGTGCCGGATTTTTCTTTATCGATAAAAAGGACGGGACACTGCGACCCTGTGTCGAATTCCGGGGTCTCAACGACATCACGATAAAGAATAAGTATCCTCTCCCACTGTTGGACTCTGCGTTTGCCCCTTAGCAGTCTGCAAAGGTGTTCACAAAATTAGATCTGCGCAATGCCTATCACCTGGTGAGGATGAAGGAGGGAGATGAGTGGAAGACTGCGTTCAATACTCCATTAGGTCATTTTGAGTATTTAGTCATGCCTTTTGGACTCACGAATGCACCCGCTGTGTTTCAGTGTCTTATTAATGATGTGCTCCGGGACATGATAAATGTATTCTGTTTTGTGTAATTGGACGACATCTTAATCTTTTCCCGTGATCTACATGAACATCGCCAACATGTCCGCATGGTGTTGCAGCACTTGATGGAAAACCGTCTTTACATCAAGGGTTGAGAAGTGTGAGTTCCATGCGGAGTCGGTACAGTTTTTGGGGTTCATCGTGGAGAAGGTCCAGCTTCGGGCCGATCCAGCCAAGATCCAGGCTGTGGTTGATTGGCCAACTCCAACGTCTAGGAAGCAGTTGCAGAGGTTTTTGGGTTTTGCTCATTTTTATAGGAGATTTATACGTGATTACAGCCTTAAGGTGGGACCTCTGACTAGACTTACTTCCAATAAAATACCATTTGTATGGACTCCTAAGGCAGATGAGACTTTTGATCATATTAAACAATTGTTTGTGAAGGCTCCTGTGTTAAATCATCCTAATCCTTACCTTCCTTTTGTTGTCGAGGTGGACGCATCTGATTCAGGTGTGGGGGTGGTCCTGTCCCAGAGGTCCCCGGTCGACCAGAGGCTGAGCCCCTGCGCCTTCTTCTCTAGGCGCCTGAGCCCTGCAGAGGCCAATTACGATGTGGGAAATAGAGAGCTGCTGGCCATTGTCCTGGCGCTGCAGGAGTGGAGGCACTTGCTGGAGGGTACAAGGGAACCTTTTCAAGTTTTCACCGACCACAAGAACCTGTCTTACCTCCGGACTGCTAAGAGACTCAACCCCCGTCAAGCACGTTGGGCCCTGTTCCTTACCCGTTTCGATTTCATCATCACTTACCGCCCTGGTTTGAAGAACGGCAAACCTGACGCCTTGTCTCGGCTGCATGGCCCGTCTGCTGTTCAGCATGTTTTGGAGACCATTCTACCTGGGACCCGGGTGGTGGGAGCGCTTCAGTGGGAGGTTGAGAAGAAGGTGGTGGAGGCGGGGAGGGACATCCAGGCTCCGGGAGGTGTTCCTGATGGCAAGTTGTTTGTTCCGGTCGTTGAGGTGGGGATACACTTCTAGAGTTGCTTGCCATCCTGGGGTCAGTCGGACATTTTTCCTCATTTCCCAACGGTTCTGGTGGCAGGGACTACGCAGGGACGTTAAGGAAAATGTTTTGGCAAGCTCAGTGTGTGCCCGTAGCAAGATGTGGCATCGTCCTCCAGCTGGTCTTCTTCGTCCACTGCCCATTCCTCCCGCCCCTGGTCCCACGTCGCCTTGGACTTCATCACGGGCCTTCCGCTGTCCGGAGGGAACTCGGTCATCCTGAGTGTTGTCGACAGATTCTCCAAGATGGCCCATTTTGTTGCTCTGCCGAAGCTGCTGTCCTCCTTTGAGACTGCTAATCTTCTTGTCGACCATGTCTTCAGAGTTCATGGTATTCCTGCTGATCTGGTGTCTGACAGGGGGCCGCAGTTCGTCTCTCGTCTCTCTGGAGGTTGTTCTGCAAAGGGCTGGGGGCTTCCTCCAGTCGTTCGTCCGGTTTCCACCCGCAGACCAAAGCCCAGGTTGAGAGGGCGAATCAAGATGTGGAGGCTGCTCTTCGCTGTGTTTGCCATCAGCACCCCTCCTCGTGGTCTTCTCACCTGCCTTGGGTGGAATATGCGTATAACACCCTCGTTTGCTCTGCCACTGGACGGTCGCCGTTCATGACTGCAAACGGTTATCAGCTGCCGTTGTTCCCTTCTCAGGAGAGGGAAGTGGTCGTACCGTCTGTACAGGTCCATCTCCGAAAGGCTCATTGGGTGTGGCGGGATGCAAAGGCGGCCTTGTCCCGTAATTGGACCCGTTCTCGTACCACAACAGACAGTCAATTGACAGAGAATACTTTTGAGACATAAAGACATTAAAAGAAAACGTCACTGAGCAATAAAAGGTTGCTAGTAATTTGGTAATGCCGGTACAATTATTATTTGTTTTGAAAATTGTGCAAAAGAATGCAAAAGTCCTCTAGCAATTAGAGCAGTTTGAATGACTAATAGAGTGTGATGGAAGAACACAGGACTGATTCGATGACCGCTGTGTAGAACTGCCTCAACAGCTCCTGCGGCAGGCCGTGCTTCCTCAGAAGCCACAGGAAGTACATCCACTGCTGGGCCTTTTTGAGGATTGAGATGATGTCAAAATCCCACTTCAGTTCCTGAGAGGCTGTAATTCCCAGGAACTTGAAGGTCTCGATGGTTGACACCAGGCAGTTGGACAGCGTGAGGGGCAGCTGTGGCGAAGGATGCCTCCTGAAGTCCACAATCATCTCTACAGTCTTGAGCGTGTTTAGTTCCAGGTTGTGTTGGCCGCACCACAGCTCCAGCCGCTCCACTTCCTGTCGATATGCAAACTCGTCACCGTCTTTGATGAGGCCAATGACTGTGGTGTCGTCTGCAAACTTCAGGAGTTTGACAGTCGGGTGCGTTGAGGTGCTGTGGTTTGTGTAGAGAGAGAAGAGCAGTGGAGAGAGGACACAACCTTGGGGCGCCCCGGTGCCGGTACATATCCTATAACGTATCTGCCTTCGACACGCCTTATAATGGAGAATACAGTACATTAGTTGCCAAGCTCACCCACTTATGTACACGCACAAATGCAGGATTTATGCTTGTTTGCATAATGATGACTGGTAGATTGGGTTATAAACTGGTATATTTTAAGGTGCATATTTTACAGACAATATTCATACTTTGTAATCTCTCCTAAATTATCAGTAAGGTGTTGTACTTGATCTCTTCCACCTGAATGTTGAAAGATTCTGACCTTCCGACTTTGGTGGAAATGTTTGGTAAGCATGATTTAGAGTAGAGATATTATGAAGAATTTTCTTTCTGTTTGTATAAAAAAATGGCTCACTTGAGTGCCTGACCACTCATCAAGTGTGGTATTAAACAGCCATATAAATCTTTAGCTATCTGTTTATTTCTAAAAATGTGTCTGGACGTCCGCCCCACAGTTGTGTAACAGTGCAGGACACAGCAGGTGAGGCCTCCTCATCCACACGCAGCATCAGCACTGGGGCGCCCCAAGGTTGTGTCCTCTTTCCGCTGCTCTTCTCTCTACATAAACGACTGCACCCGGCTGTCAAACTCGTGAAGTTTGCAGATGACACCACTGTCATCGGCCTCATCAAGGACGGTGACGAGTCTGCATATCGACATGAAGTGGAGCGGCTGGAGCTGTTGTGCGGCCGACACAACCTGGAGCTGAACACGCTCAAGACTGTAGAGCTGATCGTGGACTTCAGGAGGCATCCTTCGCCACAGCTGCCCCTCACATTGTCCAGCTGTGTGTCAACCGTTCCTGGGAATTACAGTCTCTCAGGACCTGAAGTGGGCGATCAACATCAACTCCAGAGGTTGTACTTCCTGCGGCTTCTGAGAAAGCACGGCCTCCCACAGGAGCTGCTGAGGCAGTTCTACACAGCGGTCATCGAATCAGTCCTGTGTTCTTCCATCACAGTCTGTTTTGGTGCTGCTACAAAAAAGGACAAACTCCGACTGCAACGGGCAATCAAAACTGCTGAAAGGATTGTCGGTAGCCCCCTACCCACCCTTGAGGACTTGCACGCTGCCAGAACTAAAACAAGCGCATGCAAAATCCTCTTGGACCCTCCACATCCTGGTCATCAGTTCTTCCACCTCCTTCCCTCAGGTAGGCGCTACCGATCAATGCAAACTAGAACTAGCAGGCATTCCAACAGCTTCTTCCCTCTTGCAATCAACTTCTTAAACACCTAACCTACAATTCCATTGCAACATGCTGGCAATTTTTTGTCTTTTTGTCTTGAGTTTGTCGTCACATTTCTGTCGGGCCAATTATATATTGCTCGTGCACTCACTGTAGTAGTCTCACCACGCTGCACTATTTGCATATCTGTTGTTGACCAATACTGGCCACTCATGCCAGAGTAGCATCTGCTCCATTTGCACATTGACTGAGGAGTATCTGCAACATTTGCACAATCAACATTGTCCCAGACTATCGTACTACTCGCTTGAAGTCTCGGCGCCCTTTGCACAACGGTCATCGCACCGGACTATTGTAATATTAGTCATTTGAACTGCTCTAAGTGCTTGAGGACTCTGCATCTTTTGCACTATTGTCAAAAAAAATAAATAATGTACCAGATAACTAGCAGCCCTTTATTGCTCAGTGACTGTTTTTCTCAATGTCTTTATGTCTCAAAAGTGTTCTCTGTCAATTGACTGTCTGTCCAATTACCGGAGACAAATTCTTTGTGTGTTTTTTGGACATAATTGGCAAATACAGATGATTCTGATTCACATAATACCCATCCCCACACCAAGTTTCTCGGCCAATGATTAGACACTCACTATTGGCGAACAGTAGAGGTGGGTAATAATGCGTTACATTTACTCCGTTACATTTACTTAAGTAACATTTTCCATAAACTGTACTCATCAGAGTATTTTAAATGCACCACACTTTTTACTTTTATGTGAAGAAGGTTCGATTCTTTCACACCGTTACAATGATCAACATCCCGTTCACTACTTTTATTTATCCATTCCTGCGTGTCTATTTTTAGACTCCATCTTCGACTTCCGCATAGGGTGCCCGTTGCGACACGAGGCAGTCACATGACCGCGCACGTAGCCTAGCCAATCAAAATGACTCATTTTGGGGAGAGAAAAAAATCGAGTCTGTTTACTTTCCAAAACTCTGAAAAACAACAGCTTTGTCATGCAGTTCTTAAATTGTGACTGCCCAAACTATTTCAGCCCACTTCTAACTTGAGAAAACACCTAGCGGTAAGCTGTTTCTATTGTTGTTTTGGCAGTGATATGGCAAAATTAGCCTTATCATATGGTGTCGCACACACAATCACTCAGTCTGGTCAGCAAACAGCTTCTCCATGAAGTCATTTAAGTGAATAAAGCAAATAATGTTTCTGTAGGGCCCAATGCATGTGTTGTTGTTTTTTGGGCAGTTTAAAATTGAAACGGTGGCAGATGTGTGTCGACTCTCATGTATTATTATTATTATTTTTATTTTATTTTAAATAAATAAATAAATCAATCAACAGAAGTTACTCACAAGTTACTCTTTACTTGAGTAGTTTTTTCATTGAGTACTTTCCTACTCTTACTCAAGTAAATTTTTGGATGACTACTTTTTACTTGAGTCATACTATTCTAAAGTAACAGTACTCCTACTTGAGTTCAATATGTGGCTACTCTACCCACCTCTGGCCAACAGTATGTGGGTAGGCTTGCCACCATTGAGAAATGAAACTAAGGGACGCCCACCATGGCATCTCAGGGCCATTGCCCACAGGCCTGACCCCTATGGGACGGAGCGCCCATAACAGGGTGTGACTGTGGAGTGAATACAAAATGTGTGCAATTGTATAGCATCTTTTTGTGCATTGAAAATTGTTATAGAAGTGTAGTGCATTATTCCAATTATATTTTTATTTGTGTCGATGCTTTCATCAAAATTGTGATCAAAGGTGGGTAGAGTAGCCAAATATTATCCTCAAGTCAGAGTGCTGCTACTTTCACCAAGTCAAATTAAATTCTCCACCAAATAATTACTTAATTAGAAAGTACTCAATGAAAAAAAATACTTAAGTTCTTAAGTAACTTATGATTTATTTTTTAAATCAGAGCATGAATGTCAAATAAAATAAAAATAACTAAATAAAATATGGATGTGCAAATTCAGATATTGCTGAACAATATTACTTCATCTAAAACAATAAATAAAATCTTTATGAAAGAAGTGCTTTTTAAAATAACTAAGGCACATTCTGCTCCAAGAAATGGTCTTATACTATATTGCAGCGATTCCCAACCAGCGTGCATTAGTGTGCCGTGAGTGCTCCTCAAGTGTGCCATGGGAACTTATCAAATTTTACTTTATTGCTCAAAAAACGTATTTATTTCCAAGAAATAATGTATCTCTATTTATGCCAGTGGGACATAGTGACAGACAGAACAAAGAAATGCTCTTCTATTAGATGACAAGAAGTACATACAGTAATTAATGTATCCACTTTTTGTGACATTTTTGTTTGTTGGTGTGCCGTGAGATTTTTCAATTGTAAAATATGTGCCTTACCTCCATAAAGGTTGGAAATCACTGCTATATTGTTTCTACTTGTTAAACAGCACAACACTGTCGGCTCACCGGGGAGATTACAAAAACAATGAACAAGGCTACAGTCGATATACAAAGTATGTACTGTACACCAGTGACGTGCGGCGAGGTTCATGATTGGTGAGGCACTGAATACGTCACGTGACTGACAGTCATGTGACGTCTGGAGCTCGATGAAGCTCAACTCAACACTGGCACATGCTGGTTGTGGCACCGTACATACTAGACTCCACTGTGCACATTTAGTGGCTTTTCTGGTCGATAAGAAAGACTACATGTCACACACTTTCATTAAATATATTTGACAGTCTGTTAAACACCAGTAAGTGCAGTAGATGTGTGATAAAACGGATATTATTGGCGATGCAATGAGAAAACACCAGTGTCTCTTGTGTGAAGCCACGGATCAATCACAACCTGCCTGAATGGATGTGTGCGTACTCTCTTGAAGCATCATGGGAGCGGTGACGCAACGTGACTCGTAGCTGCGCTTCTTATGCATCTTAACAGCTAATATGAAAATTCAGCAATTTTAATGAGGAAATCATTGAAATTATTGGATTGAAAAAGAAAATCGATGTAAAGCACGGACCATAGAACTAAAATGGAACAATTTAATGTAATTATAAGGTTTTATTGACTATTTTATTGGGCTCTGCCTCACTTGCCTAACCTGACCGCAAGTATCTGCTGTACACCCCCGTTCAAATTCCAGGTTTTTGAGTTGTAAAAGAATTTTGACCAAGATAAATCATTTAAAAACTTTTTCCACCATTGATGTTAACCTTGAATTTGTACAACTCAACTGACTATTTTTGAGAGGGGATGTGAAAATAGACAGAAATAAACTTGAATGTAATTAACTGTTTTATCTGGTCTTTTACTTGGTTAATTAAAGTTCAAATAAAAGAAATAAAAATAAATATGGTAGCACAAGGATGCACTGCCTCCTATAACTGGCTTGTGGCTGTGTTTAGAAGTAACAGATCACATTCAAACTGTGAGTGAAGAATGAAACAGATCGACAGGCGGATCGATGCAGCGTCTACAGTGAGGCCAACATTGTATCGGTCCGTTGTGGTGAAGAAGGTAAGAGGTAAGAGGTCCGAAATTTTTTAATTCAATGACAGAGCATGTGATGGCGAGATATACGAAGCTAAAGGAACTCACAGCCAGAAAGAATCAAAAAACAGATAACGCAGATAACGGAGACACGACAAAAGGTCGTGGTATAATCGTAGAGAACCGAAATTTGGACAGCGGTCAGCAAACACGGGGCAAAAAACGAGTGAATATTCCGACGCCCACACACTGTCACGGTGCCCCCTAAAAAGGCTGATGATTACAATGCATGAGAGGTGCGTCACCGATGTCAACGCCCACCTTCGCTCACCCAGACACTGCAACACAAAGAAAAACAATTTGAAACACAGGGCCATGACATTATCCCCCCCCCCCTCAAAGGACGCCACCTGGCGGACCACCCGGCTTCTGCGGGTGGAAAGAGTGGACGGCCCGGAGCAGGGACGGATCTAAGATCCAAGACCGGGGAACCCAGGAACGCTCCTCAGGGCTGTAACCCTCCCAGTCGACCAAATACTGCAGACCTCTGCCCCTTCTTCTGGAATCCAATATTTCACCCACCGTGTACACTGGCTCGCCATCAACCACCCGCGGAGGATGAGGAGCCACCGCTGGAGGACACAGAGGGCTGGAGGAAACCGGTTTGAGCAAGGAGACATGGAATACAGGGTAAACTTTCATGGCGGCGACTAATATACCGAGGACCCCGTTTTTTAGAACCCCCGGCCAAATGCAAATCTCGTGTGGACAACCAGACCTTCTCACCAGGACGGTAGGGAGGAGCTGAGATCCGATGACGATCAGCTAACTGCCGCTTGCGAACCTCAGTATGGGACAAGGCCGCCTTTGCATCCCGCCACACCCGATGAGCCCTTCGGAGATGGACCTGTACAGACGGGACGACCACCTTCCTCTCCTGAGAAAGGAACAACGGCGGCTGGTAACCGTATGCAGGCATGAACGGCGACCGTCCAATGGCAGAGCAAACGAGGGTGTTATGCACATATTCCACCCAAGGCAGGTGAGAAGACCACGAGGAGGGGTGCTTATGGCAAACACAGCGAAGAGCAGCCTCCACATCTTGATTCACCCTCTCAGCCTGGCCGTTTGTCTGCGGGTGGAAACCGGACGAACGACTGGAGGAAGCCCCCAGCGCTTTGCAGAACAACTTCCAGACTCGAGAGATAAACTGCGGCCAACTGTCAGACACCAGATCAGCACGAATACCATGAACTCGGAAGACATGGTCGACAAGGAGATTAGCAGTCTCAAACGAGGACGGCAGCTTCGGCAGAAATGGGACATCTTGGAGAATCTGTCGACAACACTCAGGATGACTGAGTTCCCTCCGGACAGTGGGAGGCCCGTGATGAAGTCCAAGGCGATGTGGGACCAGGGGCGGGAAGGAATGGGCACTGGATGAAGAAGACCACCTGGAGGACGATGGGAAATCTTGCTACGGGCACACACTGAGCATGCCAAAACATATTCCTTAACGTCCCTGCATAGTCCCTGCCACCAGAACCGTTCGGAAATGAGGAAAAATGTCCGACTGACCCCAGGATGGCAAGCGACTCGAGAAGTGTGTCCCCACCTTAACACCTCTGGACGTAAAACGACAGTAACAAACAATTTGCCATCAGGAACACCTCCCGGGGCCTGGACGTCCCTCCCCGCCTCCACCACCTTCTTCTCAACCTCCCACTGAAGCGCTCCCACCACCCGGGTCCCAGGTAGAATGGTCTCCACAACAGGCTGAACAGCAGCCGGGCAATACAGCCTAGACAAGGCGTCAGGTTTGCCGTTCTTCAACCCAGGGCGGTAAGTGATGATGAAATCGAAACGGGTAAGGAACAGGGCCCAACGTGCTTGACGGGGGTTGAGTCTTTTAGCAGTCCGGAGGTAAGACAGGTTCTTGTGGTCGGTGAAAACTTGAAAGTTCCCTCGTACCCTCCAGCCAGTGCCTCCACTCCTGCAGCGCCAGGACAATGGGCAGCAGCTCTCTATTTCCCACATCGTAATTGAGAAGAAAGCGCAGGGGTCCAGCCTCTGGTCGACCGGGGACCTCTGGGACAGGACCGCCCCCACACCTGAATCAGATGCGTCCACCTCGACAACAAAAGGAAGGTCAGGATTAGGATGATGTAACACAGGAGCCTTCACAAACAATTGTTTAATATGATCAAAAGTCACATCTGCCTTAGGGGTCCATACAAATGGTATTGTATTGGGAGTAAGTCTAGTCAGATGTCCCACCTTAAGGCTGTAATCATGTATAAATCGCCTATAAAAATGAGCAAAACCCAAAAACCTCTGCAACTGCTTCCTAGACGTTGGAGTTGGCCAATCAACCACAGCCTGGATCTTGGCGGGATCGGCCCGAAGCTGGCCCTTCTCCACAATGAACCCCAAAAACTGTACCGACTCCGCATGGAACTCTCACTTCTCAGCCTTGACGTAAAGACGGTTTTCCGTCAAGCGCTGCAACACCATGCGAACATGTTGGCAATGTTCACGTAGATCACGGGAAAAAATTAAGATGTCGTCCAATTACACAAAACAGAATACATTTATCATGTCCCGGAGCACATCATTCATAAGACACTGAAACACAGCAGGTGCATTCGTGAGTCCAAAAGGCATGACTAAGTACTCAAAATGACCTAATGGAGTATTGAACGCAGTCTTCCACTCATCTCCCTCTTTCATCCTCACCAGGTGATAGACATTTCGCAGATCTAATTTTGTGAACACCTTTGCAGACTGCAAAGGGGCAAACGGCGAGTCCAACAGCGGGAGAGGATACTTATTCTTTATCGTGATGTCGTTAAGACCCCGGAAATCGACACAGGGTCGCAGGGTCCCGTCCTTTTTATCGATAAAGAAAAATCCGGCGCCAACTGCCGACGATGAGGGACGAATCAACCCGGCAGCTAGCGAAGTCGAAATATAATTCTTTAATGCCTCTTGCTCAGGCTTGGAAATCTGATACAGCCTCGCACATGGTAGTGGAGCCTCGGGAATCAACTCTATGGAACAGTCGTATGGACGATGTAGAGGCAAAGACTGGACGCGATCCTTACTGAACACTAGTTGCAAATCATGGTACTCAGCCGGTACTTTAGCCAAATCGATGTGCTCGTCTTGAACACGGGGGGTGGTAGTCAACATGGCAGACTGCAGACAATGAGAATGACAAAATAGGCTCCAATTCACAATGTGTAGTTGATCCCAATTAATATCTGGATTATGAAGTTTTTACCACGTTAATCCCAGCACAACTGGAGCAGATTGACAGGGCATTACAAAAAATCGCCGCGATTCGATGTGGTTCCCCGAGAGCTTTAAAAAAAAATTCAGAATTTGGAGCGAGAATGCCTCGAGATGGGCATTTATTATGACAGGCCTTTCGAGGCAGGGGATGAAAATGAGAAGAACCCCGATCTCGTCCCCGCTCCTGCCAGCAGCTACCTCGGTGAAGCACTCACGCATCACTCTGTACTTAAGTCAAAATCCAGACACTTAGAAGTACTCATTCAACTCCTGTACTTAAGTCAAAGTCAGAGTACAGACTATGAAAATGTACTTCATTAAAAGGTCCAAATACATTTTGCCTGTCTTTGCACACAAAATAGTTGACCTCTTATTGGCTTACAGAGTGCTCATACTGAAAAGAAGCAAGGAGTAGAAAGTACAAATATCTTTTTGATCCGCTTCTTTTTTTAAATGTAGGGAGTAAAACTAAAATGTCGTCATGAACTAAATATTCAAGTAATATACAAATACCTGAAAAATCTACTAATTTCACTGCCATTGACTGCTTTAGATGTCTCATATCCATGTTAACTCGGATGGCTGGCATTGAATGACTTTTAAGTACACTCAAGTCAAAGTCCTCAGAAAGATAAATAAGTACAGTAAGGTAGATGTAAAAAGTCATCCGAAAAATTCACATTCCAAGAAACTACAGCTACCTGTTGTTTGAGAGCTGCGAGGACTATGTGGTGGGAGCGCCTCAGTACATTCAGAAGGACAGCGAAATCTGAGGCGTAGGTATGGAAGTCTTTGCCATGTCATAGTCGCCAGTTGTCGTTGTCATTGTGGTATGTCATTGTCAGGTGTCATTGTCCCTATCTGTTCCACGTCTTACTCACAGGTCATAGTTTGTTTCCGGTTTTAGATATTCAAGTGTTTCTTTGTTACTTTGGTTTGGTTGTTATCTGTTGTGGGTCTTTGTGTAGTTTTGCTTTATCCAATATCCTTGTTTGCCCTTTTTAAAAGATTAAATATTATTTTTTTGAGACTCCCGCACTCCTGCCTTGCCTCACTGCTTCCCTGCAATTGGGTCCACCATGTTCTTGCCTTACGTTCCTCGCCTTCGCCCAAACCACAAACGTGACAACAGGAGCCTATCCCAGCTGACTTGACGCCCAGAGAAGCCGGCTGCGTTTTTGGGTGTTGTTGAGAAATGGCTTTTGCTTTGCATAGTAGAGTTTTAAGTTGCACTTACGGATGTCGCGCCGAAATGTTGTACTGACATTGGTTTTCTGAAGTGTTCCTGAGCCCATGTGGTGATATACTTCACACATTGATGTCGGTTTTTGATGCAGTGCCGCCTGAGGGATTGAAGGTCACGGGCATTCAATGTTGGTTTTCGGCCTTGCCGCTTACATACAGTGATTTCTCCAGATTCTCTGAACCTTTTGATGATATTATGGACCGTAGATGACGAAATCCCTAAATTCCTTGCAATTGTACATTGAGGAACATTGTTCTTAAACTGTTCGACTATTTTCTCAAGCACTTGTTCACAAAGAGGTGAACCTCGCCCCATCTTTGCTTGTGAATGACTGAACAATTCAGGGAAGCTCCTTTTATACCCAATCATGGTGCCCACCTGTTCCCAAATAGCCTGTTCACCTGTGGGATGTTCTAAACAGGGTTTGATGAGCATTGCTCAACTTTCTCAGTCTTTTTTGTTACCTGTCCCAGCTTTCCCAATGTGTTGCAGCCATAAAATTCTAAGTTAATGATTCTTTGCTGCAAAACAATAAAGTTTATCAGTTTGAACATTAAATATCTGGTCTTTGTAGTGTATTCAATTATTTATAGGTTGAACATGATTTGCAAATCATTATATTCTGTTTTTATTTCTGTTCAACACAATGTCCCAACTTCATTGGAATTGGGGTTGTATATTTGTGTCACGATATGACGGTGTTCATTTCAACTGGAGGCAGAAGCAGGCAGAGGCTGAAGAAGTTTGTGGCGAACGGTGGATTGAGAAGAGATTCAAAGGGGGATCCTTGAGGCGTACCGGCGGGTCGTCGAGATAGGGAGCGAGCGGTAGGCGGAGGCGTGAGCAGGTGGATGGCTTGGCGGCGTGGTGGAAGAGGTCAGCAAGGCGGGGAACACGGAAGGAGCACTGAGGACAAGGAAGAACACAGAGGGAGGTCAGAAATATTGCGAGGACCGACGTAGTTTACATGTAAGTTGCGAGCCGGTGTACCACGGGTGAACGTTAATACTCTGGCAGTGGAGTCTTGGATCTGGCAGGCTTCAATGCAGGTGATGACGAAGGCTGATTGACAAGAAGTGTGCGGCCGAGGTGGTGCTGATTACTGGGACGAGAGACAGGGCGAGAGGGGCCCCACCCGAGCTCCAACAAGGGAACTGCAGGGCACAGCTCATGACAATTTGTTTTGCTTTCGACATGGTTGGTGAACTATTGAAAAGTATCAAGTCCATTGAACAGCTCCCAATGCACTTTTGCAACAAGGCAGAGAGCCGTGCCTTTTAGCGTTGGAGTGACTTTGCAAAAAGTGGAAAAGTCATGAAATGAGCAAGATATGACTTCATTGAAGAAAAAAGAACAGGAACATCTGACATGGCTGCATTTCTGAGAACGAGTAAGTTGTGTCGAGGGAAAATGTGTGCATTGAAGCATTTGAGACAAAAGTCTCGAGACTGCAAAAGATACGCTGCAAAAATAATCAGGATTATTATATCATTTGATTTGAAGAAAAGGATATTCCAATAGAGCAGGAAAATCGGACCTAAATAGATTTCTTCAAGAGATCAGTAATTCTCAAACTTTTGGACACCAAGTACCACCTCGAAAAAAATATCCGATTACAGTACCACCATCACGACCAACGGTAATGATTCATTTGAAAAGTTAAAAATACAAATAAACTGCATTTAACAAATGTGTGTGCTACTAGGTTAAAACAAAACAAACAAATTCCTCTCTCTCATCTATCTCCCATCTCCCTCTCTCTCTTATATATTAAAAGCCTGGTATCCGACTGACCGAGATACCCAAGGTCAAAGTGAGAGTGTGTGGTGCATCAATGAACATGTGGTGGGTGTTTTGAAGTGTTCAATTGATATTTAGTGAACAACTGCTTAAGAATTAAGTTTTGAAGTGTTCAATTGTCTGAGTGATATTTAGTGAACAACCTCTTAAATAGTATGTCGCCTGAACAGGGACTTGAACCCTGGACCCACAGATTAAAAGTCTGATGCTCTACCGACTGAGCTATCCAGGCTCTCCAGTCAATGAGGGAGTGAGGTGAGGAGACGAGGTGAAAATTAAGCGCAAGCAAGAAATGACTAACTAAACTGGTTCTCGAAAGACAGAACATAAGATTAAAAGCCTGGTATCCTACTGACCGAGATACCCAAGAACAAAGTGAGAGTGTGTGGTGCATCAATGAACATGTGGTGGGTGTTTTGAAGTGTTCAATTGATATTTAGTGAACAACTGCTTAAGAATTAACGCACCTGAACAGGGACTTGAACCCTGGATCCTCAGAATGTCTCATGCTCAACCCACTGAGCTATCCAGGATCCAGAGAAAATGAGGGAGTGAGCTGAGGAGACGAGGTTCAAAGTAAGCGCAAGCGACAATAAACAGGTACTTGAAAGACAGAACATCAGATTAAAAGACAGGTATGGTTCTGACTGAGATACCCAAGGTCAAAGTCAGAAAGTGAGAGGTGCATCGATGAACATGTGTTGGGTGTTTTGAAGTCTTCAAGTGTCTGAGTGATATTTAGTGAACAACCTCTTAAAAAGTATGTCATCTGAACGGGGACTTGAACCCTTGACCTCAAATTAAAAGTATGATGCTCTACCGAGGAGACGATGTTCAAGCTAAGCGCAAGCAAGAAATTTGACGAAACAGGTACTCGCAAGACAGAACATTAAAAACCTGGTATGCGAATGACCGAGATACCCAAGGTCAAAGTGAGAGTATGTGGTGCATAGATTAACGTGTTGGGTGTTTTGAAGTGTTCAAGTGTCTGAGTGAAAGTACCTGCATAATGTTATTCAGTGAACAACTTCTTAAAACGTATGTCACCTGAACAGGGAGTTGAAACCTGGACCCTCAGATTAAAAGTCTGATGCGCTACCGACTGAGCTATCCAGGCTCTATAGTCAATGAGGGAGGCAGTGAGGTGAGGATACTAGGTTCAAATTAAGCGCAAGAATTTACTGACGAAACTGGTTCTCGAAAGACTGAACATCAGGTTAAAAGCCTGGTATACGAATGACCGAGATACCCAAGGTCAAAGTGAGAGTATGTGGTGCATAAATGAACGTGTTGGGTGTTTTGAAGTGTTCAAGTGTCTGAGTGAAAGTACCTACGTAATATTTAGTGAACAACTTCTTAAGAATTATGTCGCCTGAACAGGGACTTGAACCCTGGACCCTCAGATTAAAACTTCACAAGAGACATTAATGATGCAAAAGTAACTATTGTTGGTGAGAAGTTGTAACTGTAGTCTAAATACTTTTTCAAGGAAAGTAACATGTTACTTTGCTCGTTACTCATAACGGTGGGTTTTATTTTTTTTTTTGCGTTACCGGCATCACTTGTCCTACGGCAGTCCTTAAAACCACAACCATTAAAGAGAAAGCATAACTTCAGCAGCAGCATGATCAGCTTTCCCTTGTCCTGTCATGAAATAAATCGATCGAGGCAATCAGCCTGTCAAGTGAATCCCTGTGCTACTTTACTAATGTTGTTGAATGTCATTTAAAATATATTCCGTTTCAAGCTTGTCATGTCAGGAAGTATTTGCGCACTCGAGCCAGCCCAGCCAACTGCATCAGCATATTCATGTGCAGTATACATGAATGTGACAGCTTGTTCTTGTGCCTTTCTTTGTGATTTGTTCAATTGTAACCACCAAACTTCAAGTGTTTAAAAAACATTGACGGCTTTTGAAGTCAAATAACCATGTTAACTGGGAAAGCTGGCAGTGAATGAGTTAAAGAACATTACCAGCCATTCAGCATTATATAATACAGTTATTTCTAATGCATAGTCATTAAAATATGATAGTTTCGATCAGGTAGTTTCTCAGGTTTTTATTTCCAAATTTAAACAGATTTGTTTTATTCCTCTACATCCTCTACATCTACATCCAATACTGTATATTTCTATTTGTATTTGTTTGTTTTTGTGAATACATAGCAAAGAAGCATCAAAGAAATGAAAGGTGAAAAAAAATAATTTTAAAACTGATGTTGAAAACCAGCGGCACGGAGGCTGACTGGTTAGAGCGTCAGCCTCACGGTTCTGAGGTGTGGGGTTCAATCCCCGTCCCCGCCTGTGTGGAGTTTGCATGTTCTCCCCGTGCCTGGGTGGGTTTTCTCCGGGCACTCCGGTTTGGTTGTTTTTTTCTATGTGCCCTGCGATTGGCTGGCAACCAGTTCAGGGTGTACCCCGCCTCCTGCCCGATGACAGCTGGGATAGGCTCCAGCACACCCGCGACCCTAGTGAGGAGAAGCGGCTCAGAAAATAGATGGATGGATGGATGTTGAAAACTGTTTGGTTTGATTTTCACCTGGAGTGAATTAGCATCTGAAGTCGCAGTAAATGTCAGTGAAAATTATGCTGTCATTTCGAGAAGCGTTTCAAAGGTGCCAAGAGAGGACCACGGCACAACAGCCGCTAGCACCACGGGGAGCCTGCCAGGGCTCTTGGCTGCTTCTCGATGCGCCCTGCTTGTTTCTTCGCCTCAGCCGTGCTCCGAGTTGGCCAAGGTCAACCAGATGATGAGCACTATGGTTTTACTGTTCATTTGGACCCCTCCTTGAGCCGTCACCTTATCGTGGTGGGAGGGTTAGTGCGTCCCAATGATCCTAGGAGCTAAGTTGTCTGGGGCTTTATGCCCCTGGCAGGGTCACCCATGACAAACAGGTCCTAGGTGAGGGACCAGACAAATCATGGCTCAAAGACCCCTAATGATGACGACAAACGATGGAGTTGGTTTTCCCTTGCCCGGACGCGGGTCACCGGGGCCCCCCTCTGGAGCCAGGCCTGGAGGTGGGAGCCTGGTGGCCGGGCCTGCACCCATGGGGCCCGGCCGGTCACAGCCCAAAAGGGTGACGTGGGTCGCCCTTCTTTCATGGCCCTGTGTTTCAAGTTGTTTTTCTTTGTGTTGTAGTGTCTGGGTGAGCAAAGGTGGGCGTTGACATCGGTGACGCACCTGTCATGCATTGTAATCATCAGCCTTTTTCGGGGGCACTGTGACAGTGTGTGGGCGTCGGAATATTCACTCGTTTTTGCCCCCGTGTTTGCCGCCGTTCTGAACGCTGTCCAAATTTAGGTTCTATACGATTATACCACATGGACCTTTTGTCGTTTCGCCCTACGTTATCTGTTTTTTGATTCTCTGGTTGTGAGCCCCTTTAGTTTCGTATGTCTCGCCATCACATGCTCTGTCATTTAATTGAAATTGTTCGGACCTCTTACCTAGTCTCTTTTTTGGGATCTGCCCTTACGGGATTGCCGTCCGTGACACCGTCCCGTGGGCTCACCACCTGTGGGAGGCGCCAGAGGGGTCGGGCGCAGTGCGAGCTGGGCGGTGGGCGAAGGCAGGGAACTTGGCGATCCAATCCCCGGCTACAGAAGCTGGCTCTAGGGACGTGGAATGTCACTTCTCTGGCAGGGAAGGAGCCCGAGCTGGTGTGTGAGGTCGAGAAGTTCCGACTAGATATAGTTGGACTCGCCCCCACACACAGCTTGGGCTCTGGTAACAGTCCTCTCGAGAGGGGTTGGATTCCACTCTGGAGTTGCCCGCGGAGAGAGGCGCCGAGTAGGTGTGGGTATACTTATTGCCCCTCGGCTTGGCGCCTGTACGTTGGGGTTCACCCCGGTGGATTAGATGGTAGCCTCCCTCCACCTTTGGGTGGGGGGGACGGGTCCTGACTGTTATTTGTGCCTATGCACCAAACAGCAGTTCAGAGTACTCACCCTTTTTGGAGTCCTTGGAGGGGGTGCTGTAGAGCGCTCCCGCTGGGGACTCCATCGTTCTGCTGGAGGACTTCAATGCTCACGTGGGCAAAGACAGTGAGACCTGTAAGGGTGTGATTGGGAGGAACGTCCCCCCCGATCAGAACCCAAGCGGTGTTCTGTTGTTGGACTTCTGTGCTCGTCACGGACTGTCCATAACGAACACCATGTTCAAGAATAAGGGTATCCACACATGCACTTGGCACCAGCACACCCTAGGTCGCAGTTAGATGATCGACTTTGTGGTCGTGTAAACGGACTTGCGGCCGCATGTCTTGGACACTCGGGTGAAGAGAGGGGCGGAGCTGTCAACTAATCACCACCTCGTGGTGAGTTGGCTCCGATGGTGGGGGGAAATGCCGGTCCGACGTGGCAGGCCCAAACGTATTGTGAGGGTCTGCTGGGAACGTCTGGCAGAATCCCCTGTCAGAAGGAGTTTCAACTCCCACCTCCGACAGAACTTTGCTCATGTTCCGGGGAGGTGGGGGAGATCGAGTCCGAGTGGACCATGTTCCGCGCCTCCATTGCTGAGGCAGCCGACCGGAGATGTGGCTGTAAGGTGGTCGGTGCCTGTCGTGGCAGCAATCCCCGAACCCGTTGGTGGACACCAACGGTGAGGGATGCCATCAAGTTGAAGAAGGACTCCTATTGGGCCTTTTTGGCCTGTGGGACTCCTGAGGCAGCTGATGGGTACCGGCTGGCCAAGCGGAATGGAGCTCTGGTGGTCGCTGAAGCAAAACTCAGGTATGGGAGGAGTTCGGTGAGGCCATAGAGAAAGACTTACGGACGGCTTCGAGAAAATTCTGGTCCACCATCCGGCGTCTCAGGAGAGGAAAGCAGTGTACCACCAACACTGTGTATAGTGGGGATGGGGTGGTGCTGACCTCGACTCGGGACGTTGTGAGTCGGTGGGGAGAATACTTCAAAGACCTCCTCAATTCCACCGACACGACTTCCCATGAGGAAGCAGAGTGTGGGTTCACTGAGGCGGGCTCTCCTATCGCTGGGTTTGAGGTCACCGAGGTAGTTAAAAAGCTCCTCGGTGGCAGGGCCCCGGGGGTGGATGAGATTCGCCCGGAGTTCCTAAAGGCTCTGGATGTTGTGGGGCTGTCCTGGTTGACACGCCTTTGCAACATCGCGTGGACATCGGGGAAAGTGCCTCTGAATTGGCAGACTGGGGTGGTGATCTCCCTTTTTAAGAAGGGGGACCGGCGGGTGTGTTCCAACTACAGGGGGATCACACTCCTCAGTGTGTGGTGGAGAGGAGGGTCCGTCGGGAAGTCAAATCTCAGATTCAGGAGGAGCAGTGTGGTTTTCGTCCTGGCTGTGGAACAGTGGACCAGCTCTACACCCTCAGCAGAGTCCTTGAGGGTGCATGGGAGTTCGCCCAACCAGTCTACATGTGTTTTGTGGACTTGGAGAAGGGGTTCGACCGTGTCCCTCGGAGAGTCCTGTGGAGGGTGCTTCGGGAGTATGGGGTACCGAACCCCCTGATGCGGGCTGTTCGGTCCCTGTACGACCGGAGTCAGAGTTTGGTCCGCATATCCGGCAGTAAGTCGGACTCGTTCCCGGTGAGGGTTGGACTCCGCCAAGGCTGTCCTCTGTCACCGATTCTGTTCATAACTTTTATTGACAGAATTTCTAGGTGCCGGTTTGGTGGCCTCAGTATTGCATCTCTGCTTTTTGCAGATGATGTGGTTCTGTTGGTTTCATCAAGCCGTGACCTCCAACTCTCACTGGAGCAGTTCGCAGTCGAGTGTGAAGTGGCTGGGATGAGAATCAGCACCTCCAAATCTGAGACCATGGTCCTCAGTCGGAAAAGGGTGGCATGCCCTCTCCAGGTCGGGGATGAGATCCTGCCCCAAGTGGAGGAGTTCAAATATCTTGGGGTCCTGTTCACAAGTGAGGGAAGAATAGAATGGGAGATCGACAGGCGGATCGGTGTAGCGCCTGCAGTGATGCGGACTTTGTATCGGTCTGTTGTGGTAAAGAAGGAGCTAAGCCGAAAGGCAAAGCTCTCAATTTACCGGTCGATCTACGTTCCTACCCTCACCTATGGTCATGAGCTGTGGGTCGTGACCGAAAGCACGAGATCCCGGGTACAAGCGGCTGAAATGAGTTTCCTCCACAGGGTGTCCGGGCTCTCCCTTAGAGATAGGGTGAGAAGCTCGATCATCCGGGAGGACATCTGGGACATCTGATTCGGATGCCTCCCGGACGCCTCCCTGGTGAGGTGTTCTGGGCACGTCCCACCGGGAGGAGACCCCGGGCACAACCCAGGACACGCTGGAGAGACTACGTCCTTCGGCTGGCCTGTGAACGCCTCGGAATCCCCCCAGAAGAACTGGATGAAGTGGGTGGGGAGAGTGAAGTCTGGGTGTCCCTGCTAAAGCTACTGCGTCCGCGACCCGACCCGGATAAGCGGTAGAAAATGTATGGATTGATGGATGGATGTTGGATATATTCAATATACCGAAGAGCTTTAATGCTGCCACAAATATAGATTTTAGTAGTGTGACATCTGTTTAGTAACCATTAATAATTACTGGTTAGAGCGTCAGCCTCACAGTTCTGAGGACCGGGGTTCAATCCCCGGCCCCGCCTGTGTGGAGTTTGCATGTTCTCCCCGTGCCTGCGTGGCACTCTGGTTTCCTCCCACATCCCAAAAATATGCATTAATTGGAGACCCTAAATTGCCCGTCGGTGTGAATGTGAGTGCGAATTGTTGTTTGTTTGTATGTGCCCTGCGATTGGCTGGCAACCAGTTCAGGGTGTACCCCGCCTCCTGCCCGATGATGGCTGGGATAGGCTCCAGCACGCCAGCGACCCTCGTGAGGAGAAGCAGCTCAGAAAATGGATCGATGGATGATTAGGGTGAGAAGCTCAGTCATCCGGTGGCTCAAAGTCGAGCCGCATTTAGAGGAGCCAGATGAGGTGGCTCGGGCATCCGTTTAGGATTCCTCCCGGACCTCTCCCTGCTGAGGTGTTTTGGGCACGTCACCCGGGATGAGGCCCCGGGGACAACCCAGTACTGCGTCTCTCGGCTGCCCTGAGAACACCTCGAAATCCCCCTGGAAGAGCTGGACGAAGTGGTTGGGGAGAGGGAAGTCTTGGCTTCTCTGCTTAAGCTGCAGCCGCCTGCAACCCTACCTCGGATAAGCGGAGGAGGATGGATGGATAATAATGATCTCAAATGGTAAAATAAATATTACCAAAATACAAATTAAAACGGGGCGGCACGGTGGCCGACTGGTTAGAGCGTCAGCCTCACAGTTCTGAGGTGCGGGGTTCAATCCCCGTCCCCGCCTGTGTGGAGTTTGCATGTTCTCCCCGTGCCTGCGTGGGTTATCTCCGGGCACTCCGGTTTCCTCCCACATCCCAAAAACATGCATTCATTGGAGACGCTAAATTGCCCGTAGGGATGACTGTGAGTGCGAATGGTTGTTTGTTTCGATGTGCCCTGCGATTGGCTGGCAACCAGTTCAGGGTGTACCCCGCCTCCTGCCCGATGACAGCTGGGATAGGCTCCAGCACGCCCGCGACCCTAGTGAGGAGAAGCGGCTCAGAAAATGGATGGATGGATGAAATTAAAACGGCGGCACGGTGACCGACTGGTTCGAGCGTCAGCCTCACACTTCTGAGGACCGGGGTTTTATTCCCGGCCCCGCCTGTGTGGAGTTTGCATGTTCTCCCCGTGCCTGTGTGGGTTTTCTCCGGCCACTCCGGTTTCCTCCCACATCCCAAAAACATGCATTAATTGAAGACTCTAAATTGCCCGTAGGTGTGACTGTGAGTGTGAATGGTTGTTTGTTTGTTTGTGCCCTGCGATTGGCTGGCAACCAGTTCAGGGTGTACCCCGCCTCCTGCCCGATGATAGCTGAGATAGGCTCCAGCACGCCCGCGACCCTAGTGAAGAGAAGCGGCTCAGAAAATGGATGGATAGATGGATGGATGGATACAAAGTAAAACAAATGTTTCTTTATAATGTGTCTTCAATGTAACGTGAAAAGTATCCACATTAAATGCAAATTTAAGAGCTGTGTATCAAGTTTATTTAGTGCCAAACCCAAATATACAGTGGTACAGAATGTTTTCAGAGCCCCTTAAAATTTTCACTCTTTTTTATATTGAGCCATTTGCTAAAATCATTTGTTATTTTTTTTTCCACATTAATGTACAATGAAGTTGTGACGTTGTGTTAAACATAAATAAAAACAGAATACAATGATTTGCATATCATGTTCAACCTATATTTCATTGAATACACTACAGAGACAAGATATTTCATGTTCAAACTGATCAACTTGATTGTTTTTAGCAAATAATCATGAACTTAGAATTTTATGGCTGCAACACGTTCCAAAAAAGCTGGGACAGGGTCATGTTTATCAGTGTGTTGCATCACCGTTTCTTTTTACAACATTCAATAAACGTTTGGGAACTGAGGACACTAATTGTTGAAGCTTTGTAGGTGTAATTTTTTCCCATTCTTGCTTGATGTACAGCTTCAGCTGTTCAACAGTCCGGTGTCTCTGTTGTTTCGCTTCATAATGTGCCACACATTTTCAATGGGAGACAGGTCTGGACTGCAGCCAGGCCAGTCTCGTACCCGCACTCTTCTTATGTTTAACACAACGTCACAACTTCATCGGAATTAGGGTTGTAAACACAACACCCCATATTGACAGAAAAAAAATGGAATTGTTGAAATGTTTGCTGATTTATTAAAAAAGAAAAACTGAAATATCAGTATTCAGACCCTATGCTCAGTATTGAGTAGAAGCACCCTTTTGAGCTAATACAGCCAAGAGTCTTTTCGGGAATGATGAAACAAGTTCTTCACACCTGGATTTGGGGATCCTCTGCCATTCCTCCTTGCAGATCCTCTCCAGTTCTATCAGGTTGGATCGTGAACATTGGTGTACAGCCATTTTCAGGTCTCTCCAGAGATGCTCAAGGTTGTGTCCTCTCTCCGCTGCTCTTCTCTCTCTACACGAACAACTGCACCTCAGCGCAGTCAAACTCCTCAAGTTGCAGATGACACCACTGTCATCGGCCTCATCAAGGACGGTGACGAGTCTGCATATCGACAGGAAGCGCAGCGGCTGGAGCTGTGGTGCGGCCGACACAACCTGGAGCTGAACACGCTCAAGACTGTAGAGATGATCGTGGACTTCAGGAGGTATCCTTGGCCACAGCTGCCCCTCACGTTGTCCAGCTGCCTTGTGTCAACCGTCGAGACCATCAAGTTCATTACAGTCTCTCACGAACTGAAGTGGGCGACCAACATCAACTCCGTCCTCAACAAGGCCCAGCAGAGGATGTACTTCCTGCGGCTTCTGAGAAAGCACGGCCTGCCACAGGACCTGCTGAGGCAGTTCTACACAGTGGTCATCGAATCAGTCCTGTGTTCTTCCATCACAGTCTGGTTTGGTGCTGCTACAAAAAAGGACAAACTCCGACTGCAACGGACAATAAAAACTGCTGAAAGGATTGTCGGTACCCACCTACCCACCCTTGAGGACTTGCACACTGCCAGAACTAAGACAAGAGCGTGCAAAATCCTCTCGGTCTTATGATCAATGCAAACTAGAACTAGCAGACATTCCAACAGCTTCTTCCCTCTTGCAATCAACTTCTTAAACACCTAACCTACAATTCCATTACAACATGCTGGCAATTTTTTGACTTGAGTTCATTGTCACATTTCTGTGGGGCCAATTATATATTACTCGTGCACTCACTGGAGTAGTCTCGCCACGCTGCACTATTTGCATATCTGTTGTTGACCAATACTGGCCACTCATGCCAAAGTAGCATCGGCTCCATTTGCACACTGATTGAGGAGTATCTGCAACATTTGCACAACCAACATTGTCCCAGATTAACGCGCTACTCGTCACTTTAAACTGCATACACTCCTTGAAGTCTCGCCGCCCTTTGCACAATGGTCATTGCACCGGACTATTGCAATATTAGTCATTCGAACTGCTGTAAGTGCTAGAGGACTCTGCATCGTTTGCACAATTGTCAAAAAATAAATAAATTTATTAAAAAAAATAAAAATAATGTACCGGCATTACCAGATAACTATTAACCCCTTTTTTGTCAATGTCTTTATGTCTCAAAAGTGTTCTTTGTCAATTGACTCTCAGTTGTCGTACTAGAGTAGCTCCAACTACCGGAGACAAATTCCTTGTGTGTTTTTTGGACATACTTGGCAAATAAAGATGATTCTGATTCTGATTCTGATGTGCTTAGGTTCACTGTCTTTTTTGAAGGTGAACCTTCGGCCCAGTCTGAGGTTCTGAGTACTCTGGAGAAGGTTTTCATCCTGGATATCCCTGTACTTGGCCGCATTTATCTTTCCTTCGATTGCAACCAGTCGTCCTGTCCCTGCAGCTGAAAAAAAAAACCACAGCATGATGCTGCCACCACCATGCTTCACTGTTGGGACTGTATTGGACAGGTGATGAGCAGTGCCTGGTTTTCTCCACACATGCCACTTAGAATTAAGGCCAACAATTTCTATCTTGGTCTCATCAGACCAAATAATTCTTATAATAATAATAATAATAATAATAATTCTCATCAGACCAAATGACACTCGATTCTGTGTCATTGTACTAGATTACTTTCCTCATCTTGTTAACAGCTAGAGAGAGTTTTGTCTTTTGTTGTCGTCTTTTCCTCTATTATTTAGCTACCTTTTCACTCTGTCTCTTTTTTGTTTCTGAAATTGCCATTCACAAACTTTGCTCAACTGAACTATTGTAATTCTCAATAAATATCCATTAGAATACAAAGAAACATTGAATCATCACTGATGGTGTAGTGGTTTACTCGCCTGACTTTGGTGCGGGCAGCGTGGGTTCAGTTCCCACTCAGTGACGGTGTGAATGTGAGTGCGAATGGTTGTCTGTGCCCTGCGACTGACTGGCGACCAGTTCAGGGTGTGGTCCGCCTTTCGCCTAAAGTCAGCTGGGATAGGCTCCATCACCCTGCGACCCTAACTAGGATAAGCGGTGTTGACAATGGATGGATGTATGGAAACATTAAATCTGTATCTGGGTGGAAGGCCCTCGTGAGAATTGAAATCACGACCCCTGGTTTACAAGATCAGTGCTCTCGCCCCTGAGATATCAGACATTCTGTTAGCATTTTAGCTCATGAGCTTTTATCTAATTTTACAAAATGAAGAGCAAAGCTTGGAAATGTCTATGACCAGCTTGTTAACCATAGTGCTAATGGTAGGTTAGCAAAGGATGACAAAGTACGTCATTGCGCAAATTGACTTTTCAGGTACCTGGTTTCCTACCTTGTCTAGCGTCATGTATAACAACTATGAAACTAGACTTCAGGCCTCAGTGGGAATTGAACTCACGACCCCTGGTTTACTAGACCAGTGCTCTAGCCACTGAGCTATGAGGCCTTTCTTTTCATGCTAGAGTTACCATTTTGGTTAACGAGCTAACAACCACAGTGGGCAATTTCATTGTCGGCTTGTTTAGAAAAAAGGTTTTAAGGAATTTAATTGTCATAACAACACATATTTACACATGTTGTGGGCAATTTATAGTATCTGGGTGGTAGGCCCCAGTGAGAATTTAAATCACGATCCCTGGTTTACAAGACCAGTGCTCTCGCACCTGAGATATGAGGCCTTCTGTTAGTGTTTTAGCTCATGAGCTAACACCGAATTTTACAAAATGAAGAGCAAAGCTTGGAAATGTCTGTGATCAGCTTGTTAACCATAGTGCTAATGGGATGTTAGCAAGGGATGACAGAGTACGTCATGGCTTTTGACACGCTCAAAATGGATATATAGAAAGCTGGTTTCCTACCTTGGCTAGCGTCATGTATTACAAGTGTGAAACTAGACTTCTGGCCTCAGTTAGAATTGAACTCAGGACCCCTGGTTTACTAGACCAGTGTTCTAGCCACTGAGCTATGAGGTATTTCTTTTCATGTTAGAGTTACCATTTTGGTTAACAATCTAACAACCACAAGGCTGCATTGTTGGCTTGTTTAGAAAAAAGGTTTCAAGGAATTTAATTGTCTTACCAACACACATTTACACATGATATTGCACAAAATTCAATACCCAAAGTCCTGGCATTAGCCGAATAAGTCGAAGTGAAATCACAATAGAATCAGAAAATAAAAATAAATAACGTAACGATAACACAACGATAACAACAATAAAACAAATGCTAAACCCCAGTTGTGAGTTTGCACAATGATGCAAATGCAGCAAAGGCTGTGGATGCAGCAGAAATGCAATTGGCTTGACCGCCGCGACCTTAGTGAGGAGAAGCGGCTCAGAAAATGGATGGATGGACGGCACGCAGGTTTCAACTTGAGAAGATTCACACCTGTGGGAAGGCCCTCCCTCCTTCTGCTAGACGACAGGGTTGCTGTCTCCATTGATGACTTGACTACAAGATGTCAACTGACTGTGATGACATAGAAATGGCGGCAATTAAAAAGGTTACTGAAGCAATTATTCAGCCACTGACATACGTCTGTCATTCCAAACTGATCAACGTTTTAATGTTGTGTATTGATAGCATACACTTTGCTGCTGACGCAACGGGACGCCTCGTGAGTCACATTCTCATGCATTGCCTTTTATGGGAATGACGACCTCCCCAACATGGGCGCCACATAGGCACACGGGGGCGTACCCAAGAGAAGAGACGTAACCAAAAGGAGAAGGCCTCAGGCTGCAGACAGTCTATGGTCCGACCCTGTTGAAATCCCCAGTAAACCGACAATAACTGAACAAGGTGGACAACAAGTAGCCCTATCATTAGTCAAATAGAAAGCAATCACCCTCTTCATCTGGCAGGAAGATACAAAAGCCATCTTATTATTACTACAGTGTTTAAAAAAGAACATTTGCTAGCTCTCAAACATCTACTATATACACGAACACACCTACACACACATACACACATACACACACACGCACACACAATGCTCTCAAAGATACAAGAACACTGCCATCTGGTGGATAGAGGGAGGGCCTTCCCACACGTGTCAATCTTTTCAACTTGAAACGACTTAAGTTTTTCAAGAATAAATGCGCAGGATTTCCTTTACTGTGAGGTTCCACCACCAAGTCTCCTTCTCTCCTTTCCTGCCAGAAGATACACCAAGTACTCTCTTGCCTGCCTCTCTGATCACCTTGGCTGCAGTGGTCCAGTCTTCTGGAGCTCCTCCTGTCCACCGAGATCCTGTCTCAGCTATTCCCGAAAAGCCGCGCAACACTCTTCCTTTCTCAGCTTCCACCACATGGTTCTCTACTCTGCCTTTGTCTTCTGAGTCTTCCTCCCTACCACCAGAATCATCTTACACAGCACCATCCTATGCTGTCAAGCACAAGGGTGAGCAAACTTTTTGGATTGAATTTAAAAATTTGACAGGCGGGCCAAGCCAGAACCAGATGCTTACATATAAAAAAAAAATAAATAAATAAAAAAAAAGGCATTGTAGTGTTAATACTTAGACTTACTTTTAAAGGGAACAGTGTTGTTTTATTTATCACTTTTTTTTTTGCCAGTGCATCAAAGTCTGGTGTTAGTTTTGTTGTGGCAATTCTCAGAACACATCTGAGGTGTTCATCACTCAGCTGGGATCTGTAGGATGTTTTGTTGATGTTCATCAGACAAAAGTCTGTTCACACACATATGTAGAGCCCGCGGGCCGTAGTTTGCCCACCCCTGGTCAAGCCACACTCTCCCCTCCCACCACCTTACAGTCGGTAACCTCATCAGATGACATCGTCTGCACAAGATGTAATCTACCTGCGTGCTTCTACCTCCGCTCTTGTTGGTCACCCTTTGTTCCTGCCTCTTCTGGAAAAAAAGTGTTCACTACAACCATTTGCATCCTTTTTGCAAAGTCTCCCACCATCTGTCCCTCCAAGTTCCTTTCCTGGATGCCAAACCGACCCATAACTTCTTCATCACCCCTGTTTCCTTCACCAACATGTCCATTACAATCTGCACCAATCACCACTCACTCTTTGTCTGGGATGCTCAGAACTACTTTGTCGAGCTCCTTCCAGAATTTCTCTTTCACCTCTTGGTCACAGCCTACCTGTGGGACATTACATAATATATAAAACCCTCAATTTCAAGTATCAGCCTCATCACTCGATCTGATACTCTTTTCACCTCCAAGACATTCTTTTAAAACAACCACGACTCCATTTCTCTTCCCATCTACACCATGATAAAACTAAACTTCTAGCCTTACTGCCTTTCTACCTGCTCTCCTGGACACACAATAGAGCAACCTTTCTCATCATGTCAACCAACTCGCGAGCTTTTCCTGTCATAGTCCCAACATTCTAAGTCCCCACATTCAATTCTCGGCTATATGCTTTCCTCTTTTCTTTCTGCCCAAGAACTCGCTTTCCACCTCTCCTTCGTCTTCGACCCACAGTTGCTGAATTTCCACCGGCGCCCTGCAGGTTAACTGTGCCGGGGACCGATCCGGTATGGAATTCTTTGGATGAAGGTTCATATTTGTTTGGCAACGTTTTAAGCCGGATGCCCTTCCTGACGCTTGGGCCCGGCCTACAGTTTGCACTGGCTTGTACAACCCATAGGGCTGCATTAAAAGGCACCTAGCTTAATGCTAACATATATTCCGTATATTCTCTCTGCTCAGTAGGAACAACAACTATGACTAGAGCTTAGTTGGGGACGTTCTCAGCCTCTTATGCTTGCTCTTAATGACGCTGCATCTCTTCAGTAGACCCCAGTGCTGCCTGGCACGGTGGTGCACCAAAAAACAATTATGCGATGGAGTGGTGCCACCAACAGTGACCTATGACATGGGGGGGTGTAAACTCTCACACAATGATCCCACATTACATTTGTAAGTTCATGGATTTTCTCCTGGTTCAGGTCAAGGGAGAGGTCCGGGAGATCGTGAAGACTGGACTCTGGGTTGGCGACTGCTTCATTTACACCAGCTCTCTGAACAGACTCAGCTACTTTGTAGGGGGAGAGATTGTCACTCTTGCTAACTTGGACAGGTCAGATATTTATGATTGCATTCAAGTCACCTTAAACTTCTTTTCAAGTCAGCTCCGGTTGTATTTATAGTAACAGCAGAACACAGAAATGCGCCATCATTTAAGATGTTCCCTCTCCACGCAGAACCATGTATTTACTGGGCTACATAGCCAAACATGAGCGTCTCTACCTGGGAGACAGGGACCTCAACATCGTCAGCTACTCCCTGCTGGTCTCAGTCCTCAAGTACCAGACTGCTGTCATGAGGAGGGACTTTGGTGTGGCCGACAAGGTGCTTCCCACAATTGCAAAAGAGCAACGGACCAGAGTGGCCCACTTCCTGGAAAAACAGGTCAGTGCATTATTAGTCTGTCATTACATTTCATTTCATTGATTCCTAGTTGTTCGACCGATTGATGGCTTCCTCTGTGCTTATTAGTTTTTTTGTCTTCCGGCTCTCCAGGGTTTCAAGCAGCAGGCATTAGTGCTGACGACGGACCCTGAGCACAGGTTTGAGCTGGCCTTGCAGCTGGGAGACTTGAAAATTGCCTACCAGCTGGCTGTAGAAGCAGAGGTAACTTGAGTCCTTTTTTAAGAAGACAGTGGTGCCTTGATTTCAATTGATTTAGTGGCCATGCTCGTAACTTCACATAGTTGTATCTGAAATCATCTTTCAATATTTCATCTCTTCAGTCATCTTTCCACAAATTAATGAAAATGCCATTAATCCATCCTAGTCTCTCTCTCAAAAAAAAAAAAAAATTGTCATCAAAATCATTTTGGACATTTTTTCGCTTTAAGAAGAATCATCTTTTATTGTCATGAAAATGCGTGCATGCACACAAAATTTGTTCTCTGCATTTAACCCATCACAGTGAACACATACACATGTTAGTGGAACACACTGGAGCAGGGGGCAGCTGAAGCGCCCGGGGAGCATTTCGGGGTATCAGTGTCTTGCTCAAGGACACCACAGCCGTGAGTCTGGGGGATGTTGGCGGATGGTCCAGTCGGGGTTTTGAACCTATGTCCCCCACGGTGGCAGGCGATGATCTTAACCGTTGGGCCACGGCTTCAATTTAATGGAGATTCTGCCGCTTCTGGCGTTTGCACCACGGCCACCTGGGAGCAGCATAATTCAGACATTCGAATATACTGTACATGGAGACACTCAAAACTCAGTAAACCGCAGTCATATTAGTCATTCTTTGCAGAGGATGAAGAATATATGCCTGTGAATATTATTATATTATCCGTCTATATCTGTTGCTCCACCATATTGTTTCCAAATATTGAACATTGTTTGCATGAAGCTAAAGTGACTTATTTGAAGCCAAGCTGTGGTTATTTTAAATATACAATATGTCAATTTTTTTGTTTAGTTTGACAGTAAACTTGGACTGGGAGTGGCGGTAACCAGCTTGAAGCCTGTTTTTTCATGAATTGTGCACTATCTGCCTAACTGCTGCTTGTTGTGAAGTGAGTTGAGTTCACTGGCACCACACAGCGCTCGTCTCAAATTTTTGCTCGCAAGTCAAAGTATAAAAAGAGCCCGACGACAGCTCGTATCTTGAACAATTCGTAAGTCGGGTCACTCGTATGTAACCGCACTGCAGCGTGGAATAATAATTATTTTTTTTTCTAACAATAATCACTGAGTGGAAATAGGCTTATTCTCCATCCATTCTGTACATTCATAATACGACAATTGACCATGACATCACAACAATACTGTACGTTATTATGGGTGGCAACAAAGCGTTCTCCCACGGCACCACTTGTCAGCAAACCCTTCCATGCCATTTGACCCAGGCAGAGCGATTGAGAACACAGGGTGACACGTTTGAATGAATGAGTTTCTTCTTGCAAGGTGTCTCTGATTGGCAAGTCTTCTCCTTTACCGCTGTTGTTTGAATTTGTGGTATCCTGGCACTTATTGGTTTACAAACATTCTGAATCAATCTATCCATGTCCCCCTTTTTCTCCCTCATAGTCAGAGCAGAAGTGGAAGCGGTGTGCAGAGCTGGGTAT